>NC_061121.1:199435659-199475552 GCF_002878395.1 Capsicum annuum
GACTATAAAAAATTTAGAATACAAATAGCTAGAAAACAGTGTAGTAACAATACACCCTCGTTAGGATAAAGAATAGTAGTGTAAAAATAGAGAATTTAAAGAAGCTAGAATATTTAGATCTAACAATCCCAGCTGAAAAGAAATACAAACGTTTAAAAGAAAGTTTTGTTATTAAGTGTAATTTTAACAACAGAGAACATATATTACACGGAGATAATCTACAACTAAATATTATTACAGACTTTATAATAAACTTAGGAGAAAAAGTTCAAAAGGAAAATACAAAAATATTAAAAAGTCTAGAGATATTAGAAGACCTGCAAAACAAACAAAAGAATTTGTTAAGTAAAATAGAATTAAATTTTGATTTCCTAAAGAACCAACAAGCAGAATTAGATAAAAAAATTCAAAGTTTTAATTAATAAAGACAAGGGTAACCTTGAAAATCCTGAAATAAAGCTAGTATTACAAGAAGTACAAAAAGAAATTAACCAAATAAGACATATAATACTCTCATGAATGATATACTACAAGATAAACTTTATCTAACAATATTACAAAAGGCTGCACAAATTGAACCAAATCCCGAAGGATTATCAGATCATCAACCCCAAGGAAAAGCAGACTCATAATAAAATAAAATAATATTATAGTTTTATTATTATTAGAACTTAATAAAAACTTAAAAGAAGAAAAACAAAGAGACAGTCAAGATAAAACTATAGACAAATTAATAGAGCAACTAAAAAAGATAGAAATAACCCCTCAAAAAGAATTAAAAAAAGCTAAAATAACTAACCAAAACCATGGACCTTTTTTCAGAATCCCCAAGTAGATCAAGACCCAGTTTTACACCATAAAAACCTTTACAAAGAGGAGTTTTATAATTTTTTATGGCGTCTATTACCTCTATTCAAGTCTGAAACACGCCTTGCTGCTGCCCTTTGAGAACATCATCGAATTTAAACCTGTTAGTAGTATTTTTCTCAGTAAAATAGTAACTTAATGCATTTAGAACTGAAATAAAATAATTAATGTCTCTTCTATTATATGTTATCCATAAATTGTCTAGTAGATATATCTGTGGCTTATCCAATTGTACTTCTGGCCTTCGTCTGAAAGTTAAGTTGGATGGTTCGTGACATACCAAGTTGTGGGGTCCAAAAATTATTCTATCTAATTTTGGCTGTTCTAGCATCGTAAGCGGTCTGAAATGAGTGTTGCTCATTAGTGTCTTTAGACAGTCTTGGGATGATGAGGCTTCTGCCTTGCCTTTTCTTTTTTCTGTATTCATACTGGAACAAAAATCGTTAGTTATCTTCTTTCATTATTCTACTTAATGATCTGCTAAGTTATTATTCTTTCCTTTAATGTGTTCTAAAACAATATTATAGATTGAAGTAGCATCTAGGAAATATAACCATCTCCTTTTACTACAATTCTTATCTTCTATTTTTTGATAAAACTTTACTATAGCCTAGCAGTCTAATTTTACTAGTATTTTGGGCTTATTTAATATATAAAGTTTAAAACTATTCAAACCATAAATTACTGCTAGTGTCTCTGCATCTATTCTATTTAACTTTTTCTTTTCTTTATATTTTCCACTTGAATACGCACAAATTATTTTCATTATTTTTATCACTGTATTTATTGGGTTTTGCCTTTAATATTGCTCCCCATCCTTGAAGGCTTCCGTCTGTCTCAACTATTAAATAATCTATTTCTAATGGTACTGTTAAGTTTGGAATGTCTTGTATCATGCGCTTAAGTTGTTGGACTAATTTTATGTCTTTAGTATTAAAAGATTTTTGGCCTGTCGATCCTATTTTAGAGTGTAGTGGTCCTGCTATTTTTCCTAAATATTTAATAAAAGCTCTAGCATAATTGAATAATCCTAAGAATTTTTATAAATCTTTAGTTTTGTCTAAATTATCTGGCATTTCTAAGACCTTTTCAGCTATGTATGGTTGTAATTTTATTCGACCGTCTCCAATAACTACTCTTAAAAAATTAATACTATTTTTACATAATTCCATTTTCTTTCTACATATTATTATTCCATTATCTACAAATAATTTAAAAACTTGTTGTAAATGTCCTAAATGTTCTCTCATATTATTACTTAAGACTAAAATATCATCTACGTAAACTAATACAAAATTTTTATTGTCCCTAAAAATACCCTCCATTTTTCTTTGAAAATTGGAGCAGCTATCTTTAATCCAAACGGCATGACCAGCCATTCAAAATGTCCATCTGGACATGTGAAAGCTGTACATTCTATACTATCTTCATGCATTTTAATCTGCCAATATCCAGATTTACAATCAAATTTACTAAATACTTTTCTTCCTTGTATACTATTTATTAATTCTGTTTTGTCTGGTAACTTATATCCATCCATTACAGTATTATCATTTACTCTTTTGTAATTTATTACCATTATAGCTTTTCCTCTTACTATTTCACTATGGTTTCTTACAATGAAAGTTGTTGACCTATGTCTTGATATAGATCTTCTAATTATTCCTAATTCTAGTAGCTCTTCTATTGGTATTTCAAAGTCTTTAAGGTCTTCATTTGTAGCTTCTATAGATGCTGTTTTTATAATATATTCTGAATTAATTATTTCTAATTTGCAGGTACTTTGATTGGATTTCCAATATTGCAGGGGTTTTTCTGCAATTATCTCTAGTTTGTCTAGGATTTGTATAATTTTTTAAAGTCTTTTTGATATTTTATTACTCCTATCTATTGTATACCCTTCTTAAAATTGTATAATTCTATATCCATTTCTATTAAAGTATAGTCTTTTGTTTTATTTTTCTACTACTAATAAATCTTGTAATTCTTCATACAATGTTGCCTTTTTATTATCATTACATGTACAATTTTCTACTTTATCACATTCTAGTGGTATTTCGGGTTTAATTTGGTCATTTGAGTTTTCATCTGGCTTATTCTTAAGAAAATGATATTTAGTTAAAGTAGGTTGTGTCTGTACTGGTGAATGAGTGATATTACTGGCAAATATTACCCAATTTTTTGTAACTAAACATACTCCATTATTTTGTACTATAAAGTCTAATCCTAACATAAAGTCTGCTTTTATGTTTAAATCTCTAACTAAGTGTATATGATGTTTGGTAAAACTTTTCAGAAGTATTAATAAAACTTATTTTTGCTTTTGGTATATAGTCTGTATAGGTATTATATGTTCCTTCCATTTACATGGATTCTTGAGGTTTTGACAATTTTTTAATTAATTTTTCTGGTAAAATTTTGCTATTTAAAATGCTCCTCGTTCTTCCAGAATCAACTATAGCTAAAGTCTTGAATTCATAGTCTTGAATTTTTATTCTTGCTAAAACTTTGATTGTACTAATTTTTTTTCTTTATTACATACCATTCCTTAAAATGGTATCATCATTGATTTTTTCTGTCTAACTCTATTATTTTCAACAAATGTATTTAATAATTCTACTTCTAATAAATCTTCCTCTGTAATTACCTCTTTATGTTTTGCGAGGTAATAAGCTCTCATTTTTTAATATTTTTAATCTTTCCTCTAATTCTAATATTTTATTGTCTGGTGTTTTAACTGTTGGTTCAGGTTCTTTCTTGTGAAAATTACTTAAATTGTTTGTTGATTTTTGAATTTTTAAGATCTCTGCGTTTTTTTCTATACATTTTATGCATCCTTCCTTGTAACATTTCCTACATTTCGCCCTTTTGTTCTTACTTGGAAACCATTTACAAAAACAATACTGATTACTATCTAATCCTTTTCCTTCTTCAAATTCATGTTCATATTCTTCTATCAAATTTACTAAATCATAATAGTCTGAGTTTGTCTTTTCTAATCCTATTTCATTTATAAATTCCTTTTCTCCTGAATCGGAAGAATCATATTTATTTATTTCATCTTCAAAGACCTCTATGCTTCTAATAGAGTATATACTTTCATTATCTGACATATATTTGTCTACATTTATTAAATTTTCATTTACATCTTCTATTAATTGTGCATTCCTAGATTTATTATTGATTCTTCTTGGAGTGCTCTATGCTACCACAGGTAAAACATTCTAAGTTATTTTTATCGGTTCTACTGGTTTTATATTTTCTTACATGTTTATTGTTATCTATGTATGGCTTCTTTGCAGTTGATCTTCTTAAAAAATATTTTTTCTTAGGGCGATAGTCTTTTTTATATGCCTTTCTATATATTTTCTTTTTTATAATCTTGGTCATAATGTTGTGTAGTATATATGTTTTTACAAAAATCTTTATCACTTCTTTTTAATTGTTTTTGTATCTGTATATTTGTACATTTTTCTTGTAATATATCCATTACATGTTGTATTCTTTGTCCTATTGACCATCGATTATTTGGGTTTTGTATTACTCCTTCTCTCTTGGACCATTTTTCTTCTATCTCTCTTTCTAGAGCTCCTGGTAATTTATTAAATAATCTAGCTCTTAGAGTCTGATCAAATGAGTTCCCACTAATTGTACAATAATAAAAGTAATAATTTAAAAAGTCTTTAATTCTTGACCAATGATTAATACTTAGTTGTTCTAAATTTATTAAAGCTCTTTGCTATAATACTACTAATCCACTATTTGGATCCTGGCCTGTTAGTAGAGTATGTACTTTGTTTACAAAATTGTATGGATTTGTGCCTAGTTCTACTAATTCTTGAAAGTCTTGTGGGAATATTATCTTATAAGCTTCCCAAAGTGCTTTAGTACTTTCTCCTAGAAATGTTTCTAAATATCTGTACATAATTTCTGTATCTGGTTCTTGATTACCGTGTATATGTTGTATGTAGTCTGCTACAACTATATTTTTCCATATGTCTATAACATTATTCCATGCCTGAGCTGGTAAATTTAGAATTTTTCCTTTATTACCACCTTCTTGAAATCTAATGGGTTCTTCTATTGGCATTCTTTTTTCTCTAGATTTTATGTCTTGTTCTATCAGAGTGTTTAGGTTTGTTCTAAATACTCTATGTACATTTTGCATACCGGCTGTTCTTTGGAAAGGGCATGAGGAACTTGCCGCGCTTTTCATAAATTCTTTTATACTTTCGTCTATATTATAAATCGATTTCTGGATTTGGTTGAATTTGTATAGCCTTTTGTAATATTGCTAAATAAAGTTTATCTTGTAGTATATCATTCATGAGAGTATTATATGTCTTATTTGGTTAATTTCTTTTTGTACTTCTTGGAATACTAGCTTTATTTAAGGATTTTCTAGGTTACCCTTGTCTTTGTTAATTAAAACTTTGAGTTTTTTGTCTAATTCTGCTTGTTGGTTCTTTAGGAAATCAAAATTTAATTCTATTTTACTTAACAAATTATTTTGTTTGTTTTGTCGGTGTTCTAATATCTCTAGACTTTTTAATATTTTTGTATTTTCCTTTTGAACTTTTTTCCTAAGTTTATTATAAAGTCTGTAATAGTATTTAGTTGTGGATTATCTCCGTATAATATATATTCTCCGTGCAATACGTAGAAATGGATATATAATTATACAATTTTAAGAAGGGTATACAATAGATAGGAGTAATAAAAGATCAAAAAGACTTAAAAAAAATTATACAAATCCTAGACAAACAAGAGATAATTGGAGAAAACCCGCTGCAACATTGGGACTCCAATCAAATTACCTGCAAATTAGAAATAATTAATCCAGAATATACTATAAAAACAGCATCTATAGAAGCTACAAATGAAAACCTTAAAGACTTTGAAATACAAATAAAAGAGCTACTAGAATTAGGAATAATTAGAAGATCTACATCAAGACATAGGTCAACCGCTTTCATAGTAAGAAACCATAGTGAAATAGTAAGAGGAAAAACTAGAATGGTAATAAATTACAAAAGACTAAATGATAATACTGTAACGGATGGATATAAGTTACCAGACAAAACAGAATTAATAAATAGAATACAAGGAAGAAAAGTATTTAGTAAATTTGATTGTAAATCTGGATATTGGTAGATTAAAATGCATGAAGATAGTATAGAATGGATAGCTTTCACATTTCCTGAAGGACATTTTGAATGGCTGGTCATGCCGTTTGGATTAAAGACAGCTCCTCCAATTTTTTAAAGAAAAATGGATAGTATTTTTAGAGACTATAAAAATTTTATATTAGTTTACGTAGAAGATATTTTAGTCTTTATTAATTAAAACTTTAAATTTTTTGTCTAATTCTGCTTGTTGGTTTTTTAGGAAATCAAAATTTAATTTTTTTTTACTTAACAAATTCTTTTGTTTGTTTTGCGGGTTTTCTAATATCTCTAGACTTTTTAATATTTTTGTATATTCCTTTTGAACCTTTTCTCCGAAGTTTATTATAAAGTCTGTATTAGTATTTAGTTGTGGATTATTCCCGTGTCATATATGTTCTCCGTTGTTAAATTTACACTTAATAAGAGAACTCTAGATTATTAAATTATGCTAGAGCTTTTATTAAAGATTTAGGGAAAATAGCAGGACCACTATACTCTAAAACAGGATCGACAGGCCAAAAATCTTTTAATACTTAAGACATCAAATTAGTCCAGCAACTTAAGCGCATGATACAAGACATCCCAGACTTAACATTACCATTAGAAAAAGATTATTTAATTTTTGAGACAGACGGAAGCTTCGAACACTCTGACAGAATAAGACATAAAACCTAGAGGAAAAAAATGCCAATAAAAGAACCCATTAGATTACAAGAAGGTGGTAATAAAGGAAAAATTCTAAATTTACCAGCTCATGACCCTCAGACATGGAATAATGTAATAGACATATGGAAAAATGTAGTTGTAGCAAACTACATACAACATATACAGGGTAATCAAGAACCAGATTCAGAAATTATGTATAGATATTTAGAAACATTTTTTGGAGAAAGTACTAAAGCACTTTGGGAAGCTTATAAGATAATATTCCCACAATACTTTCAAGAATTAGTAGAACTAGGCTCAAATCTATATAATTTTGTTAACAAATTACATACTCTACTAACAGTCCAGGATCCAAATAGTGGATTAGTAGTATTACAACAAAGAGCTTAAATAAATTTAGAACAACTAAGTGTTAATCATTGGTCAAGAATTAAAGAATTTTTAAATGATTACTTTTATTATTGTACAATTAGTGGGAACTCATTTGATCAAACTCTAGGAGCTAGATTATTTCATAAATTACCAGGAGCTCTAGGAAGAGAGATAGAAGAAAAATGGTCCAAGAGAGAAGGAGTAATACAAAACTCAAACAACCCATGGTCAATAGGACAAAGAATACAGCATGTAATTGATATATTACAAGAAAAATGTACAAATATACAGATACAGAAATAATTAAAAAGAAGTGATACAGATTTTTGTAAAAACATATATACTACGCAACATTATGACCAAGATTATAAAAAGAAAAAATATAGAAAGGCATATAAAAAAGAATTTTTGAATGATTACTTTTATTATTGTACAATTAGTGGGAACTCATTTGATCATTCTCTAGGAGATAGATTATTTAATAAATTATCAGGAGCTCTAGAAAGAGAGAAGAAAAATGGTCCAAGAGAGAAAGAGTAATACAAAACCCAAACAACTCATGGTCAATAGGACAAAGAATAAAAAATGTAATGGATATATTACAAGAAAATGTACAAATATATAGATACAAAAACAATTAAAAAGAAGTGATACAGATTTTTGTAAAAACATATATACTACACAACATTATGACCAAGATTATAAAAAGAAAAAAATATAGAAAGGCATATAAAAAAGACTATCACCCTAGGAAGAAATATTATTTAAGAAGATCAACTACAAAGAAGTCATACCAAGATAAGGATAAACATGTAAGAAAATATAACACCTGTAGAACCTATAAAAATAAATTATAATGTTTTACCTACTTAATACTTAGCAAATACTTGTCCAAGAAGAAATAATAATAAATCTAGGAATGCACAATTAATAGAAGATGTAAATAAAAATTTAATAAATGTAGACGAATATATGTCAGATAATGAAAGTATATACTTTATTAGAAGCATGGAAGTCTTTGATGATGAAATAAATAAATCCGATTCTTCCGATTCCGGAGAAGAGGAATTTACAAATGAAATAGGATTAGAAAGGACAAAGTCAGACTATTATGATTTAGTAAATTTGATAGAAGAATGTGAACATGAATTTGAAGAAGGAAAAGGATTAGATAGTAATCAATGTTGTTTTTGTAAATGGTTTCCAAGTAAGAACAAAAAGGCAAAATGTAGGAAATGTTACCAGAAAGGATGCATAAAATGTATAGAAAAAACCGCAGAGATCTTAAAAATTCAAAAATCAACAAACAATTTAAGTAATTTTCATAAGAAACAACCTGAACCAATAGTTAAAACACCAGACAATAAAATATTAGAATTAGAGGAAAGATTTAAAATATTAGAAATGAGAGTTTATAACCTCGAAAAACATAAATAGGTAATTACATAGGAAGATTTCTTAGAAGTAGAATTATTAAATACATTTGCTGAAAATAATAAAGTTAGACAGAAAAAATCAATGATGATACCATTTGAAGGAATGGTATGTAATGAAGAAAAGAAAATTTGTACAGTCAAAGTTTGAGCTAGAATAAAAATTCAAGACTATGAATTCGAGACTTTAGCTATAGTTGATTCTGGATGTACAAGGAGCATTTTAAACAGCAGAATTTTACCAGCAAAATTAATTAAAAAATTGCCAAAACCTCAATAATCCATGCAAATGGACGGAACATATAATACCTATACAGACTATATACCAAAATAAAAAATAAGTTTTATTAATACTTGTGAAATTTTTTACCAACCATCATATACACTTAGTGAAATACTAGTTAGAGAATTAAACATAAAAGCAAACTTTGAGTTACGATTAGAATTTATGATACAAAATAATGGAGGATGCTTAGTTACAAAAAATTGGGTAATATTCTCCAGTAATATCACTCACTCATCAGTACAGACACAACCTACTTTAACTAAGTATCATTTTCTTAAGGATAAGCCAGATGAAAACTCAGATACCAAATAAAACCCAAAAACCACTAGAATGTGATAAAGGATAAAATTGTACATGTAATGATAATAAAAAGGCCACAATGTATGAAGAATTACAAGATTTATTAGTAGTAGAAGAAATAGAAAAAGACTATACTTTAATAGAAATGAATACAGAATTATACAATTTTAAGAAGGGTATTCAGCAGATAAGAGTAATAAAAGATCAAAAAGACTAAGAAAAAATTATAAAAATCCTAGACAAACCAGAGATAATAAGAGAAAAACCCCTGCAACATTGGGACTCCAATCAAATTTCCTACAAATTAGAAATAATTAATCTAGAATATACTATAAAAACAACATCTACAGAAGCTACAAATGAAGACCTTAAAGACTTTGAAATACAAATAAAAGAGGTACTAGAATTAGGAATAATTAGAAGATCTACATCAATACATAGGTCAACAATTTTCATTGTAAGAAACCATAGTGAAATAGTAAGAGAAAATGCTAGAATGGTAATAAATTACAAAAGACTAAATAAGAATAGTATAATGGGTCATGAGCTGGTAAATTTAGAATTTTTCCTTTATTACCACCTTCTTGTTATCTAATGGGTTCTTCTATTGACATTCTTTTTCATCTAGTTTTTATGTCTTGTTCAGTCAGAGTGTTTGGGTTTGTTCTAATTACACTATGTCTTGGTAAATTTCTTGTTGTTAATGGTACGTTTTACATGCCGGTTGTTCTTTAGAAAGGGCTTGAGGAACTTGTCGCGCTTTCCATAAATTCTTTTATACTTTCGTCTATACTATAAATCGATTATGAGTCTTCACCTTTTAGTTTATTTTTACGTGTATAACCATAATTATCTATTATTAATTTACATTTTATAAAATGCTCTTTCATTTCTTCAAGTTTAAGTTTCCTAATTTACAACCTGTACATTTAAATACTCTATTGTTATTTATTTCGTATAGGGCTTCTGTTTTCATTATGACCTTATTTACTTCAAAACCTTCTTTTAGTATTTCTATATTCGTGAAATTAGTGTTTTCACATTCTTCAATCTTTTCATCAATTTCTTTTTTATTTGTGTATTGGTAGTCTATGAATCTTACAGAAGCTTCTCCTTTATTGTTTATGTATATTAAATGATCGGTTCGCTCTAGTATTTCTTTTCTGGAAATTTTTTCTAAATTCCATTCTAATCCTGCATAGTCTTCTAAATTTATCTTTAGGGGTTTCATTAATTTAATACCTTTATTTCCCATTAAACTTACTACATCTTCTATCTTTAGATTAAATTTTATACTACTATTAGTGGCAAGTTTTCCAATAAATCTGTAATACCCCAAGAATCCCAGTAGAACCATGCTTCAAGATCATGAGAAATAAATTATAGTGATTTGGTAGTTTTATGATCAAGTTAGATGTATATTAAGTCCTCAAATACGTTCTAGCTATTAGACGAATCAAAATATCCCTTACCGATTAAATTCGTGAGAAGAACATTACCATAGTCAACTTCAAATGAGAATATCTCTCAGTATACAAAGAATTTTTGATCTTATAACCCAAAAACAGATACATAATTGAAACCAAAATCCGGCATCAGAGTAAAAAGTTATGGCCATTTTACTGAGAGTTGTCCGAGCTGTCCAGGAGCGACGAGCAAGCTAATGGACCATCAAGTCAGCGATGGACCGTCGCTTTGGCCATCATAACTAAAGAAGTATGGCTATTTTATGGCCCAAAAAATAATGGTTGGAGTGACGGTTAGTCACTAGAGTGACGGTCCGTCACTTAGACTGTCAGTTTTGTCTGAAAAAGCGCTGAAACGTCGTTTAAAAGGGATTTTTGGGTCTTTTTTCACCCTATTTAACACCCAATCATGTCAAATCAAAGCACATAACTCCTCATTCATCCATAACATCAAAATTAGGGTTTCTTTCAAGATCAAAACCCAAGAAAAATATTCAAACCCTTCTCCAAGAAAACTCAAGAATCAAAGCATCACCATTCAAGAACGTTCAAGAAAAGTTAACCTCCTTCTAGATTCAAGCTTTTGAGGAATGCATAGTGTTCATTCATGGAATCCTTACACTCATGAAGCCCAATAATCTCTTTTCTAAGTTAAAGTTTATGGATTTCTTTATGAATTTCATGTTGGGTTTGTTTTATTTATGTTGAGAATGATCAATTGAATTCAAATCCATGTTGGGTGATCAATGTTATGCGGAATTGATTTGTATAGATTTATATTCATGTGAACCTATGATTAAACCCTAGGATGATGAAATTAGAGTTGAATTATAATGTTTAACTGTTGTATAATGATGTTTATATGTACCATGCCTACCATGTGTTTGATTAAATGTTTATATGAAGGAAAAGTGTCCAACTAGTATGATATCATGAAATCCCCACTTATGTACAAGTTTATGCATATCATATGTTTGATGAAGTGCTTCAGTATATGAATTATGGATTATGATGTTAGTCATGTGTTCAAGTAAGTCATGCTATGTCAGTTTCTTTCCATCGAGTCCTGGGGGTAGTTGTACCCCAAAATATTAGTTGTGTGCTTAGAGCCATGTCATGTTTTCACGATACTCTCAGTCAAGCCATGATCCATAAAACTCAGTCGGTTATATGACTCCAAAAAATCATAAAATCTCAGTAATCTCAGTAGTTCAGTAATATCAGTGATCTCAATACTCAGTCTTAGTAACCTCAGTATTGCCAGTCAATCTCAGTAACTATAGTACTCTAAGTCAGTCCTTAGAACTCAGTATATTCCGTCAGTCAATGGAACTCAGTAAATTTAGTTTAGCTTCGCTAGACAGTACCACTAGTATTAGTTCAGTTCAGTTAATCAGTTCAGCTCAGTTAATTAGTTTAGAGTCTTTCAGATGGGAGCAGAATTCAGCACCGAGCGAGCCTAGAGATAAGGACTCACACTCTAGATAGGATTGAGATCCATAGAAGCAATCCCTATGTTCCAAAATAACATAGCCAGCGTAGGTATGATATGTCACCCATTAGATAGGATTGGCATACTCAGGGATCACCCGTTAGCACATTTAAATGTATAGGACTGATCCCAAGGGTCACTCGCTAGATTAGGACTGACTCCACAGCAGTTGTCTTTACCAGTGGTGTGGTAGTGACACCTTTCCAACTGGGGTTATAGGTTGGACCCCAGTCAGCATAGTATAGGGCATGTCAGTTTTATGAATACATCCCACAGTTTCAGTTACAAAATCAGGACTGTCAAATATAGTCAATTCAGGTCAGTAGTATAGATTTAGGACTGTCAGATACAGTCAATCCTTATCATTATAAATAGAATCTGGGATCACCCACTAGATAGGGATGATCTTAACTATGTTCAATCAGTATCATCAAATTTAGAGATCACTCGCTAGATAGGACTGATCTCAGATTCAGTTACTCAAATATAGTACGGAACTCAGTTAGTTTCATCAGATTTAGGACTGTCAAATATAGTCACTCATGTTATCAGTTATGTCAGTTATCAGAACTCATGTTATCAGTATTCAGCTTCAGGACTGTCAGATACTATCAACCAGACCAGTTCTTCATAATCAAAACTGTTAGACACAGTTATTTATGTATGAGTAATATAGTATCAGTCCCTCAGTATTCAATAATAAAGTATCAATATTTCTCACTCATCAGTGACTCAAATGTCAATATCAGTAAACTCAGTAGTCAGAACTCAGTATTTAGTCCTATCATGATCTTAGTTACAGTTACGTAGTCATGCATGTATTCTCATGTTTATGTTACTCAATCGGTTAGTATTGTTCATACATATAAACCATTTGTATTCAGCCTACCTCACTTGCATACTAGTACATTCAAAGTACTGATGCATTTGCATTATGGTGTCTTATACCATAGGTTTAGAAGCACAAGCTCCAGAGCATCAGTAGCATCCAGGCTCAGTAGTCGGATTCAGCTGTGAGTCCTCTTTCTTCAAGGACATGATGATTATATTACTATTTTGGTTTATTTCAGTAGTCAAAGTTAGTTGGGGACAAATCCCATCAACTTTTTTTTCTGACAGTTTAGAGGCTTTCAGACTATAGCATGTCAGACAGTTTTTTTAGTTATTTTGGTATTGATATACCATATTTTCAGTTATGTACTAGTATTGAACCTTATGATCAGTGATGAGTTATTTTGTGGTCCTTCGGGGTCATGATCATCATGTAACATTTTGGGTACCAGATTCGGGGCATTACAAACTTGGTATAAGAGCCTAAGGTTCAATAGCATCCTAGGAAGTTGTAAAAGTTGCATCTAGTAGAGTCTTGTACATGCGTGTGTTGTTCACCATACTTATGTGCAGGAGGATATAAGATGTTTTAGGAATAGTATCCCTTTTTTTTAGAATTCTTGTTATGCTAGTGAGCATAGGCTCAAAGTTAAACTCTCAGTCTAATCCATTTCTCCCTTTCTTCTATAGAATATGCCTCCTAAAAGAAGAAATGGAAATTAGTTATTCTCTCAGCCCGAAGAACCTTTGGGAAATTATGTTTATCATGCGGAGGTCAGGACCGCCTTCACAACTCATGCTCAATTGGTCGCCGCCCAAAATAAATAGCCAACAGTTATTTTAGCCAACCCAGTGGCCAACTTAGCTGCATCCAAGATTCAAAACTTCACCCGAATGAACCCTCCATCCTTTATTGGGACTAAGTCAGATGAGGACCCTCAGAAATTCTTAGATCAGGTTTAGAAGGTGACAGATATCATGGGGGTGACTACTATTGAGAGTGTTGAGCTAGCTGCAAATCAGTTGCAGGATGTGGCTCATACTTGGTTCAAGCAGTGGAAGTCAGAAAGGTCAGATGAGGTAAGGCCTATAGAATGGGATAAATTTGTCACTGCATTCTTAAAGAGGTTCTTTCCCCTAGATCTTAGAGAAGCTAAGGTTCTAGAGTTCATCAACCTCAAGCAGGGAAATATGAAAGTGAAAGAGTATTCTCTTAAGTTTACTCAATTAGCCAGATATACCCCTCATGTGGTTGCAAACAGTAGGGCCAAGATGAGTAAGTTTGTGTCAGGGTGAATGATAGCGTGGTTAATAAGTGTAGATCCACCATGCTAAATAGTGACATAAATTTAGCCAGACTTATGACCCATGCTCAACAGATAGAAGAGAAAAAGATTAAGATAAAGAAAAAGCAGAATAAGAAGGCGAGGACAGGTAGTTTCAGTTTTTTTAGCCTAAGTCAGGGGGTGGTAGCCATTCTTAGTATATACATATGCTTTCAGTCTCAGCTCCATCTTCAGCTAGTGCACCAGTACCCAAGTTCAGGAATGACCGTCGAAATGGGTTGCCAGGATCCGAGGCCCATGGTAGTGAGAATAGGAATCTTACCTATCCACTTTGCGAAGAGTGTGTTAGGATTTACCTAGGTGTGTGTAGAGCAGGCAATGAGGTATGTTATAGATATGGTAAGACAGGCCACAGGATGCAGGAATATAGAGTAAGGGCTAAGAAAGGAAAAGATTTGCGCCAACAGAGCGTCACTTCCAGTACCACTAGTGGTCAGCGTCAGAACAGGTTTTATGCTCTTCAGACTCACTATGATCAAGGAAATTCCCCCTAGAATCAGGTACATTATAGGCCCTTCATACTCATGATGTGTATTGTTAGATATCTTGCTCTCATTTTAGCTTAAGATTTTCAACATGAGTTGTTCAGTCATGAATTAGTCAGTTGATGCCCTGTGCATCGCTCCAGTATCTCCGTAAGGTGAGCATTCTTAGAGGGACATAGTGTCCCAAGGGGGAGATACCCCATTATTCCTTAATGCTCTCATGTATTAAATTCAGTTTCTCTACACATAAAGAATCCAGTTAGAGTATAAGGTACTCATAAGTTATCCCTCAAGTTAAGATCTCACTCGTGAGCCCTGTATTTAGGGGCTCAGTTCAGCTCACGAAATTCAGTTTATATGTCATGTTTCAGCCTCAGTTATGTTCTTAGGTTCTTGTTCATGCATACTTCTAGCATAATCATGGGGTCATCAGTACTTTTCAGTTATGTAGAATTTTTCTTAAGCTTACTCAGTTCCCTGTTCAAATTACTATTATAAACTTGGTATTCAATTCATGCTCAGATCCCCATGACAAACTTGGTACTAAGTACTCTTGCATATTCAGTCATACATTCATATATCAGTATAGTCATGTAATTATGCAAAAGACATGCATTCTCAGTGTGAGAAATTCAGTTCATCAGTACATTCAGTCATGTATTCATGAGTCAATTATCCATGCATCATATATGCATGAATTCAGTTTATCAGTCATGCATCAGACATGCATGTTCAGTATGTTATATTTAGTTCTCTGTCATTTCATCCATGAGATCATGTTCCAATTATTCATGTTTATTATGTACATCAGTCTACGTTCTTCCCCTCTCTCACTCAGTCTTATTCGAGGACGAATGTTCTTAAGGGGGAGATATTGTAATACCCCAAGAATCCCAATTGATAGTAGAACTATGCTTCAAGATCATGAGAAATAAACTATAGTTATTTGGTAGTTTTCTGATCAAGTTAGATGTATAAAAATTCCTTAAATACGTCCTATCTATTAGACAAATCAAAACATCCCTTACCGATTGAATTCTTGAGAAGGACATTGCCATAGTCAACTTCAAACGAGAATATATCCAATTATACAAAGAATTTTTGATCTTATAACCCACCAACAGATAGATAATTGAACAATCTTTCCAACGATACCAATTTTTCCAAAATCCAGCATCGGAGTAAAGAGTTATGGCCATTTTACTGAGAGCTATCCGAGCTGTCCAGGAGTGACGGGCAAGCTAATGGACCGTCAAGTCAGCGACGGACCGTCGCTTGGGCTGTCAAGTCATAAATAAAGTAGTAAGGCCGTTTTATGGCCCAAAAATGATGGTTGGAGTGACGGTTAGTCACTAGAGTGACGGTCCATCACTCAGACGTCAGTTTTGTCCGAAACAGGGTTGAAACTCCATTTTAAAGGGATTTTTGGGTCTTTTTTCACCCTATTTAACACCCAATCATGTCAAATCAAAGCACATAACTCCTCATTCATCCATAACATCAAAATTAGGGTTTCTTTCAAGATCAAAACCCAATAACAATATTCAAACCCTTCTCCAAGAAAACTCAAGAATCAAAGCGTCACCAATCAAGAACCTTAAAGAAAAGTTAACCTCCTTCAAGATTCAAGCTTTTGAGGTATGCATAGTGTTCATTAATGGAATCCTTTCATTCATGAAACACAAGAATATCTTTTCTAAGTTGAAGTTATGGATTTCTTTATAAATTTCATGTTGGGTTTGTTTTGTTTATGTTGAGAATGATCAATTGAATTCAAATCCATGTTGGGTGATCAATGTTATGCGGAATTGATTTGTATAGATGTATATTCATGTGAACCTATGATTAAACCCTAGGATGATGAAATTAGAGTTAAATTATGATGATTAACTATTGTATAATGATGTTTATATGTACCAAGCCTACCATGTGTTTGATTAAATTCCTATATGAAGGAAAAGTGTCCAACTAGTATGATATCATGAAATCTCCACTTATGTACAAGTTTATGCATATCATATGTTTGATGAAGTGCTTCAGTATATGAATTATGGATTATGATGTTAGTCATGTGTTCAAGTATGTCATGCTATGTTAGTTTATTTCCATCGATTCCTGGAGGTAGTTTTACCCGAAATATTAATTGTGTGCCTAGAGCCATATCATGTTTTCATGATACTCTCAGTCAAGCCATGATCCATAGAACTCAGTCAGTCATATAACTTAGGAAAATCCAGAAATCTTAGTAATCTCAGTAGTTCAGTAATATCAGTGATCTCAATACTCAGTAATCTTAGTAACCGTAGTATTTCCAGTCAATCTTAGTAACTACAGTACTCTAAGTCAGTCCTCAAAACTCAGTACATTCTGTCAGTCAACGAAACTTAGTAAATTCAATTTAGCACTGCTAGATAGTACTACTACTATCAGTTCAATTCAGTTAATTAGTTCAGCTCAGTTAATCAGTTTAGAGTCTTTTAGATGGGAGCAGGATTCAACACCGAGCAAGCATAGAGATGGAGACTCACCCGCTAGATAGGACTGAGATCCATAAAAGCAATCCCTAAGTTCCAAAACTACGTAGACTATGTAGGTATAAGATGTCACCCATTAGATAGGACTGGCATACTCAGGGATCACCCGTTAGCATATTTAAATGTATAGGACTGATCCCAAGGGTCATCCATTAGATTAGGACTGACTCCACAGTAGTTGTCTTTATTAGTGGCACGGTACTGACACCTTTCCAACTGGGGTTACAGGTTGGACCCCAGTCAGCATAGTATGGGGTATTTTAGTTTGATGAATACATCCCACAGTTTCAGTTACAGAATCAAGACTGTCATATACAGTCAATTCAGCTTTGTAGTATAGTTTTAGGACTGTCAGATACAGTCAATCCTTATCATTATAAATAGATTTTGGGATCACCCACTATACAGGGCTAATCTTAACAATTGTTAGAGTATCATAAAATTTAGAGATCACCCGCTAGATAGGACTGATCTCAGATTTAGTTACTCAGATATAGTACGAAACTCAGTTAGTTTCATCAAATTCTAGACTGTCAGATACAGTCACTCAAGTTATCAGTTATGTCAATTATTAGAAATCATGTTATCAGTATTCAGCTTCAAGTCTTTCAGATACTGTCAACCAAACCAGTTCTTCATAATCAAAACTATTAGATACAGTTATTTATGTATTAGTAACATAGTATCAATCCCTCAGTATTCAATAATATAGTACCAATCTTTCTCACTCATCAGTGACTCAGATGTCAATATCAGTAAACTCAGTAGTCAGAACTCAGTATTCAGTCCTATCATGATCTCAGTTACAGTTATGTAGTCATGCATGTATTCTCATGTTCATGTTAGTTAGTCGGTTAGTATTGTTCATGCATATGAACCATTTGCATTCAGACTACCTCACTTGCATACCAGTATATTTAAAGTACTGATGCATTTGCATTATGGTGTCTTATACCATCGATTTAGAAGCACGAGCTCCAGAGCATCAGTAGCTTCCAGGCTCAATAGTCGGAGTCAGCTGTGAGTCCTCATCCTTTGAGGACATGATGATTATATTACCATTTCAATTTATTTCAGTAGTCAGAGTTAGTTGGAGACATATCCCATCAACTTTTTTTTCTAACAGTTTAGAGGCTTTCAGACTATAGCATGTCATACAGTTTTTTCAGTTATTTTGGTATTGATATACCATATTTTTAGTTATGTACTAGTATTGAACCTTATGGCCTTTCAGTTCATATTTTTGCATTACACAGTCTTTTATGCAGTATACAGGTACAGATATCAATCATGAGTTAGCTTGTGGTCCTTCGGGGTCATGATCATCATGTCACATTTAGGGTACCAGATTCGGGGCATTACAGACTTAGTATCAGAGCCTAAGGTTCAATAGCATCCTAGGAAGACGTAAAAGTTACATTTAGTAGAGTCTTGTACATGCGTGTGTTGTGCACCATACTTATGTGCAGGAGGATATAAGATTTTTTAGGAACAGTATCCCTTTTTTTAGTATTCATGTCATAATAGTGAGCATAGGCTCAGAGTTAAACTCTTAGTTTAATCCATTTCTCCCTTTCTTCTACAGAATATGCCTCCTAAAAGAAGAAACGGAAATTAGTTATCCTCTTAGCCCGAAAAACCTTTGGGCAATTATGTTTCTCATTCGGAGGTCAGGACTGCCTTCACTACTCTTGCTCAGTCGGTCGTCAACTAAAATAAATGGCCAACAGTCATTCCGGCCAACCCAGTGGCCAACTCAGCTGTAGCCAGGATTTAGAACTTCACCCGAATGAACCTTTCATCCTTTCTTGGGACTAAGTCAGATGAGGACTCTCAGGAATTCCTAGATCAGGTTCAGAAGGTGGTAGATATCATGGGGGTGACTACTATTGAGAGTGTTAAGCTAGCTGTATATCAGTTGCAGGATGTGGCTCATACTTGATTCAAGCAGTGGAAGTCAGAAGGGTTAGATGAGGAAAGGCCTATAGAATGGGATGAATTTGTCACTGCATTCTTAGAGAGGTTCTTTCCCCTAGATCTTAGAGAAGATAAGGTGATAGAGTTCATCAACCTCAGGCAGGGTAATATGACAGTGAAAGAGTATTCTCTTAAGTTTACTCAATTAGGTAGATATGCCCCTCATGTGGTTGGAAATAGTAGGTCCAAGATGAGTAAGTTTATGTCAGGGGTGAATGATAGCATTGCTAATCAGTGTAGATCCACCATGCTGAATAGTGACATAACTTTAGCCAGACTTATGACCCATGCTCAACAGATAGAAGTGAAAAATATTAAGATAAAAAAAAGCAGAATAAGAGAGCGAGGACAGGTAGTTTTAGTTTTTTTAGCCTAAGTTAGGGGTGGTAGCCATTCTTAGTATAGTCATAAACTTTCAGTCCCTACTCCTTCTTCAGTTAGTGCACCAGTACCCAAGTTTGGGAATGACCATCGTGATGGGTCGCCAGGATCCGAGGCCCAGGGTAGTGAGAATAGGAATCTTACCTATCCACTTTGCGAAGAGTGTGTTAGGATTCACCTAGGTGTGTGTAGAGCAGGCAACGAGGTATGTTATGGATATGGTAAGACAGGCCACAGGATGCGGGAATATAGAGTAAGGGCTTAGAAGGGAAAAGATTTGCGCCAACAGAGCGTCACTTCCAGTACCACTAGTGGTCAGCATCAGAACAGGTTTTATGCTCTTCAGACTCGCCATGATCAAGGAAATTCCCCCAACATAGAATCAGGTACGTTATAGGACCTTTATACTCATGATATGCATTGTTAGATCTCTTGCTCTTATTTTAGCTTAAGATTTTCAGCATGAGTTTTTCAGTCTTGAATTAGTCCATTAATTCCCTGTGCATCGCTCCAGTACCTCAGTAAGGTGAGCGTTCTTAGATGGACATAGTATCCTAAGGGAGAGATACCCCATTATTCCTCAACGCTTCATGTATTAAATTCAGTTTCTCTTCGCATAAAGAATCCAGTTAGAGTAGAGGGTACTTATAAGTTATCCCTCAAGTTAAGATCTCAGTCATGAGCCATGTATTTAGGGGCTCAGTTCAGTTCACGAAATTCAGTTTATATGTCATATTTCAGCCTCAGTCATGTTCTTAGGTTCCTGTTCATGCATACTTCTAGCATAATCATGGGATCATCAGTACTTTTCAGTTATGTAGAATTTTTCTTAAGCTTACTCAGTTGCCTGTTCAAATTATCATTATAAACTTGGTATTCAATTCATGCTCAGATCCCCATAACAAACTTGGTACTAAGTACTCTTGCATATTTAGTCATACATTCATATATCAATTCAGTCATGTAATTATGCATCAAACATGCATTCTCACTGTGAGAAATTCAGTTCATCAGGACATTCAGTCATGTATTCATGAGTCAATTATCCACGCATCATATATGCATAAATTCAGTTTATTAGTCATGCATCAGATGTGCATGTTTAGTATGTTATATTCAGTTATCTGTCATTTCATCCATGAGATCATTTTCCAGTTATTCATGTTTATTATGTACGTCAGTTTATGTTCTTCCCCTCTCTCACTCAGTCTCATTCGAGGATGAATATTCTTAAGGGGGAGATATTATAATACCCCAAGAATCCCAATCAATAATAGAAATATGCTTCAAGCTCATGAGTAATAAACTATAGTAATTTGGTAGTTTTATGATCAAGTTATATGTATATGAAGTCCTCAAATATGTCCTAGCTATTAGACGAATCAGAACATCTCTTACCGATTGAATTCTTGAGAAGGACATTGCCATATTCAACTTCAAACGAGAATATCTCCCATTATACAAAGAATTTTTGAGCTTATAACCCACCAACAGATACATAATTGAACAATTTTTCCAACGATACCATTTCTCCAAAATCCAGCATCGGAGTAAAGAGTTATGACCATTTTACTGAGAGCTATCCGAGCTGTCAAGGAGCGACGGGAAAGCTAATGGACCACCAAGTCAGCGACAGACCATTGCTTTGGCCGTCAAGCCATAATTGAAGAAGTAAGGCCATTTTATGGCCCAAAAATGAAGGTTGGAGTGACGGTTAGTCACTAGAGTGACGGTCCGTCACTCAGACCGTCAGGTTTGTCTGAAACAGCATTGAAACGCCATTTTAAAGGTATTTTTGGGTCTTTTTTTCACCCTATTTAA
The DNA here is from genome assembly GCF_002878395.1 of Capsicum annuum. Taxonomy (NCBI): domain Eukaryota; kingdom Viridiplantae; phylum Streptophyta; class Magnoliopsida; order Solanales; family Solanaceae; genus Capsicum; species Capsicum annuum. Next base: position 199,457,085 of record NC_061121.1, read on the forward strand.
CACCCAATCATGTCAAATCAAAGCACATAACTCTTCATTCATCCATAACATCAAAATTAGGGTTTCTTTCAAGATCAAAACCCAAGAACAAGATTCAAACTCTTCTCCAAGAAAACTCAAGAATCAAAGCGTCACTATTCAAGAACCTTCAAGAAAAGTTAACCTCCTTCAAGATTCAAGCTTTTGAGGTATGCATAGTATTCATTAATGGACTCCTTTCATTCATGAAGCCCAAGAATCTCTTTTCTAAGTTCAATTTTATGGATTTCTTTATGAATTTCATGTTGGGTTTGTTTTGTTTATGTTGAGAATGATCAATTGAATTCAAATCCATGTTGGGTGATCAATGTTATGCAGAATTGATTTGTATAGATATATATTCATGTGAACCTTTGATTAAACTCTAGGATGATGAAATTTGAGTTAAATTATGATGTTTAACTGTTTTATAATGATATTTATACGTATCATGCCTACCATGTGTTTGATTAAATACCTATATGAAGGAAAAGTGTCCAACTAGTATGATATCATGAAATCCCCACTTATGTACAAGTTTATGCATATCATATGTTTGATGAAGTGCTTCAGTATATGAATTATGGATTATGATGTTAGTCATGTGTTCAAGTAAGTCATGCTATGTCAGTTTCTTTCCATCGAGTCCTGGGTGTAGTTGTACCCGAAATATTAGCTGTGTGCCTAGAGCCATGTCATGTTTTCACAATACTCTCAATCAAGCCATGATCCATAGAACTCAGTCAGTCATTTGACTTAGGAAAATCCAGAAATCTCAGTAATCTTAGTAGTTCAGTAATATCAGTGATCTCAATAATCAGTAATCTTAGTAACCTCAGTATTGCCAGTCAATCTCAGTAACTACAGTACTCTAAGTTAGTTCTCAAAAATCAGTACATTCTGTCAATCAATGAAACTCAGTAAATTTAGTTTAGCTCCGCTAGACAGTACCACTAGTATCATTTCAGTTTAGTTAATTAGTTCAGCTCAGTTAATCAGTTCAGAGTCTTTTAGATGGGAGCAGGATTCAGCACCGAGCGAGCCTAGAGACGGGTACTCACCTGCTAGATAGGACTATGATCCCTAGAAGAAATCCCTAAGTTCCAAAACTACGTAGCCAGTGTAGGTACGAGATGTCACCGGTTAGATAGGATTGGATACTCAGGGATCACCCGTTAGCATATTTAATTGTATAGGACTGATCCCAAAGGTTACCCGCTAGATTAGGACTGACACCACAGCGGTTGTCTTTACCAGTGGCGTGGTACTGACACCTTTCCAACTGGGGTTATAGGTTGGACCCCAGTCAGCATAGTATGGGGCATGTCAGTTTTATGAATACATCCCACAGTTTCAGTTACAGAATCAAGACTGCCAAATATAGTTAATTCAGCTCAGTAGTATAGATTTAGGACAGTCAAATACAGTCAATCCTTATCATTATAAATAGAATTTGGGATTACCCACTTGACAGGTGTTATCTTAACTATGGTCAGTCAGTATCATTAAATTTAGAGATCACCCGCTAGATAGGACTGATCTTAGATTCAGTTACTCAGATATAGTACAAAACTCAGTTAGTTCCATCAAATTCAGGACTGTCAGATACAGTCACCCATGTTATCAGTTATGTCAGTTATTAGAACTCATGTTATCAGTATTCAGCTTCAGGACTGTCAGATACTGTCAACCAGACCAGTTCTTCATAATCAAAACTGTTAGACACAGTTATATATGTATCAGTAACATAGTATCAGTCCCTCAGTATTCAATAAAATAGTATCAATCTTTCTCACTCATCAGTGACTCAGATGTTAATATCAGTAAACTCAGTAGTCATAACTCAGTATTCAGTCATATCATGATCTCAATTACAATTACGTAGTCATGCATGTATTCTCATGTTCATGTTAGTCGGTTAGTATTGTTCATACAAATGAACCATTTGCATTCAGCCTACCTCACTTGCATACCAGTACATTCAAAGTACTGATGCATTTGAGTTAGGTGTCTTATATCATAGGTTTACAAGCTCGAGCTCCAAAGCATCAGTAGCATCCAGGCTCAGCAGTCGGAGTCAGCTATAAGTCCTCCTCCTTCAAGGACATGATGATTATATTACTATTTCAATTTATTTTAGTAGTCAGAGTTAGTTGGGACATATCCCATTAACTCTTTTTTCTGACAGTTTAAAGGCTTTTAGACTATAGTATGTCAGACAGTTTTTTTCAATTATTTTGGTATTGATATACCATATTTTCAGTTATGTACTAGTATTGAACCTTATCGTCTTTCAGTTCATGTTTTTGCATTATACAGTCTTTTATGCAGTATACAGGTACAGATATCAGTCATGAGTTTGCTTGTGGTACTTCGGGGTCATGATTATCATGTAACATTTTAGGTACCAGATTCTGGGTATTACAAAATCCTACACAGATTAGTAAATTATTATTATTCATTTCTTCATATCCTTTAGTCTGAATTCCTATCTTTATATATTTTCCAAATTCTACAGAGTTTATCATATAATCTAGACTACAATTAAAAAAGTCCTTCATTTTTTGACATGTCTACTTCTGTTATTCCTATTATGGATCTTCTCAAGTCTGACCATCTATTATCAGATATTATAACTAATACCTTAGTTCCTAAAATTTTCCTAGTTAGGCCTTTTAATCCTACTACTATGAGTCCCATATGCATGAGGCTTATATTTGATTTTTCAATCTGTCTTAAAGATTCTGGACTTATTAAATTTACACTAGCACTATCATTTCCAACTACGCATAATTGCTCTTTCCTATAATATTTATATAATTATGCCATTGAAAATATTCCTTCATTGTATAAAGTCTTAGCACTTAATAATTTTAATTTGTTTTGTTGAAAAAGTTGTATATCTTTGTCTAAGCCTACTATCTCTTCTAACAGTTGTCTTGAATTCATTTTGGGTCTATTTTGTGATTCTTGATAACATGTTTGTTGTTAATCTTTCTTGGGTGAAACTTGGTTTTGATCTACTTGGAGATGCTGAAAAAAGGTCCATGGTTTTGGTTTAGTTATTTTAGCTTCTTTTAATTCTTTTTGAGGGGTTATTTCTATCTTTTTTAGTTGCTCTATTAATTTTTCTATAGTTTTATCTTGACTGACTCTTTATTTTTCTTCTTTTAAGTTTTTATTAATTTCTAATTGTAATAAAATTATAATATTATTTTGTTTTATTATTAAAGAGTCTATTTTTCTTGGGGTTGATGACCTGATAATCCTTCGGGATTTGGTTGAATTTCTGCAGCCTTTTGTAATATTGCTAAATAAAGTTTATCTTGTAGTATATCAATCATGAGAGTATTATATGTCTTATTTGGTTAATTTATTTTTATACTTCTTGTAATACTATCTTTATTTTAGGATTTTCTAGGTTACCCTTGTCTTTATTAATTAAAATTTTAGATTTTTTGTCTAATTCTGCTTGTTGGTTCTTTAGGAAATCAAAATTTAATTCTATTTCACTTAACAAATTCTTTTGTTGGTTTTGCAGGTCTTCTAATATCTCTAAACTTTTTAATATTTTTGTATTAAAAGAAATCGAAAATAATTTGTATAGTTTATACATAGAATATAAAAGACTTAGTACTACAAAAGAATACCCTATAACCTTAGATAAACTAATTACTACAATATCCGAATTAGAATATCATTTAATAAAGTATCTTAAGACTAGAAATAATAATAAATGAAAAGACGTCTTTTTGCTAATAATATACGACATAGATATTGGTTTTTGAACGAAGAAATAAAATAAAGGGCAGAGAAAGAAGAACTAGAAATATTTTTAAGTATTTATCTAGATTTATTAACATATACAGACACTTCACAATCAGAATTAATCAAAGAATATGTAAGTGAAATAAGTTGGGAATTACAGGGAATTAAAATTGACATATCTAATCACAATAAAAGAATAAGTTATTATAAGAGACGTGACATAGAAACTATTCCTTTAGGGTAAAAATACATGAAAACACATCCTTTTGCGAGACAAATTCAAGGAGAATGTAATCGATTATATAAAGAAATAAGACAAAGAAATGACATTTTAAGAATAGAGCAAAGACTAATAAATCAAATAGAAATAATAGAAACTACAGAATTACCAAAAGCAATCATTATTTCAGACTTCATGAATTTAGTAAATTGCATAAATCATATAAGTTTGTTAAAGTGTAAATTGGAAAGTATTAGATATTGTATAAACTATAAAAAATTTAGAATACAGATAGTTAGAAAACAATGTAGTAACAATACACCCTCATAAAGATAAAGAATAGTAGTGTAAAAATAGATAATTTAAAGAAGCTAGAATATTTAGATCTAACAATCCTAGCTGAAAAGAAATACAGACGTTTAAAAGACAGTTCTCTTATTAAGTGTAATTTTAACAACAGATAACATATATTACACGGAGATAATCCACAACTAAATATTATTACAGAATTTATAATAATCTTAGGAGAAAAAGTTCAAAAAGAAAATACAAAAATATTAAAAAGTCTAGAGATATTAGAAGACCTGCAAAACAAACAAAAGAATTTGTTAAGTAAAATAGAATTTAATTTTGATTTCCTAAGGAACCAACAAGCAGAATTAGACAAAAAAATTAAAATTTTAATTAATAAAAACAAGGGTAACCTAGAAAATCCTGAAATAAAGCTAGTATTACAAGAAGTATAAAAATAAATTAACCAAATAAGACATATAATACTCTCATGAATGATATACTATATGATAAACTTTATTTAGCAATATTACAAAAGGCTGCACAAATTCAACCAAATCCCGAAGGATTATCAGATCATCAACCCCAAGGAAAAACAGACTCTTTAATAATAAAATAAAATAATATTATAATTTTATTATTAGTAGAACTTAATAAAAACTTAAAAGAAGAAAAACAATGGGACAGTCAAGATAAAACTATAGACAAATTAATAGAGCAACTAAAAAAGATTGAAATAACCCTTCAAAAAGAATTAAAAGAAGCTAAAATAACTAAACTAAAACCATGGACCTTTTTTCAGCATCCCCAAGTAGATCAAGACCAAGTTTTACCCAAGAAACATTAACAACAAACATGTTATCAAGAATCATAAATAGACCCAAAATGAATTCAAGATAATAGTTAGAAGAGATAGTAGACGTAGACAAAGATATACAGCTTTTTCAACAAAACAAATTAAAATTATTATGTGCTAAGACTTTATACAATGAAGGAATGTTTTCAATGGCACAATTATATAAACATTATAGGGAAGAGCAATTATGCGTAATTGGAAATGATAGTGCTAGTGTAAATTTAATAAGTCCAGAATCATTAAGACAGATTGAAAAATCAAATATGAGCCTCATGCATATAGGACTCATAGTAGTAGGATTAAAAGGCCTAACTAGAAAAAATTTAGGAACTAAGGTATTAGTTATAATATATGATAATAGATGGCCAGACTTGAGAAGATTCAGAATAGGAATAACAGAAGTAGACATGTCAACAAATGGAGAACTTTTTTATTATAATCCAGATTATATGGTAAACTTTGTAGAATTTGGAAAATATATAAAGATAGGAATTTAGACAAAAGGATATGAAGAAATGAATTATGGTAATAATTTACTAATATGTGTAGGATTTATAGGAAAACTTGCCACTAATAGTAGTATAAAATTTAATCTAAAGATAGATGATGTAGTAAGTTTAATGGAAAATAAAGGTATTAAATTAATAAAACCCCTAAAGATAAATTCAAAAGACTATGTAGGATTTGAATGAAATTTAGAAAAATTTTCCAAAAGAGAAATACTAGAACCAACCGATCATTTAATATACATAAACAATAAAGGAGAAGCTTCAGTAAGATTCACAGACTACCAATACACAAATAAAAAAGAAACTAATGAAGAGATTAAAGAATGTGAGAACACTAATTTCATGAATATAGAAATACTAGAAGAAGGTTTTAAAGTAAATAAGACCATAATGAAAGCAAAAGCCCTATAAGAAGTAAATAGCAATAGAGTATTTAAATGTACAGGTTGTAAATTAGGAAACTTAAAACTTGAAGAAATGAAAGAGCATTTTATAAAATGTAAATTAATAACAGATAATTATGGGTATACACATAAAAAGGAACTAAAAGGTGAAGACTCAGAATCGATTTATAGTATAGACAAAAGTATAAAAGAATGTATGAAAAGCGCGGCAAGTTCCTCAAGCCCTTTCCAAAGAGCAATCGGTATGCAAAACATACCATTAACAACAGGAAATTTACCAAGACATAGAGTATTTAGAACAAACCCAAACACTCTAACAGAACAAGACATAAAACCTAGAGGAAAAAAAATGTCAATAGAAAAACCCATTAGATTAAAAAAAGGTGGTAATAAAGGAAAAATTCTAAATTTATCAGCTCATGACCCTCAGGCATGGAATAATGTAATAGACATATGGAAAAATATAGTTGTAGCAGACTACATACAACATATATAGGGTAATCAAGAACTAGATTCAGAAATTATGTACAGATGATTAGAAACATTTCTAGGAAAAAGTACTAAAGCACTTTGGGAAGCTTATAAGATAATATTCCCACAAGACTTTCAAGAATTAGTAAAACTAGGCTCAAATCCATTCAATTTTGTAAACAAAGTACATACTCTACTAAAAGGCCAGGATCCAAATAGTGGATTAGTAGTATTACAACAAAGAGCTTTAATAAATTTAGAACAACTAAGTATTAAGCATTAGCCAAGAATTAAAGAATTTTTAAATGATTACTTTTATTATTGTACAATTAGTGGGAACTCATTTGATCAGACTCTTAGAGCTAGATTATTTAATAAATTAACAGAAGCTCTAGGAAGAGAGATAGAAGAAAAATGGTCCAAGAGAGAAGGAGTAATACAAAACTCAAACAACCCATGGTAAATAGGACAAGGAATACAACATGTAATGGATATATTACAAGAAAAATATACAAATATACAGATACAAAATAATTAAAAAGAAGTGATACAGATTTTTGTAAAAACATATATACTACACGAAATTATAACCAAGATTATAAAAAGAAAAAAATATAGAAAGGCATATAAAAAAGACTATCTCCCTGAGAAGAAATATTATTTAAGAAGATCAACTACGAAGAAGCCATACCTAGATAAGGATAACATGTAAGAAAATATAACACCAGTAGAACTTATAAAAATAAATTAGAATGTTTTACCTGCAGTAGCATAGAGCACTTAGCAAATACTTGTCCAAGAAAAATCAATAATAAATCTAGGAATGCACAATTAATAGAAGATGTAAATGAAAATTTAATAAATGTAGACGAATATATGTCAGATAATGAAAGTATATGCTCTATTAGAAGCATGGAAGTCTTTGAGTAAGAAATAAATAAATCTAATTCTTCCGATTTAGGAGGAGGATTTATAAATGAAATAGGATTAGAAAAGACAAACTCAGACTATTTTGATTTAGTAAATTTGATAGAAGAATGTGAACATGAATTTGAAGAAGGAAAAGAATTAGACAGTAATCAGTGTTGTTTTTGTAAATGGTTTCCAAGTAAGAACAAAAGGGAAAAATATAGGAAATGTTACAAGGAAGGATGCATAAAATGTATAGAAAAAACCGTAGAGATCTTAAAAGTTTAAAAATCAACAAACAATTTAAGTAATTTTCACAAGAAACAGCCAGAACCAATAGTTAAAACACCAACCAATAAAATATTAGAATTAGAGGAAAGATTAAAAATATTAGAAATGAGAGTTTATAACCTCGAAAAACATAAAGAGGTAATTACAGAGGAAGATTTATTAGAAGTAAAATTATTAAATACATTTTCTCAAAATAATAGAGTTTGAAAAAATCAATGATGATACCATTTGAAGGAATGGTATGTAATAAAGAAAAGAAAGTTAGTACTGTCAAAGTTTTAGCAAGAATAAAAATTCAAGACTATGAATTTGAGACTTTAGCTATAGTTGATTCTAGATGTACAAGGAGCATTTTTAACTGCAGAATTTTACTCGCAAAATTAATTAAAAATTTGCCAAAACTTCAAGAATCCATGCAAATAGACGGAACATATAATACCTATACAGACTATACACCAAAAGCAAAAACAAGTTTTATTAATACTTGTGAAAATTTTTGCCAACCATCATATACACTTAGTGAAATACTAGTTAGAGATTTAAACATAAAAGCAAACTTTTTGTTAGGATTAGACTTTATGGTACAAAATAATGGAGGATGTTTAGTTACAAAAAATTGGGTAATATTTGCTAGTAATATCACTCACTCACCAGTACAGACACAACCTACTTTAACTAAATATCGTTTTCTTAATGATAAGCCAGATGAAAACTCAGATGACCAAATAAAATCCGAAATACCACTAGAATGTGATAAAGGAGAAAATTCTACATGTAATGTTAATAAAAAGGCAACAATGTATGAAGAATTACAAGATTTATTAGTAGTAGAAGAAATATAAAAAGGCTATTCTTTAATAGAAATGGATACAGAATTACACAATTTTTAGAAGGATATACAACAGATAGGAGTATTAAAAGATCAAAATGACTTAGAAAAAATTATACAAATCCTAGATAAACTAGAGATAATTAGAGAAAAACCCCTGCAACATTGGGACTCCAATCAAATTACGTGCAAATTAGAAATAATTAGTCCAGAATATACTATAAAAACAGCATCTATAGAAGCTACAAATGAAGACCTTAAAGACTTTGAAATACAAATAAAAAAGCTACAAGAATTAGGAATAATTAGAAGATTTACATCAAGACAGAGGTCAACAGCTTTCATAGTAAGAAACCATGGTGAAATAGTAAGAGGAAAAGCTAAAATGATAATAAATTATAAAAGAGTAAATGATAATACTGTAATGGATGGATATAAACTACCAGACAAAACAGAATTGAAAAATAGAATACAAGGAAGAAAAGTATTTAGTAAATTTGATTGTAAATCTGGATATTTGCAGATTAAAATGCATGAAGATAGTATAGAATGGACAGCTTTCACATGTCTAGATGGACCTTTTGAATGTCTGGTCATGCCGTTTGGATTAAAAACAGCTCCGCCCATTTTTCAAAGATAAATGTATAGTATTTTTAGAGACTATAATTTTTTTATTAGTTTACGTAGATGATATTTTAGTCTTTAGTAATAATATGAGAGAACATTTAGGACATTTACAACAAGTTTTTAAATTTTTTGTAGATAATAGAATAATAATAATAATAATAATAATAAGCAGAAAGAAAATGAAATTATGTAAAAATAGTATTAATTTTTTAGGAGTAGTTATTGGAGACGGTAGAATAAAATTACACTCACACATAGCTAAAAAGGTCTTAGAAATGCTAGATAAATTAGAAAAAAACAAAAGATTTACAAGAACTCTTAGGATTATTAAATTATGCTAGAGCTTTTATTAAAGATTTAGGAAAAATGGCAGGACCACTATACTCTAAAACAGGATCGACTGGCCAAAAATCTTTTAATACTGAAGACATAAAATTAGTCCAACAACTTAAGCGCACGATACAAGACATCCCAGACTTAACATTACCATTAGAAACAGATTATTTAATAGTTGAGACATACAGAAGCCTTCAAGGATGGGGAGAAATATTAAAGAAAAAACCCAATAAATACAGTGATAAAAAGGATGAAAAAATTTGTGCTTATTCAAGTGGAAAATATAAAGAAAAGGGAAAGTTAAATACCATAGATGTAGAGACACTAACAGTAATTTATGGTTTGAATAGTTTTAAACTTTATATATTAAATAAACTCAAAATACTAGTAAGAATAGACTGCGAGGCTATAGTAAAGCTTTATCAAAAAAAAAAAAAGATAAGAATAGTAGTAAAAGGAAATGGTTAAATTTCCTAGATGCTACTTCAATCTATGATATTGTTTTAGAACACATTAAAGGAAAGAATAATAACGTAGAAGATCATTTAAGTAGAATAATGAAAGAAGACAACTAACAATTTTTGTTTCAGTTGAATACAGGAAAATGAAAAGGCAAGGGCAAAAGCCTCATCATCCCAAGACTATCTAAAGACACTAATGAGTAACACTCATTTCAGACCGCTTACGATGCTAGAACAGCCAAAATTAGATATAATAGTTTTTGGACCCCACAACTTGGTATGTTACGAAGCATCCAACTTAACTTTCAGACGAAGGCCAGAAGTACAAGTGGATAAGAGACATTAATTATTTTATTTCTGTTCTGAATGAATTAAGTTACTATTTTACTGAGAAAAATACTACTAACAGGTTTAAATTCTATGTTTTTCTCAAAAAACAGCAGCAAGGCGTGTTCTAGACTTGGATAGAGTTAATGGATGACATAAAATATTATAAAATACCTCTTTATAAAGGTTTTTATGACCTCTCAGAGACTCTAGACTATGCCCGGAGAAATTTGGGACCAAATAATTTTATTACTCCAGCTTTAAGACCAGAAACACAAAAAATTCATCAATATAATATTAATAAAGAGACAGAAAAAATTATATTTTGTGATCATTGTTCCTTAATGAACGATGATTTTAAAAGACTGAATCAAGCCAATGAAGTTTAAAGACAAGATAATGAAAACCTTTTAAAAGAAAAAGGACAAATGTTAGAACATATAAGTATTTTACAAGACCGTATAAAAATCCTTTATTTTGAAGTTTCACAGCAGACTCAGCCAATTTATGAGACCCAGCCAAAGAGTTTTCCATCTTCTTTAAAAATGAAAAAACCTACTGATCGGGTAATGATACAACTAGTCCAGCTCAAACGGTAGCTGATAAAGACTTCTCAAATCTGTTAATGGTTATGCATTCCCCAATGAATGGAGAAATACCATCTGTATCGGGTAATGATAGAGCTAGTCCATCTCAAATGGTAGCTAGTAAAGACTTATCAAATCCGTTGACGGCTGACACTTTGCCAAAAAGTGTAGGAAGAATACTCCCAGCTAGTTTTAAAACCATAGGTACTCAGACAAAATATGAAGAAAGTTCTTCTCAGAATAAGAAGGGATTTTCATTAAGAAAAAGAAAAATGAAAAAACAAATATAGAAAAAATAGTACTAGACTCAATTAAAAAGTTGTTAGCAGAACAATTGCCTAAGGTGATAGCAATGAATCCAGAACCACCAGAGCAAAGACCGAGAATTTTTTTAATTCCAAGAGAAAAAACAAGATCACCTAGAACTGGAACAAGATTGGGATTATCAAACGGAGACAGTGACGAGTATGAATGAGAATACAACTCAGCCATCGATAAATTTGCCCAAGACCCAAACACAGACGATGATTCAGGAATAGAGTTTGACCCAGAAGCTTTACACAAGTTGGATACGTAAGCAATGATGATATCTAAAAATTACAAAATAACAGACGTATGCAATATCAGATAAATAAATGGACGGAGGAGAATTAAAGAAAGACATTAGCCGCCAGGCCCACCCAACTTGCCAAAAATCTTATCTAGCATATTATGTAAGGATTTGAAGTCCACAACTTATAAGGAATTGGAGTCAAATGATGCCTATAAATACCCCCTTTTATGGAAGACTTGACTAAGAACAAATTTTATTATCCTTTTTATCACTGTATTTATTGGGTTTCGCCTTTAATATTGCTCCCCATCCTTGAAGGCTTTCGTCTATCTCAAATATTAAATAATCTATTTCTAATAGTAATGTTAAGTCTGAGATGTCTTGTATCATGTGCTTAAGTTGTTGGACTAATTTTATGTCTTCAGTATTAAAAGATTTTGATCTATGATCCTGTTTTAGAGTATATTGGTCCTGCTATTTTTCCTAAATCTTTAATAAAAGATCTAGCATAATTTAATAATCCTAAGAATTTTGGTAAATTTTTAGTTTTGTCTAACTTATCTGGAATTTCTAAGAACCTTTTAGCTATGTGTGGTTGGAATTTTATTCTACCGTCTCCAATAACTACTCCTAAAAAATTAATACTATTTTTACATAATTCCATTTTCTTTCTGCTTATTATTATTCCATTATCTACAAATAATTTAAAAACTTGTTGTAAATGTCCTAAATATTTTCTCATATTATTACAAAAGACTAAAATATCATCTAGCAAGCTAATACAAAATTTGTATAGTCTCTAAAAATACTATCCATTTTTCTTTGAAAAATTGGAGGAGCTGTCTTTAATCCAAACAGCATGACCAGTCATTCAAAATGTCCTTCTGGATATGTGAAAGTTGTCCATTCTATACTATCTTCATGTATTTTAATCTGCCAATATCCAGATTTACAATCAAATTTACTAAATATTTTTCTTCCTTGTATTCTATTTATTAATTTTGTTTTGTCTGGTAACTTATATCCATCCATTACAGTATTATCATTTAGTCTTTTGTAATTTATTACCATTCTAGCTTTTTCTATTACTATTTCACTGTGGTTTCTTACTATGAAAGCTACTGACCTATGTCTTAATGTAGATCTTTTAATTATTCCTACTTCTAGTAGCTCTTTTATTTGTATTTCAAAGTCTTTAAGGTCTTCATTTGTAGCTTCTATAGATGTTGTTTTTATAGTATATTCTGGATTAATTATTTCTAATTTGCACGTAATTTGATTGGAGTCCCAATATTGCACAGGTTTTTCTCCAATTATCTCTAGTTTGTCTAGGATTTGTATAATTTTTTCTAAGTCATTTTGATCTTTTATTACTCCTATCTATTGTATACCCTTCTTAAAATTGTATAATTTTGTATCTATTTCTATTAAAGTATAGTCTTTTTCTATTTCTTCTACTACTAATAAATCTTGTAATTCTTCATACATTGTTGCCTTTTTATTATCATTACATATACAATTTTCTCCTTTATCACATTCTAGTGGTATTTCGGGTTTTATTTGGTCATCTGAGTTTTCACCTGGCTTATCATTAAGATAACGATATTTAGTTAAAGTAGGTTGTGTCTGTACTGGTGAGTGAGTGATATTACTGGCGAATATTACCCAATTTTTTGTAACTAAACATCCTCCATTATTTTATACCATAAAGTCTAATCCTAACAGAAAGTCTGCTTTTATGTTTAAATCTCTAACTAGTATTTCACTAAGTGTATATGATGGTTGATAAAAATTTTCACAAGTATTAATAAAACTTGTTTTTGCTTTTGGCGTATAGTCTGTATAGGTATTATATGTTCCGTCTATTTGCATGAATTCTTGAGGTTTTGGCAATTTTTTAATTAATTTTGCTGGTAAAATTCTGTTGTTTAAAATGCTCCTTATACATCCAGAATCAACTATAGCTAAAGTCTCGAATTCATAGTCTTGAATTTTTATTCTTGCTAAAACTTTGACTTTACTAATTTTCTTTTCTTCATTACATACCATTCCTTCAAATGGTATCATCATTGATTTTTTCTGTCTAACTCTATTATTTTTAGCAAATATATTTAATAATTCTACTTCTAATAAATCTTCCTTTGTAATTACCTCTTTATGTTTTTCGAGGTTATAAACTCTCATTTCTAATATTTTTAATCTTTCCTCTAATTCTAATATTTTATTGTCTGATGTTTTAACTATTGGTTCAGGCTGTTTCTTGTGAAAATTACTTAAATTGTTTGTTGATTTTTGAATTTTTAAGATCTCTGCGGTTTTTTCTATACATTTTATGCATCCTTCCTTGTAACATTTCCTATATTTTGCCCTTTTGTTCTTACTTGGAAACCATTTACAAAAACAACATTAATTACTGTCTAATCCTTTTCCTTCTTCAAATTCATGTTCACATTCTTCTATCAAATTTACTAAATCATAATACTCTGAGTTTGTATTTTCTAATCCTATTTCATTTATAAATTCCTCTTCTCCTAAATCGGAAGAATTAGATTTATTTATTTCTTCTTCAAAGACTTTCATACTTTCAATAGAGTATATACTTTCATTATCTGACATATATTCGTCTATATTTATTAAATTTTCATTTACATCTTCTATTAATCGTGCAATCCTAGATTTATTATTGATTCTTCTTGGACAAGTATTTTCTAAGTGCTCTATACTACCGCAGGTAAAATAGTCTAATTTATTTTTATAGGTTCTAGTGGTGTTATATTTTCTTACATGTTTATCCTTATCTAGGTATGACTTCTTTTCCGTTGATCTTCTTAAATAATATTTCTTCTTAGGGCGATAGTCTTTTTTATATTCCTTTCTATATTTTTTCTTTTTATAATTTTGGTCATACTGTTGTGTGGTATATATGTTTTTACAAAAATTTGTATCACTTCTTTTTAATTGTTTTTGTATCTGTGTATTAGTACATTTTTCTTGTAACATATCCATTACATGTGGTATTCTTTGTCCTATTGACCATGGGTTTTTTGGGTTTTGTATTACTCCTTCTCTCTTGGACCATTTTTCTTCTCTGTCTCTTCCTAGAGCTCCTAGTAATTTATTAAATAATCTAGCTTCTAGTCTGATCAAATGAGTTCCCACTAATTGTACAATAATAAAAGTAATCATTTAAAAAATCTTTAATTCTTGACCAATGATTAATACTTAGTTGTTCTATATTTATTAGAGCTCTTTGTTCTAATACTACTAATCCACTATTTAGATCCTGGCCTGTTAGTAGAGTATGTACTTTGTTTACAAAATTGTATGGATTTGAGCCTAGTTTTACTAATTCTCGAAAGTCTTGTGGGAATATTATCTTATAAGCTTCCCAAATTGCTTTAGTACTTTCTCCTAGAAATGTTTCTAAATATCTATACATAATTTTTGTATCTGGTTCTTGATTATCCTGTATATGTTGTATGTAGTCTATTACAACTACATTTTCCATATGTCTATTACATTATTCCATGCCTAAGGTTCAGGTTCATAAGCTGGTAAATTTAGAATTTTTCCTTTATTACCATCTTCTTGTAATCTAATGGATTCTTCTATTGGCATTTTTTTCCTCTAGGTTTTATGTCTTGTTCTGTCAGAGTGTTTGGATTTGTTTTAAATACTCTATGTCTTGGTAAATTTTCTGTTGTTAATGGTACGTTTTGCATACCGGTTGTTCTTTGGAAAGGTTTTGAGGAACTTGCTGCGCTATCCATAAATTCTTTTATACTTTTGTCTTTACTATAAATCGATTCTGAGTCTTCACCTTTTAGTACCTTTTTACGTGTATAACCATAATTATCTGTTCTTAATTTATATTTTATAAAATGCTCTTTCATTTCTTCAAGTTTTAAGTTTCCTAATTTACAACGTGTACATTTAAATACTCTATTGCTATTTATTTCGTATAGGGCTTCTGCTTTCATTATGGCCTTATTTACTTCAAAACCTTCTTCTAGTATTTCTTTATTCATGAAATTAGTTTTCTCACATTCTTCAACCACTTCATCAGTTTCTTTTTTATTTGTGTATTGGTAGTCTGTGAATCTTACTGAAACTTCTCCTTTATTATTTATGTATATTAAATGATCGGTTGGTTCTAGTATTTCTTTTTTTGGAAATTTTTTCTAAATTCCATTCTAATCCTGCATAGTCTTCTGAATTTATCTGTAGGGGTTTCATTAATTTAATACCTTTATTTTCCATTAAACTTACTACATCATCTATCTTTAGATTAAATTTTATACTATAATTAGTAGCAAATTTTCCTATAAATCCTACACATATTAGTAAATTATTATCATTATTCATTTCTTCATATCCTTTAGTCTGAATTCCTATCTTTATATATTCTCCAAATTCTACAGAGTTTATCATATAATCTGGACTACGATAAAAAAGTCCTCCATTTATTGACATGTCTACTTCTGTTATTCCTATTATGAATCTTCTCAAGTCTGACCATCTATTATCCCATATTTTAACTAATACCTTAGTTCCTAAAATTTTCCTAGTTAGGCCTTTTAATTCTACTACTATGAGTCCCATATGCATGAGGCTCATATTTGATTTTTCAATCATTCTTAAAGATTTTGGACTTATTAAATTTACACTAGCACTATCATTTCTAATTACGCATAATTGTTCTTCTCTATAATGTTTATATATTTGTGCCATTGAAAACATTCTTTCATTGTATAAAGTCTTAGCACTTAATAATTTTAATTTATTTTGTTGAAAAAGTTGTATATCTTTGTCTACGTCTACTATCTCTTATAACTATTATCTTGAATTCATTTTGGATCTATTTATGATTCTTGATAACATGGTTGTTGTTAATCTTTATTGGGTAAAACTTGGTCTTGATCTACTTGGAGATGCTGAAAAAAGGTCCATGGTTTTGGTTTAGTTATTTTAGCTTCTTTTAATTCTTTTTGACGGGTTATTCTTATCCTTTTTAATTGCTCTATTAATTTGTCTATAGTTTTATCTTAACTGTCTCTTTGTTTTTCTTCTTTTAATTTTTTATTAAGTTCTAATAATAATAATAATAAGATTATAATATTATTTTATTTTATTATTAAAGAGTCTGTTTTCCTTGGGGTTGATGATCTGATAATCCTTCGAGATTTGGTTGAATTTGTGCAGCCTTTTGTAATATTTTTAAATATAGTTTATCTTGTATTATATCATTCATAAGAGTATTATATGTCTTATTTGGTAAATTTCTTTTTGTGCTTCTTGTAATACTAACTTTATTTCAGGATGTTCTAGGTTACCCTTGTTTTTATTAATTAAAACTTTGAAATTATTTTATCTAATTCTGCTTGTTGGTTCTTTAGGAAATCAAAATTTAATTCTATTTTACTTAACAAATTCTTTTGTTTGTTTTGCAAGTTTTCCAATATCTCTAGACTTTTTATATTTTTGTATTTTCCTTTTGAACTTTTTCTCCTAAGTTTATTATAAAGTCTGTAATAATATTTAGTTGTGGATTATCTCCGTGTAATATATGTTCTCTGTTGTTAAAATTACATTTAATAAGAGAACTGTCTTTTAAACGTCTGTATTTCTTTTCAGCTGGGATTGTTAGATCTAAATATTCTAGCTTCTTTAAATTATCTATTTTTACACTGCTATTCTTTATCCTAACGAGGGTGTATTGTTACTACACTGTTTTCTAGCAGTTTGTATTCTAAAATTTTTATAGTCAATGCAATATCTAATACTTTCCAATCTACACTTTAACAAACTTATATGATTTATGCAATTTACTAAATTTATAAAGTCTGAAATAATGATTGCTTCTGGTAATTCTGTAGTTTCTATTATCTCTATTTGATTTATCAGTCTTTGTTCCATTCTTAAAATGTCGTTTCTTTGTCTTATTTCTTTATATAATCGATTATATTATCCTTGTATTTGTCTCGCAAAAGGATGCGTTTTCATGTATTTTTACCCTAAAGGAATAGTTTCCTTGTCACCATGTCTCTTGTAATAACTTATTCTTTTATTGTGATTAGATACGTCAATTCTAATTCCCTGTAATTCCCAACTTATTTCCCTTATATATTCTTTGAATAATTCTGACTGTGGAGTGTCTATTTATGTTAATAAATATAGATAAATACTTAAAAATATTTCTAGTTCTTCTTTCTCTGCCCTTTGTTTTATTTCTTCATTTAAAAACCAATATCTATGTCGTATATTACTAGCAAAAGGATGTCTTTTCATTTATTATTATTTCTAGTCCCAAGATATTTTATTAAAAGATATTCTAATTCGAATATTGTAGTAATTAGTTTATCTAAGTTTATAGGGTGTTCTTTTGTAGTACTAAATCTTTTATATTCTATGAATAAACTATATAAATTATTTTCGATTTCTTTTAATGTTTTTGTATTTTTATGTGGTGTATTCATTAGGCCAATTAAAAAAGATACATATCTCTTCAAATCTTATCTACCCAAAGCTCGTGGTTAATATAAGCTATTTTTTCTCTAACTTCTCTTAATCTATTATCTACTTCTTGTAGTTCGTTCCAAACTTCTTCTCTAGATTATGGAGAAAGTTCAAATAATTTAATACTTAATTGCCTATGTTGTAATAAGACGTTATATAAATTTTTAAGTTGTTCCTTTAAATTTCTCTGAGACCAATAATATTCTAAATCTAATATTATTAACGTTTGTAGGGTCTAGGCTTTGTTTTCTGAGTTCTTGAAAACATATATAATAAGATCTCTTAGAATCTTACGGCTCTGATACCAATAAAATATGATATAAGACCATTTAAGTAGAACAATAAAGATAGATAATATAGACTGATAATAATAACAATATAGTAATAATAGAGAATATAATAAACAAATAATAAATAATAACAATAATAATTGATAGGACGGATAGATAGATATATTAATAATATATAAACAAAGTTAATAATAAATAGTAACTA
>NC_061121.1:199475652-199492348 GCF_002878395.1 Capsicum annuum
TAACTAGTGTTTATATATATATATATATATATATATGTTAGTAAGTATATATTAGTGAATATATGTATATTAAGTATAAGTATATATATATATATATAGACGATTGGGATATGAACCAAAGCAATATAGTAATAATAGAGAATATAATAAAAAAATAATAAATAATAACAATAGTAATTGACAGGACGGATAGATAGATATATTAATGATATATAAACAAAGTTAATAATAAATAGTAACTAGTATTTATATATATATGCAATATAAGTCTAAGTATACATACATACATACATACATACATATATATATATACATACATACATATATATATACATACATACATATATATATATATATATATATATATATATGTTAGTATATATATAAGTAGTGAATATATGTATATTAAGTATAAGTATATATATATGTTTGTAAATATATGTATATATATATACTTTAATATATGTATTATAATATAATATATCGACAAGTGATATAGTTAGTATAATACTATAGACAGATAAATATAGCAAGCAAATTATTATAGTAATTTATTAAAAAAGGTAAGCAATCTTATGTTATTAAAGCAGGTAAGTAATTTTAAGATATTAAAGCAGATTTAGTTCGGTTATGTTTTAATATGGTATAAAGTCCTACTCAGTTCGTTGTCCTTAGTCCAGTGTAAGAGTCCAAGTCATAAAGATCCACGTATGTTTTCTCTCAAAATAAATTATTTTTTGCATATTTTGGTTTTTTGATTTTTTTTTTCAATTTATACCCTGTTCATCTCTTTCTCTCTAGTTTAAGGTATTTTAGCAATATCTTCTTTAATCACACCCCGGAAGAATAACAACAGTCCTTTTTAATCTTCTTCGGACTTTTCAAGTCCCTAGGAATTTACAGATTAATCTATCGTTATTGCTAAAACACTAAGAGAATAACCATATATTGAGGGCATTTTTATAAGTAATTTACAAATTTTACAAGATTAGAAAAACTAGCAGAAAATCGTCGGCGATCCAAATCTTAATAAAACACATGTGAAAGAAAATATAAACTTGATTAATTCAAACATAATTTACAAACTTGGGAGAAAAATACAAAAATCTGTGTAACTACTACTTACATCTCTTAAGGAAGAAGTGAGGTTTCCCTTTTGGGAGTCCCCTGAAAACTTAAAAGCTACCAGAAAATGAAGAACTAAGAGAACTTTTTACACTTTTCACACACTGAATGATAATAAGCAGAAAGAAAAATGGAATTATGTAAAAATAGTATTAATTTTTTAGGAGTAGTTATTGGAGACGGTACAATAAAATTACAACCACACATAGCTAAAAGGGTCTTAGAAATGCCAGATAAATTAGAAGTAAATAAAAATTTGCCAAAATTCTTAGGATTATTAAATTATGCTAGAGCTTTTATTAAAGATTTAGAAAAAATAGCATGACCACTATACTCTAAAACAAGATCGACAGGCCAAAAATCTTTTAATATTGAAGACATAAAATTAGTCCAACAACTTAATCACATGATACAAGACATCCCAGACTTAACATTACCATTAGAAACAGATTATTTAATAGTTGAGACAGACGGAAGCCTTCAAGGATGGGGAGCAATATTAAAGGCAAAACCTAACAAATACAATGATAAAAAGGATAAAAAAAATTGTGCTTATTGAAGTGGAAAATATAAAGAAAAGGGAAAGTTAAATAGCATAGATGCGGAGATGGTAGCAGTAATTTATGGTTTGCATAGTTTTAAACTTTATATATCAAATAAGCCCGAAATACTAGTAAGAACAGACTGCGAGGCTATAGTAAAGTTTTATCAAAAAATAAAAGATAAGAATTGTAGTAAAAGGAGATGGTTAAATTTCCTAGATGCTACTTCAATCTATAATATTGTTTTAGAACATATTAAAGGAAAGGATAATAACTTAGCAGATCATTTAAGTAGAATAATGAAAGAAGACAACTAACGATTTTTGTTTCAGTATGAATATAGGAAAAGGAAAAGGCAAGGCAGAAGCCTCATCATCCCAAAACTATCTAAAGACACTAATGAGCAACACTCATTTCAGACCACTTACGTTGCTAGAACAGCCAAAATTAGATAGAATAATTTTTGAATCACACAACTTGGTATGTTATGAACCATCCAACTTAACTTTCAGACGAAGGCTAGAAGTACAAGTGGATAAGCCACAGATATGTCTACTAGACAATTTATGGATAGCATATAATAGAAGAGACATTAATTATTTTATATAAGTTCTAAATGCATTAAGTTACTATTTTACTGAGAAAAATACTACTAACAGGTTTAAATTCTATGTTGTTCTCAGAGGACAATATCAAGGCGTGTTCCAAACTTTGATAGAGGTAATGGACGACATAAAAGATTATAAAACACCTTTTTGTAAAAGTTTTTATGACCTCTCAGAGACTCTAGACTATGCCCGGAGAAATCTGGGACCAAATTATTTTATTACTCCAGCTTTAAGACCAGAAACACAAAAAATTCATCAATATAATATTAATAAAGACACAGACAAAATTATATTTTATGATCATTGTTCCTCTATGACCGAAGCTTTTAAAAGAATGAATCAAGAAAATGAAGTTTTAAGACAAGATAATGAAAACCTTGTAAAAGAAAAAGGACAAATGTTAGAACATATAAGTATTTTACAAGACCGTATAAAAATCCTTTATTTTGAAATATCACAATATACTCAACCAATTTATAAGACCCAGCCAAAGTGTTCTCCATCTTCTTTAAATGGAAAAAACCCACTATATCGGGTAATGATACAACTAGTTCAACTCAAACGGTAGCTGGCAAAGACTTCTCAAATTCATTAATAGGTGTGCGTTCCCTAATGAATGTAGAAAGACCTACTATATCGAGTAATGATACAGCTAGTCCAGCTCAAACGGTAGCTGGTAAAGACTTATCAAATCCGTTGACGGCTGACACTTTGCCAAAAAGTGTAGGGAGAATACTACTAGCTAGTTTTAAAACCATAGGTACTCAGACAACAGATGAAGGAAGTTCTTCTCAGAATAAGAAGGGATTTTCATTAAGAAAAAAAATAAAAAAGAAATATAGAAAAAATTATAGTAGACTCAATTAAAACGTTGTTAGCAGAATAATTGCCCAAGGTAATAGCAATATATCCAGAACCACTAGAGCAAAGATCCAGAATTTCTTTAATTCTAAGAGAAGAAACAAGATTACCTAAAACTGGGACAAGACTGGGATTATCAGACGGAGACAGTGACGAGTATGAATGAGAATACAACTCTTCCATAGATCAATTTGCCCAAGACCCAAACACAGACGATGATTCAGGAATGGAGTTTGACTCAGAAGCTTTACATAATTTGGATACGTAAGCAATGAAGGTATCTACAAAATACAAAATACAGACATATGCCATCTCAGATTAATAAATGGACGAAGGAGAATTAAAGAAAGAAAGATATTAGCCGCCGGACCCACCCAACTTGCCAAAGATTTTATCTAGCATATTATGTAAGGATTTGAAGTCCACAAAATATAAGGATTTGGAGTCCAAAGATGCCTATAAATACCTCCTTTATGGAAGACTTAAACATCCAAAAAATAGAGAAAAAAGAAGAAAAAAAATCAGGAGTGAGAAAGTTCTCTAGTTTTCTTAAGTTCTTAGTTTCTAAAGTTTGTAAGTTATTATTTTATTTTTCTTTTAAAAAAAAAGGAGAGAGAGTGTGAAAAGTGTAAAAATTTGTCTTAGTTCTTCATTTTCCAGTAGTTGTCAAGTTTTCAGGGGACTCCCGAAAGGGAAAGCTCACTTCTTCTTTAAGACATGTAAGTAGTAGTTACATAGATCTTTGTATTTTCTCCCAAGTTTGTAAATTATGTTTGAATTAATCAAGTTTATGTTTTCTTTCACATATGTTTAATTAAGATTTGGATAGCCGACGGTTTTTCATCATTTTCCTGATCTTGTAAAATTTGTAAATTACTTATAAAAATATCCTCAATATATGGTTATTCTCTCAGTGTTTTAGCAATAACGATGGATTAATCTGTAAATTCTAGGGACTTGAAAAGTTCGAAGAAGATTAAAAAGGACTGTTGTTATTCTTCCGGGGTGTGATTAAAGAAGATATTGCTAAAATACCTAATATTGAAGAGTAAGACATGAACAGGGTATAAATTATAAAAAAAAAAAAAAAAATCAAAAAACCAAAAATTGCAAAAAATAATTTATTTTGGGAGGAAATATACTTGGATCTTTATGACTTGGACTCTTACAATGGACTAAGGACAACGAAGGAGGGAGTACTGAGTAGGACTTTACACCATATTAAAACACAACCGCACTAACTCTGCTTTAATATCTTAAAATTACTTACCTGCTTTAATAACATAAAATTACTTACCTACTTTAATAAATTACTATAATAATTTGTTTGCTATATTTAATTGAATATAGTATTATACTAACTATATCCACTTGTCGATATATTATATTATAATATATTTACTAAAGAATATATATATATATATATATATATATAAATAGTAGTTACTATTTATTATTAACTTTGTTTATATATTATTAATATATCTATCTATCCGTCCTGTCAATTAATATTGATATTATTTATTATCTGTTTATTATATTCTCTATTATTACTATATTACTTTGGTTTATATCCCAATCGTCTATATATACTAGAGCTGCATGGCCTATGTCAGCACGGGCCCAACACTATAAATATTTTTTAGCACTAAAATTTTGTATTAATGAGATACAAACATAAATATACATTGATTTAATTAAATATTATTAATTTTGATATATAAATGACTTATAATAATTAATTAGGGGTACTATAGTAAAAAATATTATTAATTTAATGCATAAATGACTTATAATAATTAATTAGGGGTAATATAGGCAGACATGTCATCTATTTTTTAATTAAATATTTTTAATTTTTAATACATAAATGACTTAAAATAATTAATTAGGGATGATATAGTAAAATCACAGTTAAAGAAGCTGAAACAAACATCATAATATCTTTTTTTTTAAAATTAAATATTATTAATTATAATATATAAATGACTTATAATAATTAATTAGGGATAATATAGTAAAAAAAATATTATTAATTTTAATATATAAACAACTTATAATAATTAATTATGGGTAATATAGTAAATCACAGAGCAATTAGGGGTAATATAGGCAGACATGTCATCTATTTTTTTAATTAAATACTATTAATTTTTTAATATATAAATTACTTATAATAATTAATTAGGGATGATATAGTAAAATCACGGTTAAAATAGTTGAAAAAACCGTCATAAATATCTATTTTTCTATTTAAATATTATTAATTTTAATATATAAATGACTTATAATAATTAATTAGCGATAATATGATAAAAAATATTATTAATTCTAATATATCAATGACTTATAATAATTAATTAGGGGTAATATATAAATCATGGAGCAATTAAGGGTAATATAGTAAATGACGAAGCAGTGGTCGAAACCAAATGACTTATAATAATTAATTAGGGGTAATATAGCAAAAAAATACTAGTAATTCTAATATATAAAGGATTTATAATAATTAATTAGGGGTAATATAATAAATCACGGAGCAATTAGGGGTAATATAGGCAGACATGTCATCTATTTTTAATTAAATATTATTAATTTTTAAATACATAAATGACTTATAATAATTAATTAAGAATGATATAGTAAAATCGAGATTAATGCAGCTGAAACAAACGTTATAAATTTCTAGTTTTTAATTAAATATATTAAGTATAATATATAAATGACTTATAATAATTAATTAGGGGTAATATGATAAAAAATTATTAATTGTAATATATAAATGACTTATAATAATTAATTAAGGGTAACATAGTAAATCACGGAGCAATTAGAGATAATATAGTAAATGACGAAGCACTGGTCGAAACTAGTGCAGACAGACATGTAATCCATTTTTAATTAAATATTATTAATTTTTTAATATATAAATGACTTATAATGATTAATTAGTGATGATATAGTAAAATCACGGTTAAGGCAGCTGAAACAAACGTCATAAATATCTATTTTTTAATTAAAATTATTAATTCTAATATATAAATAATTTATAATAATTAATTTGTGATAATATAGTAAAAAATATTATTAATTCTAATATATAAATGACTTATAATAATTAATTAGAGATATTATAGTAAATCACGGAGCAATTAGGGGTAATATAGTAAATGATAAGGGTAATATAGTAATTTAATTTTTTGAATAAAATATTATTAATTTTTAATACATAAATGACTTATAACAATTAATTAGGGATGGCATAGTAAAATCACGATTAAAGCAGCTGAAACAAACGTAATAAATATCAATTTTTTAATTAAGTATTATTAATTTTCTATAAATGACTTATAATAATTAATTAGGGGTAATATAATTTAAAAAATATTATTAATTATAATATATAAATGACTTGTAATAATTAATTAGGAATAATATAATAAATCACGGAACAATTAGGGTGTAATATAGTAAATAATGGGGGTAAAAAAGTAAATCCACGAAGAGCTGGGCGAAACTAGCTCTTCTATATAATAGAAATACTTATACTTAATATACATATATTCACTACTTATATATGTATTTACTAACATATATATATATATATATATACACTTAGACTTATATTGCATATATATATAAATACTAGTTACTATTTACTATTAACTTTGTTTATATATTATTAATATATCTATCTATCCGTCTTGTCAATTATTATTGTTATTATTTATTATCTATTTATAATATTCTCTATTATTACTATATTGTTATTATTATCTGTCTATATTACCTATATGTATTGTTCTACTTAAATGATCTTATATCATATTTTATTGGTATGAAAGCACTAAAGCACTTTGGAAAGCTGTTTTATAGTAGTTTCTCTAGGAAACCTTATCATATATATTTTCAAGAACTTAGAAAATAAAGTCTAGACCCTACGAACGTTTAATAATATTAGATTCAGAATATTATTGGTCTTAGAGAAATTTAAAGGAACAACTTAAAATTTTTTATAACGTCTTATTACAACATAGACAATTAAGTATTAAATTATTTGAACATTTCCCACAATCTAGAGAAGAAGTTTGGACTGAACTATAAGAAGTAGATAATAGATTAAGAGAAGTTAGAGAACAAATAGCTTATATTAACCACGAGCTTTGGATAGATAAGATTTTAAGAGATATGTATCCTTTTTATTTGACCTAATGAATACACCACATAAAAATACAAAAACATTAAAAGAAATCGAAAATAATTTGTATAGTTTATACATAGAATATAAAAGACTTAGTACTACAAAAGAAGACCCTATAACCTTAGATAAACTAATTACTACAATATCCGAATTAGAATATCATTTAATAAAATATCTTAAGATTAGAAATAATAATAAATGAAAGGACATCCTTTTGCTAATAATATACGACATAGATATTGGTTTTTAAACGAAGAAATAAAATAAAGGGCAGAGAAAGAAGAACTAGAAATATTTTTAAGTATTTATCTAGATTTATTAACATATATAGACACTTCACAATCAGAATTATTCAAAGAATATATAAGTGAAATAAGTTGGGAATTACAGGGAATTAGAATTGACATATCTAATCACAATAAAAGAATAAGTTATTATAAGAGACGTTGTGACAAAGAAACTATTCCTCTAGGGTAAAAATACATGAAAATGCATCCTTTTGCGAGACAAATACAAGGAGAATATAATCGATTATATAAATAAATAAGACAAAGAAATGACATTTAAAGAATAGAACAAAGACTAATAAATCAAATAGAAATAATAGAAACTATAGAATTACCAGAAGCAATCATTATTTCAGACTTTATAAATTTAATAAATTGCATAAATCATATAAGTTTGTTAAAGTGTAGATTGGAAAGTATTAGATATTGTATAGACTATAAAAAATTTAGAATACAAATAGCTAGAAAACAGTGTAGTAAGAATACACCCTCGTTAGGATAAAGAATAGTAGTGTAAAAATAGATAATTTAAAGAAGCTAGAATATTTAGATCTAACAATTCCAGCTGAAAAGAAATACAGACATTTAAAAGATAGTTCTCTTATTAAGTGTAATTCTAACAATGGAGAACATGTATTACACAGAGATAATCCACAACTAAATACTATTACAGACTTTATAATAAACTTAGGAGAAAAAGTTCAAAAGGAAAATACAAAAATATTAAAAAGTCTAGAGATATTAGAAGACCTACAAAACAAACAAAAGAATTTGTTAAGTAAAATAGAATTAAATTTTGATTTCCTAAAGAACCAACAAGCAGAATTAGACAAAAAATTTAAAGTTTTAATTAATAAAGACAAGGGTAACCTAGAAAATCCTGAAATAAAGCTAGTATTACAAGAAGTACAAAAATAAATTAACCAAATAAGACATATAATACTCTCATGAATGATATACTATATGATAAGCTTTATTTAACAATATTACAAAAGGCTGCACAAATTCAACCAAATCCCGAAGGATTATCAGATCATCAACCCCAAGGAAAAACAGACTCTTTAATAATAAAATAAAATAATATTATAATTATATTATTATTGGAACTTAATAAAAACTTAAAAGAAGAAAAACAATGGGACAGTCAAGATAAAACTATAGACAAATTAATAGAGTAACTAAAAAAGATTGAAATAACCCCTCAAAAAGAATTAAAAAAAACTAAAATAACTAAACCAATACCATGGACCTTTTTTCAGCATCCGCAAGTAGATCAAGACCAAGTTTTACCCAAGAAAGATTAACAACAAACATGTTATCAAGAATCATAAATAGACCCAAAATGAATTCAAGACAATAGTTAGAAGAGATACTAGACGTAGACAAAGATATAAAACTTTTTCAGCAAAATAAATTAAAATTATTAAGTGCTAAGACTTTATACAATGAAGGAATGTTTTCAATGGCACAATTATATAAACATTATAGGGAAGATCAATTGTGTGTAATTGGAAATGATAGTGCTAGTGTAAATTTAATAAGTCCGGAAACTTTAAGATAGATTGAAAAATAAAATATGAGCCTCATACATATGAGACTCATAGTAGTAGAATTAAAAGGCCTAACAAAAAAAATTTAGGAGCTAAGGTATTAGTCACAATATATGATAATAAATGGTCAGACACTTGAGAAGATCCACAATAAGAATAACAGAAGTAGACATGTCAACAAATGAAGGACTTTTTTTACTGTAGTCCAGATTATATGATAAACTCTGTAGAATTTGGAAAATATATAAAGTTAGGAATTCAGCCTAAAGGATATGAAGAAATGAATAATGGTAATAATTTACTAATATGTGTAGGATTTATAGGAAAACTTGCCACTAATAGTAGTATAAAATTTAATCTAAAGATAGATGATGTAGTAAGTTTAATGGAAAATAAAGGTATTAAATTAATGAAACCTCTAAAGATAAATTCAGAAGACTATGCAGGATTAGAATGGAATTTAGAAAAAAATTCCAAAAAAGAAATACTAGAACCAACCGATCATTTAATGTACATAAACAATAAAGGAGAAGTTTCAGTAAGATTCACAGACTACCAATACACAAATAAAAAAGAAACTAATGAAGAGATTGAAGAAAGTGAGAACACTAATTTCACGAATATAGAAATACTTGAAGAAGGTTTTGAAGTAAATAGGCCATAATGAAAGAAGAAGTCCTATACGAAATAAATAGCAATAGAGTATTTAAATGTACAGGTTGTAAATTAGGAAACTTAAAACTTGAAGAAATGAAAGAGCATTTTATAAAATGTAAATTAAGAACAGATAGTTATGGTTATACACGTAAAAAGGAACTAAAAGGTGAAGACTCAGAATCGATTTATAGTATAGATGAAAGTAAAAAAGAATTTATGGAAAGCGCGGCAAGTTCCTCAAGCCCTTTCCAAAGAACAACCGGTATGCAAAATGTACCATTAACAATAGGAAATTTACTAAGACATAGAGTATTTAGAACAAACCTAAACACTCTGATAGAACAAGACATAAAACCTAGAGGAAAAAAATGCCAATAGAAGAACCCATTAGATTACAAGAAGGTGGTAATAAAGGAGAAATTCTAAATTTACCAGCTCATGACCCTCAGACATGGAATAATATAATAGACATATGGAAAAATGTAGTTGTAGCAGACTACATACAACATATAAAGGGTAATTAAGAACCAGATGCATAAATTATGTATAGATATTTAGAAACATTTCTAGGAGAAAGTACTAAAGCACTTTGGGAAGCTTATAAGATAATATTCCCACAAGACTTTTGAGAATTAGTAAAACTAGGCTCAAATCCATACAATTTTGTAAACAAAGTACATACTCTGCTAACAGGCCAGGTTCTAAATAGTAGATTAGTAGTATTACAACAAAGAGCTCTAATAAATTTAGAACAACTAAGTATTAATCATTGGTCAAGAATTAAAATTTTTTTAAATGATTACTTTTATTATTGTACAATTAGTGGGAACTCATTTGATCAGACTCTAGGAGCTAGATTATTTAATAAATTACTAGGAGCTCTAGGAAGAGACATAGAAGAAAAATGGTCCAAGAGAGAAAGGGTAATACAAAACCCAAACAACCCATGGTCAATAGGACAAAGAATACAACATGTAATGGATATATTACAAGAAAAATGTACAAATATACAGATACAAAAAAAATTAAAAAGAAGTGATACTGATTTTTGTAAAAACATATATACCATACAACAGTATGACCAAAATTATAAAAAGAAAAAATATAGAAAGGCATATAAAAAAGACTATCGCCCTAAGAAGAATTATTATTTAAGAAGATCAACGGCAAAGAAGTCATACCTAGAAAAGGATAAACATGGAAGAAAATATAACACCAGTAGAACCTATAAAAATAAATTAGAATGTTTTACCTGCGGTAGCATAGAGCACTTAGCAAATAATTGTCCAAGAAAAACCAATAATAAATCTAGGATTGCACAATTAATAGAAGATGTAAATAAAATTAATAGATGTAGATGAATATATGTCAGATAATGAAAGTATATACTTTATTAGAAGCATGAAAGTCTTTGAAGAAGAAATAAATAAATCTAATTCTTCCAATTCAGGAGAAGAGGAATTTATAAGTGAAATTGGATTAGAAAAGACAAACTCAGACTATTATAATTTAGTAAATTTAATAGAAGAGTGTGAACATGAATTTGAAAAAGGAAAAGGATTAGACAGTAATCAGTGTTGTTTTTGTAAATGGTTTCCAAGTAAGAAAAAAAGGGCAAAATATAAGGAATGTTACAAGGAAGGATGCATAAAATGTATGAAAAAAACCGTAGAGATCTTAAAAATTCAAAAATCAACAAACAATTTAACTAATTTTCATAAGAAACAACCTGAACCAATAGTTAAAACACCAGACAATAAAATATTAGAATTAGAGGAAAGATTAAAAATATTAGAAATGAGAGTTTATAACCTCAAAAAACATAAAGAGGTAATTACAGAGGAAGATATATTAGAAGTAGAATTATTAAATACATTTTCTCAAAATAATAGAGTTAGACAGAAAAAATCAATGATGATACCATTTGAAGGAATGGTATGTAATGAAGAAAAGAAAATTAGTACAGTCAAAGTTTTAGCAAGAATAAAAATTCAAGACTATGAATTCGAGACTTTAGCTATAATTGATTCTGGATGTACAAGGAGCATTTTAAACAACAGATTTTTACCAGCAAAATTAATTAAAAAATAGCCAAAACCTCAAGAATCCATGCAAATGGACGGAACATATAATACCTATATACCAAAAGCAAAAATAAGTTTTATTAATACTTGTGAAAAATTTTACCAACCATCGTATACACTTAGTGAAATACTAGTTAGAGATTTAAACAAAAAAGCAGACTTTCTGTTAGGTTTATACTTGATGGTACAAAATAATGGAGGATGTTTAGTTACAAAAAAATGGGTAATATTCGCCAGTAATATCACTCACTCACCAGTACTGACATAACCTACTTTAACTAAATATCGTTTTCTTAAGGATAAGCTAGATGAAAACTCAAATGACCAAATAAAACCTGAAATACTACTAGAATGTGATAAAGGAGAAAATTGTACTTGTAATGATAATAAAAAGGCAACAATGTATGAAGAATTTCAAGATTTATTAGTAGTAGAAGAAATAGAAAAAGACTAAATTTTAATAGAAATGGATACAAAATTATATAATTTTTAAGAAGGGTATACAACAGATAGGAGTAATAAAAGATTAAAATGACTTAGAAAAAATTATACAAATCCTAGACAAACTACTGATAATTGGAGAAAACCCCCTGCAACATTGGGACTCCAATCAAATTACCTGCAAATTAGGAATAATTAATCCAGAATATACTATAGAAACAACATCTATAGAAGCTACAAATGAAGACCTTAAAGACTTTGAAATACAAATAAAAGAGCTACTAGAATTAGGAATAATTAGAAGATCTACATCAAGACATAGGTCAGCAACTTTCATAGTAAGAAACCATAGTGAAATAGTAAGAGGAAAAGCTAGAATGGTAATAAATTATAAAAGACTAAATGATAATACTGTAATAGATGGATATAAGTTACCAGACAAAACAGAATTAATAAATAGAATACAAGGAAGAAAAGTATTTATTAAATTTGATTGTAAATCTGGATATTGGCAGATTAAAATGCATGAAGATAGTATAGATAGGACAACTTTCACATGTCCAGAAAGACATTTTGAATGGCTGGTTATGCCGTTGGGATTAATGACAGCTCCTCCAATTTTTCAAAGAAAAATGGATAGTATTTTTAGAGACTATAAAAATTTTGTATTAGTTTACGTAGTTGATATTTAAGTCTTTAGTAATAATATGAGAGAACATTTAGGACATTTACAACAAGTATTTAAATTATTTGTAGATAATGAAATAATAATAATAAGCAGAAAGAAAATAAAATTATGTAAAAACAGTAATAATTTTTTAGGAGTAGTTATTGGAGACGGTACAATAAAATTACAACCACACATAGCTAAAAAGGTCTTAGAAATGCTAGATAAATTAGACAAAACTAAAGATTTACAAAAACTCTTAGGATTATTAAATTATGCTAGAACTTTTATTAAAGATTTAGGAAAAATTGCAGGACCACTATACTCTAAAACAGGATCGACAGGCCAAAAATCTTTTAATACTGAAGACATAAAATTAGTCCAACAACTTAAGCGGATGATACAAGACATCCCAGACTTAACATTACCATTAGAAACAAATTATTTAATAGTTGAGACAGACGGAAGCTTTCAAGGATGGGGAGCAATATTAAAGGTAAAACCCAATAAATACAGTTATAAAAAGGATGAAAAAATTGTGCTTATTCAAGTGGAAAATATAAAGAAAAGGAAAAGCGAAATAGCATAGATGCGGAGACACTTGTAGTAAATTATGGTTTGAATAATTTTAAACTTTATATATTAAATAAGCCCAAAATACTAGTAAGAACAGACTGCGAGGCTATAGTAAAGTTTTATAAAAAAATAAAAGATATTGTAGTAAAAAGAGATGGTTAAATTTCTCAGATGCTACTTCAATCTATAATATTGTTTTAGAACACATTAAAGGAAAGGATAATAACTTAGCAGATTGTTTAAGTAGAATAATGAAAGAAGACAACTAATGATTTTTGTTTCAGTATGAATACAGGAAAAGAAAAAGGCAAGGCAGAAGCCTCATCATCCCAAGACTATCTAAAGACACTAATGAGAAACACTCATTTCAGACCACTTACGATGCTTGAACAGCCAAAATTAGATAGAATAATTTTTGGACCCCATAATTTGGTATGTTACGAACCATCCAACTTAACTTTCAGAAGATGGCCAGAAGTACAAGTGGATAAGCCGCAAATATGTCTACTAGACAATTTATGGATAGCATCTAATAGAAGAGACATTAATTATTTTATTTTAGTTCAAAATGCATTAAGTTACTATTTTACTGAGAAAAATACTACTAATAGGTTTAAATTCTATGTTGTTCTCAGAGGACAGCAGCAAGGCGTGTTTCATACTTGGATAGAGGTAATGGATGCCATAAAATATTATAAAACACCTCTTTATAAAGGTTTTTATGACCTGTCAGAGACTTTAGACTATGCCCGGAGAAATCTGGGACAAAATTATTTTATTACTCCATCTTTAAGACTAGAAACATAAAAAATTCATCAATATAATATTAATAAAGACACAGACAAAATTATATTTTATGATCATTATTCCTTTATGACTGAAACTTTTAAAAGACCGAATCAAACCAATGAAGTTTTAAGACAAGATAATGAAAACCTTGTAAAAGAAAAAGGACAAATGTTAGAACACATAAGTATTTTACAAGACCGTATAAAAATCCTTCATTTTGAACTTTCACAACAGACTCAGCCAATTTATGAGACCCAGCCAAAGAGTTCTCCATCTTCTTTAAAAATAGAAAAACCCACTGTATCGAGTAATGATACAACTAGTCCAGCTCAAACGGTAGCTGGTAAAGACTTCTCAAATCCGTTAATAGGTGTGCATTCCCCAATGAATGCAGAAAGACCTACTGTATCAGGTAATGATACAGCTTGTCCAGATCAAACGGTAGCTGGTAAAGACTTATAAAATTCGTTGACGGCTGACCCTTTTCCAAAAAGTGTAGGGAGAATACTCCCAGCTAGTTTTAAAACCACAGGTACTCAGACAACAGATGAAGGAATTTTTTGTCAGAATAAGAAGGGATTTTCATTAAGAAAAAATAAAAATGAAAAAAGAAATATAGAAAAAATAGTAGTAGACCCAATTAAAAATTTGTTAGCAGAACAATTGCCTAAGGAGATAGCAATGAATCCAGAACCACCAGAGCAAAGACCGAGAATTTCTTTAATTCCAAGAGAAGATAAAGGATCACCTAGAATTAGAACAAGACTATGATTATCAGATGGAGACATTGACGAGTATGAATGAGAATACAACTCAGCCATGGATCAATTTGCCCAAGACCCAAACACAGACGATGATTCAGGAATGAAGTTTGACTCAGAAGCTTTAGACAATTTGGATACGTAAGCAATAACTATATCTACAAAATACAAAATAACAGACGTTTGCAATATCAGATAAATAAATGGACGGAGGAGAATTAAAGAAAGACATTAGCCGCCGGGCCTACCCAACTTGCCAAAAAATCTTATCTAGCATATTATGTAAGTATTTGAAGTCCAAAAAATATAAGGATTTGGAGTCCTAGGATGCCTATAAATACCCCCTTTATGGGAGACTTAAGCATGTACAAAAGAGAGAGAAAAAAGCAAGAAAAAAATCAAGAGTAAGAAAGTTCTCTAGTTTTCTTAAGTTCTTAGTTTCTAAAGTTTGTAAGTTATTTTTATTTCTTTTTAAGAAAAGAAAGAGTGTGTGAAAAGTGTGAAAAGTTCTCCTAGTTTTTCATTTTTCGGTAGCTGTCAAGTTTTCAGGGGACTCCCGATAGGAAAACCTCTCTTCTTCCTTAAGACATGTAAGTAGTAGTTACATAGATCTTTGTATTTTGCTCCTAAGTTTGTAAATTATGTCTAAATTAATCAAGTTTATATTTTCTTTCACATGTGTTTTATTAAGATATGGATCGCCGGCGGTTTTCCGCTAGTTTTTCTGATCTTGTAAAATTTGTAAATTACTTATAAAAACACCCTCAGTATATGGTTATTCTCACCATGTTTTAACAATAACGATGGATTAATCTATAAATTGCTAGGGACATGGAAAGTCCAAAAAATATTAAAAAGGACTGTTGTTATTCTCTCGGGCTGTGATTAACGAAGATATTGCTAAAATACCTAAAACTGAAGAGAAAGAGATGAACTGGGTATAAATTAAAAAAAATCAAAAAATCATAAAATGGAAAAAATAATTTATTTTGGGAGAAAATATACTTGAATCTTTATGACTTGGACCCTTACACTGGACTAAGGACAACAAAGGAGGGAGTACTGAGTAGGACTTTACACTATATTAGAACACAACCGCGCTAACTCTGCTTTATTATCTTAAAATTACTTACCTGCTTTAATAACTTAAAATTACTTACCTGCTTTAATAAATTACTATAATAATTTACTTGCTATATTTATCTGTCTATAGTATTATACTAACTATATCCACTTGTCGATATGTTATATTATAATATATATACTAAAGAATATATATATATATATATATACATATATTTACTAACATATATATATATATATACTAAGACTTATATTGCATATATATATAAATACTAGTTACTATTCGTTATTAACTTTGTTTATATATTATTAAATATCTATCTATCCTTCCTATCAATTATTATTGTTATTATTTATTATCTGTTTATTATATTCTCTATTATCACTATATTGCTTTGGTTTATATCCCAATCATCTATATATATATACTTATACTTAATATACATATATTCACTACTTATATA
>NC_061121.1:199492448-199664671 GCF_002878395.1 Capsicum annuum
TTATACTTAATATACATATATTCACTACTTATATATATACTTACTAACATATATATATATATATATACTTAGACTTATATTGCATATATATATAAATACTAGTTACTATTTATTATTAACTTTGTTTATATATTATTAATATATCTATCTATCTGTCCTGTCAATTATTATTGTTATTATTTATTATCTGTTTATTATATTCTCTATTATTACTACATTGTTATTATTATTTGTCTATATTACCTATCTGTATTGTTCTACTTAAATGATCTTATATCATATTTTATTGGTATCAAAGCACTTTCAAGAATTTGTGCTTTAGTGTTTTAAAAATAGCTCTAAATTGCTCGTGGTAGGAATAGCTACATACGTAGATATACTTATACTACGGATACAATGTATGATCATATACTATATATTATATTATAATAAATATACTAAAGAATATATATATATATATATATATATATATATATATATATATATGTATATATATATATATGTATATATATATATATGTCTTTAATCATGCTAACACATGCATTACATCCATTGCATTACTAATATCATGGATTTTGAGGTATTAGTAATACACCCCTCAATACACAATAGAGTGAATAACTAATGCTTGCATTAATTATGCATAGACTAAAAAATATACAAAATAAGATACTAGTAACACACAATAACTAATGCATGCATTATTTTTTCTCAAGACACTCTACCAAACAACTTCTAATAGTTTTAAGAATCCACCTCTATAACAACTTAATGCAATGCAGAAATTAATACTAAAAGAAAAACGCCCCTAGAATCTGAAAGTCGGTGTACCAAAACGTACTAAGAATATTAAGAAGGGGATGCAACTCCAAAACTAAATGAAAGTGCATAATGTCCAAAGAAAGGGACCATGACATAAAGGAAAGATTTCATTGTAGTTGAATAAGCTGCTCACCTCTGAAATCTGAATCACCCACTAGAATCACAATTGAGGTCTTGTAGAAGTTTCTAGAGTATGCGTTGCACTCAAAAAAAGTATGAGTTGTATGGTATCAACACACAGAAACAAAGTGTACTGATAGGATCATTTGATCAATCCAAAATGATAATATGAATATTTTAACCAAAATATAGTACAACAAGTTAATCCATACTTATTCTAATCTACACCCAGCACAACAAGTATCAATTAAGCGGTTTAGCATTTCAAGCAACAAATCAAGATATTTACCACCAAGTCAATTAAGTCAAGCCAAGTAAAGACACGTTAAGCAACAATTAAGTATATAAATGTATTTTTCTGATTTACTCATGAAACCGTCAAACTCACTTGAACCTTATACATACACATTATGGGTATCATAACGACCCTATAGGGAGGGAGGGGGTTTGAAATAAAATAGCAATTTACGTCACTATAGTGACATAGTTTATATAGCGGCATCGCTATAGTGACATAGTTTCTATAGCGGCATCACTATAGTGACATAGTCAATATAGCGGCCCTTGACTGCGTTGACTAGTCATCATAATGGAATTATTTTCTTTTGAGCATGTCGCTATAGCAATATCGATGATAAAGAAAGACCAATTTTCTTCAATTTTTTTTCACAATACATCTTTAATCCAAGACATCCCAAGTAATACTCTTATGCTAAAATCAATTCTGAGAGTTCTACTTTCCTCAATTAGATTTCATAAAAATATATGATTTTTATCTTAGCTAACTAGAAATCAAACCAAACACCATCATACTTACCCAAAGTATTCACGGATTGTCCTAGACCATACCTCGCTCAGATTTCATCTAAAACTAGCCTAGCCTAAAATTCATATCTTTAAATTTGGGAAGAATTTTTGCATGAAATTTTAAATAAAAAACTTGTACATAACGATGAAAAAGATCGCTACAATAGAAACTAATTTACCCATCGTTATCTTTGAATGATCAAAACAGAAAATAGGCCAAAACAAAGATAGAAAAGAGTGTACCTGTATCCTTACACAATTGAGGGTACTTGTCACCTATGTCCTTTTAGTTTCCTAAGTGGCCTCCTTGACCAAATGATGCTTCTATTGAAGCTTAAACAAATGAATTTCCTCTGTCCTTAACTCTTGAGCATCTCGATCTAGAATCTCTGCCGATTCTGCTTCATAAACCAAATTCTTATCTAATTGAACCAATTCCCATTTAATGATATAATATCAATATTCATGATACCTTTTGAGAATAGAAATGTGGAACCCTAAATGAACTCCCAACAACCCCGAAGATAATGTTGGCTTGTACATAACTGGACCCACATCCTCAAGAATCTCGAAGGGATCAATATACTAAGGGCTGAGCTTGTCGCTTTTACTGAACCTCATGACTTCCTTCATGAGAGATAAATTGAGTAAAACTTGCTTAGTGGCCTTGAAGTCTATGTCTTTTACCTTACGATTTGCATACTCCTTCTGCCTACTTTGAGCAGCTAATAACTTGATTTGAATGTACCTACTTTTTCTTGAGCCCCCCTTATCAAAGTCAGTGCCTAAAGACTTAACATCTCTAGTCCTAAACCACCCTATAGGCGACCTACACTATCTTTCATAAAGTGCCTCGAATGGTGTCATATCGATGCTGGTTTGATTACCGTTATTGTATGAAAATTCAAATAATGGCAGAAATTGGTCCCAATGACCACCCAAGTAAATAACACAAGGTCTTTACTTATCCGCTTGTACCTGGATCATCCTATCCAATTGTCTATCAGTTTGAGGGTGAAAAGTTGTGCTAAAGGTAAGCTTGGTTCCCAACTCCTTATGCAACCTGTACTAAAATTTAGAAGTATACTTTGCATCTCTATCCAAAATGGTGGTAATGGGTAACCCATGAGTCTCACAATCTCCTTGGCATAAATCTTTGCTAACTGTTGGTAGTTTTAGTCTAGCCAAACTGACAAAAAGTAAGCCAACGTCATCTATCGGTATACTATTATCCAAATGGAGTTATATTTTTCAAGGTCTTAGGAACACCTACCATAAAATTCATAGCAATGTGCTCTCATTTTCATATACATATAAGCATTCTCTGAAGTAATATTGTAGGCCTTTGGTGTTTTTACTTTACTTGTTGATAATTGTGATACTTAGACACATAATTTATTATTTCTCTCTTCATC
Source organism: Capsicum annuum (assembly GCF_002878395.1). Classification (NCBI taxonomy): domain Eukaryota; kingdom Viridiplantae; phylum Streptophyta; class Magnoliopsida; order Solanales; family Solanaceae; genus Capsicum; species Capsicum annuum. The sequence goes on from NC_061121.1 coordinate 199,495,613, forward strand.
CCGAGCCACTAATAAAGTTGTCTCAAGTCACCGTACATCTTGGTCGTACCCAAATAAATAGAATAACATGAACCATATGCCTCTGAAATTACATCATGAATAAATTCACCAACCCGAGGAACACATTAACTTTATTTAAACCACAACACCCACTTTACATAAATAGTAGCGTCCGCTATTTCCCCATATACCACTTTATTTCGAAAAGCATTCAACTTCTTGTCCTCAAATTGATTAGCCTTAATCTGAGCCAAGAATGTTGACTTTACCCCCAACACTAGCCAATACTCCACTCATGTCTGAAATCTCAAACTGCATACTATGAGATGCTAGAGTTTGAAACACTCTAGTTAAAGGTTTCTTGGACACTCTCAAGAAGGACAAATAACTCATACTTATAGCTTTTTGGCTCAATGCATCTACCACCTCATTGGCCTTACCTAGATGGTACTGAATAGTCATCTCATAATCTTTCAATAACTTCATTCATATCCGCTATATTAAATTCAAATCCTTTTGAGTAAACACATATTGTAGGCTAAGATAATCTATAAAGACCTTACACTTGACACCATAAAGATAGTATCTCCTAATCATTAATGCAAACCATCACTGCCAACTCCAATTTATGGGTTGTGTAGTTCTTCTCATGAGGTTTCAACTGCCTTAAAGCATAAGTAATGGCATTTCTATCCTGCATCAACACAACACCCAAGCCCAAAAATGAAGCATCATAAAACACTATAAAGTTAAAGGATAGCATTGTAATCAAGATTGTCTTAAGCTTTTGGAATCTCTCTTCACATTGATTTGACCAAATAAATGCCACTTTCTTCTAAGTCATCCTTATCAAGTGTGTTGTAATGGATGCAAAGTTCTAGAAAAATATGTGATAATAACTAGCAATAACTTGGTCACTGAAATAAACTAGATCCAATTCTTAACTGCCTCAATATTTTAGGGTTTCACCATTACCTTTTTTTTAAAACAACTGAAGGCAACTGAAGACAATCAGAACTCACACTTCGAGAATTCGGAAAATAATTGTTTCTTCCTTATAATCTCCAACACTTTGCAAAGGTGACCTATATGCTCCTCCTTACTTTTGGAGTAAACTAGAATGTCATCAATAAACACAATAACAAAAAAATCCAAGAAAGTTTTAAGGATACCGTTCATCAATCTCATAAAGGTTGTAAGTGCATTAGTTAGCCCAAAAGACATCACCAGAAACTCAAAAATGGTTGTAATGAGTTCTAAAAGTTGTCTTTGGTATGTACTATGGTCTAATTTTCAACTGATGATTACTCAACCGTGAGTCAATTTTAGAAAACACTATTATACCCTGAAAATGATCAAACAAATCATCTATGCAAGTCAAATAATATTTATTTCTGATGGTAACCTTATTTAGTTGTTTGTAATCAATGCACATTGTCATACTACCATCCTTTTTCTTAATAAATAAAACCCTTGTCATGTAGTTCCTACATTTGATTTTTGAGTTTTCTAAACTTTCACGACCCCAGCCGAGGCCTTGGCCGCAGAGAGCATCTCAAACTATGGAGGCCCGAGAGACCTTTTAGCATACCATCATAAGCATAATCCATACATCAATCAAAGTACGGAAGATATAATGAAATTCAATGGGAACTTATAATCCAAACTGTGTTAATAAAGTAGTGACAATACATAATCAAATCTCTCTACGAAGCCCTTACTAAATAATAACTGTCTAGGCCGGGATAAAGCCCCAAGCTGGACCATAAACTGAAATAAGTTCAACATATGAATAAGTGCCTTCTGAAAGATGGATGGCTCACCAACTCTGTCACTATCCCAGATGTTCTACTGATGTGATGAACCACGAGATTGTGCCTCAGAACGTGTAATGGGGGGGGGGGGTCAATACTTGGAGAATATTGGTATGTAAAACAACCAAAAATAACATATATTTCATGAAACATAATTGAGAGAGTTGTGAAAATAATTTAGCATAATATATATAAAAAACACATGAGCATAATATAAAGAGCTTCAATTCATGCCTGTAAAACTTTGACTCAACTCTTTAATTTATTTCTAAGCTAGATGGTACACCCTACATTTCTAAAATCCCATGGGCCATATGGAATCCACCCTTAACTCGGCGGCCAAGCCCCCAAATCCAAGTTTGCTACAAAGATTATAGTCCTACATACTAATCTAGAATACTAGTGCCTCGGGGACAAGTATACATTGGCCATAGCCAATCATGTCTCCCGAGTCAGCAAAATTCAATTTCTAGCAATGAGCTCGTACACTCAAATGCCTGCTCAGGTAACCATATAACACTCTTTAAGCCATATTTTAGTACTTTAAAACCATGATTCATACTCAAAATGTTCATTTACTTTTATATCACGGGCTTTTCATAATACGTATCTTCATGCCTAGACTTGCAAGCCATATCATATCATATCAAATCCATAACCTTTCTTTTTCAAAAATATGTTAATGACCACCCGAAAAAAATTTAAACATCACATTCGAGAGTCCTTATATTAAATATCATATGAACTTATGCAAAACACTCTCTTTTTAATACCTTAACATGTGGTGGAAAATTCTTACATAAAACACATCTAATTCTTCATTAAGAAACAATAGCATTCAGAATAATAATCACCTTTTTGAAAAACATGTAAAACAACCATGCATAATAAGTAAAGAGGCATTTAAAACTCTAAAATTATCCTCATTCATAAAAAAGTCCAACATTAGTTATACATAAATCTCATGATAAAAAAGGGGCTTATAATTTATGCTCTAAAACCCATTTCATAATACGTAACATGTTAGGACCATAATTTCATCATGGTAGGGACAAATTTCACAAATCATACTCATAAATCACTTTTGGAAACTCATACCATATATGCACATTATTATAATTCAAGTTTATGGAAAACCCTCTATTAATTTTATAAATTCATCAAAATGAGTTCATAATGCATCCTCTTCAAACATTTTCCAAAAACCTTTTACATACATAATTATATATCTTTAAAACTTGTTAAAATGATAAACTTACGCCCATGAGATTTAGGATAGTCCTACACACCTTTTGACAGAGAAAAATCAAAGAATAACCTTAAGTTTGGAATCTACAAGCTTTAGAATTGAGAATTCCCTTGTTGATATTCTTGAGAGAAAGAGAACGAGGGTTTGGTGGCTTTCAATAGGTCTTGGGATGATTTTAGGATTATAGGAAGGATTGGGAAGTTATGGAGGGGTTCAAGGGCCTTTTTGCCCTTAAAATAAATCAAAATGGAGCACTTTTTGACACTCGGGAGAGGCTTTCGGTGCAAGGCCAAAGCAAACCACTGGGTTTGCGGCACAAGGCCATAGAAAATTGACATAACCCAAACTAGGGTCTTATCGTAATGGGCATATCAAGTCCAACCAGGACCAGAGAACACCCCCGATACCCAACCAATCAATAAATACCCCGAGTCAGATGAATTCCCATTGTACAACAAAATACATAATTAGGCAAATCTAGACTCTGGGATAGGTCTATGACCGTGATTGACCCAAACGAGTCCAATCGTCCAAGCCTAACCAATAACCATTTACTAAACCAAAACCATAAGCCAACAACCAAAAAAATAACTAAGTTCCTGTTCATAACATAATATAAGAGGATGGAACAATCATATATTTAGTCCAACAAAATCAGCCACAATACTAAGGCTGACACCACTACCAATCTTGCCCATTACAACCCATAGTAGTTCCATAAAGCCTCTAACTAAGAGAAAAATAATATTCGAGTAGGACATGGCCCCAACCATAGCCAAAACCAATATTCGTAAAATATCCAAAGTATGTAAAGATGCCTATGATATAAAATGGAGCCTTCCAAAGTATGGAAGCTCACCACTTCAATCAAATAGTTGATCCCAAATTTGATCACTAATCAGGAGGAGTAGGATGGCTGGTTTTTACATCGCATAAGGATACAGCCACCTGAGGATAGGTTAGCGGGTGAACGCTAGCAAGTACTCAGGATAAGGATGGAGTAATGCCAACCTTTAAAACCAAGTAAACCAACCATGCATACATATCCATACATATATACATATATAAACCATGTCAAGAAAGGGAATCAGGTTTAACTTGTATTTAAAACCATTAACCTGGGCATGTGTAGCTTAACCGTCCTAGAACCACCCGCGGGCTATATGAGTCCAGTGTAACCCCCTAAATGGGCCTCGATGTGCATAGCCGTACAAACTGAAGATACCATAAGAGTTGGGGATTATCGAGAACCCTTCGCTCTCCATGATATATATATACATTGTACTTAGATGATTACCATGTACCTCGTAGTATCATATATGGTAGCTATGACCAATCCCCATGTCGGCAAATATGATTTTCCAGTGTTCGTCTATTGGACTCGGACTTTCACGGTTAAATATCACACCCTACTATTATTGCCCAATTAAAACCATTACCATCCAACCAAGCCATTATACCATTATTATTAACCAAGGCTATGAGTAATTGTATTGTCATACCGACTATAGCTTGCAAAAAATGTCCTTAGCCAACCTTTTAGAGAAGAAAGGGATTCCCATGTACCTATAGATTACATCATTAAGTTGCTTGGGGGATTCCTATATACCCCATAAGTATATTCACTATGTTTGCTTAGGGGATTCCCTTGAACCCCATAAGGATGATCAACTAACCACAACCCTGACCACCAAAAACCATTCCAACCCACTTAAATCATTTATACCATTTAGGGTTCAATTGCCAAGTTATACCATGCAATAGTTCCATTAAAAGTTTAATAATATAGTAAAAGTATTCCCATAGGAATTTTATCAAACATGTTGGGGGCATAGTTTTTCCAAAAGACAAGCCAAGTACCTATTGACCATTCCCATGTAACTAATTGTCCAACCACCATTAAAGAATGTAAATCCATAATTAAATCATGGGTAAACCATAACCATACCTTTAATATCAAAACCCCAAAATATATTTGAAAACCCTAAAACCATACAATAATCAAGCCATGAAAACAATTCATAAAGCATGCCTTTAGTTGGAACTAACAATGAGGGTGGAGTATCTTTCCTTAGATTATGAAGATGATAGAGAGAAATCACCCGTACAAGCCCCAAATTAATCCTCTAGATGAAACCCTAGCCTTTCTTTACCCAAGAGCCTTAGAGAGAATTAGAGAGTGTTTCTAAGTGTTTAAGATTAGAATAATAGGGTAAATGATGTCCTAAGTGTGATATATGTCATGGAGGTCATAATAGGTTATGAGGAAAAATATCCAGATTACTGCTAACTTAAACTGTTTAACTTTCCTTAGGTGGGTACGACTCTACCATACTATTCGTATCCTAGGGTATGAGTGGTACCTTTACGCGTACCCAGGGCCTCACCTTAGACCCCCCACACTGGTCAACATACAACCAAGTATGCCAAACCATATCTAAGGTATGATTGGTATCCTTTACCCGTACCCATAATAGAACCAAGAGGGGTTGACACTGTCCAACGTACAAGTTGTATAATACGACTCCTACCCCATCTCATGACCCATAGTAAGCCACTCGTACTCAGATACAAGTTACTTTACTTAGTTTCAGATTAAGTGAAGGAAAACCCAACCATACGACCCGTACCACCATACAACTCATACCTACCTAAGTCGTACCTAATCCAGAAACCAATCCAACCCATCAACCAACACTGGTTAGTATACAACCAGAAGCATACCAACCTTACCCCATCATACGACTGGTAACCCAAGTCATATGGTGTCCAGAATATAGAAATACAAAAAAAATTCTAAGGTTCTAAAACTCAGGGTCTTTCAACCTCCCCCACTAGAATCATTCATCCCCGAATGACCAATAAGGTGGTACAAACACGATTTATATCCCTTTGATGCCTCTACTATTGCCTTTAACAAAGGTAAAGAAATCAACCTTTTTTTTACTCAAATCTAGAAAACAAGGATGCTATAAGGAACACATACCTTTCGCACGAATATCTAAAATCGAAAACAAATGCGGATACTTGGAATTCATATCCTCTTTACTTCCCAAGTAACCTTTTCCACCCCATGGTTCCTTCAAAGAAACTTAACCGAGGCCATATCTTTGGTCCATAATCAACGAATTTGATGATCCAAGGTCTCAATCGAGATCTCTTCATAAGACAGAGAATCTGAGATACCTAAACCTTCTAAAAGAACAGCTGATGAAGGGTTACCTAGACATTTTATCAACATAGAGATATTAAATATCAGATGAATGGAGCTCAAACTAGAAGGTGACTCCAATTCATACGCCACATTATCAACCCTTCTCAAAACCATATAAGGACCAATATATCTGGATTGAGATTACCTTTTTTACCAAACTACATTACTTCTTTCATGGGAGATACCCTTAGGAATACCCTATCCCCAACGTTAAACTCCACATCTCTATGCCTTACATCCGCATAGCACTTTTGGTGACTTTGGGCATCCTTAAGACTATCCCAAATCACCTTCACCTTTTCCATAGCCTGCTAAACCAAATTCGGACCGAGCATATTTGCTTCACCAACCTTGAACCACCCAATAAGAGATCTACACCTCCTATCATACAACGTGTCAAAAGGGGCCATTCCAATACTAGAGTGGTAACTATTATTATAAGCAAACTATAGAAGAGGCAGATGCTCAACCTAATTACCACTATAGTTAATCACATATGCCTGAAGCGTGTCCTCCAATGTCTGAATAGTCCTTTCTACTTGCTCATCCTTTTGTGGATGAAAAGCAGTACTCAAACTCACCTTCGTCCCTAACCCCTTCTGGAACGACCACCAAAAGTGAGATGAAAATAGTGTACCATAATCAGAGATGATAGAAACACGTACCCCATACAGCTTCACAATCTCATGAAGATACAACCTTGCATAATTCTATGCCAAAAAGTTAGTCCTCACTGGCACGACTGAGCCAACTTTGTCATCCTATCCATGATAACCCAAATCAAATCAAATTGGTTCTGATACCGAAGAACAATGGTAACAAAATCTATGTTGATAACCTCTCATTTCCATTTTGGCAATTCCATTTCCTGATACAATCTATCAGGCCTCATATGCTCAACTTTTACTTGTTGGCACACCATGCACTTGTCTACAAAGTTAGCTACATTCCTCTTTATACCATTCCACTAATACATATCCTTAAGGTCATGATATATTTTCGTCGAATCGGGATGAACAACATAGCACGATTCATGCATCTCAACCATTATTTTTTCACGCAAACCATCTACGTTGGGAACACATAACCTTCCCTGGTACCTCAAGGTACCATTACCACTAACCTCAAATACTATCACCTTTTGCCCATAAACCTATTGGAGTATTGATCAACCCAAATAACATCACCAAGAACTCAAAGTGCCTATTACCGAGTTAGGAAAGCCTTCTTAGGGATATCCACCTCCCTAATCTTAAGTTGATGATACCCAGACAAAAGATCTATCATAGAAAAGAATTTAGCACCTTGCAACTAATTAAACAAATCATCTATTCTTAGAAAAAGATACTTGTTCTAAACCATCACCTTATTCAGCCGTTTATTATCAATGCACATCCAAAGGAAACCGTCTTTTTTGCACATGAATAAAACCCGTGCACCTTACGGGGATACACTAGGACTGATGAAATGTTTATCCAGAAGATCCTTAAGTTTCTCCTTGAGTTTCCTCAACTCAGCTGAAGCCATTCTATAAGGAGGAATAGATATTAGATGAGTGTCCAGAATCAAATTAATATAAAACTCAATCTCTCTATCCGAAGGAACACCAAAGAGATCATTCAGAAAGACCTTAGGAAAGTTATTCACCACCGGAACTGAATGTAAAGAGGGACCTTCTGAGTTAGAATCTTTAACCTGGACTAGATGATAGAGATACCCTTTAAAGATTAACCTCCGATCTCTAAGATAAGATATAAATTTCCCTTTAAGGGCTTAGAAACCACTCTCCCACTCAATAACCAGTTCACTAGGAAATTTAAAGATAACATTACGGGTCCAATAATCTAAGGAAGCGTAAAAAGAGTGTAACCAATCCATCTCCAGAATAACATAAAAATCCACCATATCAAGTTCAAACAAATCCACCAAAGTCTGCCTACTACCAACAGATACCACACGCTCCGTATAGACCTTTTTAGCAATTACAGAGTTACTTATCAGGGTAGCAATAGAAACAAGATCCAAAATAACCTCTAGATCAAGACCAAAATACACAACCACATATGGGGTCACAAAAAAAAGAGTAGACCCTGAATCAAGTAAGAAATACTCATCACAAAAAAAGAGTTTTAACATACCAGTCACGATATTAGGCGATGCCTCAGATTCCTACTGAGTAGTAAGAGTATATAAGCTATTTCAACCTGTACAAGTACCAGGAGCAGAAATGATGCAGAAGCATCACACTTTGGTGCAGGAGCAGAAGATGAAGCAACTTGAGCCTTACTCGCTCTCGAAGTACCCTTACCAACTGGATAATTTCTAAGCATATGGCCTGGCTGACCATATTTGAAACTTCTATCTCTTTTTTCATCACAAAATCCTTTATGTAACCTACCATAGAATCGACAAGGTGGGTACGATAAAGCTAAATTTTCTCCACTCGCTTGAGATTAGGCACCCTATGCTAAAAAGTTATCACCACCTTGATGATGTCTATCTTTTAACTATTTTGGGTAAGGAGAACTAGTTGTAGAGAAGGAACCAGAAGTCCCCCACTTCTTCTTTGGCCATTTACCACCATACCAACCACCTTGTTATTGAGCATCACCCTATTCAAATTACCTGAACTTCTTACCCTGTCTTTTCCCAAACTCAGCCTGCTTCTTCTTTTCTTTCTCCACCTATTGCATATGAAAAATCAACCTGGAAATATCCATGTCCTTGATCAGCAATGCAGTCTTGCTTTCAAGGATCAAATCCTGAGATAGTCCTAAAGTAAATGTTCTCAGCCTGGCCCTTATATCAGACATAAATTCCAGAGCATACCTAGATAGCTAGTGAAACTTCAAGGCATATTCCTTGATCGTCATCTTCCCCTATTTTAGATTAAAAAATTCCTCCACTTTTGCTTCCCTCAGCTCCTGAGGAAAGAAGTAGTCTAAAAATACATGGGAGAAAGTCTCCCACAATTATGAATCCTCAACATCAACCCTTGCCTTATCCTATTCCTCGTACCATTGGTATACCTATCCTTAGGATGATAAGCTACAAAATTCACCCTTTCCAAATATGTGGTCTGCATCACCCTGAAGATTTTCTCTATTTTATCGAAGAGAACCTGAGGATACTCATCCACCTTAACACCAGTAAAAGTAGGAGGATTCATTTCATAAACGGGCCAACCTTTGTGGTGTCAGTAGATGAAACACCAGATGCACCCGCTCAGGCTGAGCAGTTGTAATGTCCCAAGTCTGCACCCCAGATGTTACACGGTGCTTATGATAAGGAGCACAAAATAACCCATGACTGCTATCTATTTTGAGAACTGAATAAACATACTATAATAAATGCAGAAAATAAGCTAAAATTTTATAAGGTTCAAAATCTGTTAATACTAATAAAGTGTATCAACTGAAATAACAATCTGTAAAACTGAATACTATCTAAAAAATAGTCTGAAAAGCCTCTAATATGAAACTATTTAGAAGTGGAGTTGATGGAAAAATCTCCTAACTAACTCTATCTACTGAAATACTAAGTCTACTAAAGTAATAGAAATAAAAAAATATCCTCGATAGATGAGGACTTACTACTAAATCTGATATGCTGGTTGAATTTGGATCTATCTATGCACAGTTGGGGACCTGAGCATCTAAACCTATGATATAAGACATCATAGTGTAGAGAAAGAGCATGCATCAGTACGTGGAATGTATTGGTATGCTAGATGAGGTAAGGCTGAATGCAAGGGTTCATATACATGAATAATAACTGACTGAATGATATAGAGAAATTGAACCTTAGAGTACGTGGATAATCTAAACTACTGTAAATACTGAGCATGCAATATTGTGCATATATATATATACATACTGTAACTGAGCTTTTCTAAAGCTAAGTACTAAGTTCTGATATAGAGTAACTGATAATTTGATATTTTTGATAATTGAGTTATTGATACTGATTGACTGTATCTTACAGTCCTGATTCTATAGAACTAAACTGAGTTCTATTCTAAAGACTGAGGCTGAAACTGTGGGAGGTAATTATCCAACCGACATGCCCCTTTTCTGAATAAATTTGTAGTACGACCTGTAACCCCAGTTGGAAGGGTGTCAGTATCGTACCACGGTTAAAGACACTGAAGAGTCACCTTCTACTGGTAGGTTCCCTAAACGAGAATGGTGGTACCCTCTACTATCAGGTAAAATACCTCATCAACCCTCAACTAGTAGGTTGATGTCTCAACCTACGCTGGCTATGTAGTTCTGGAATACAATGATTACTTCTAAGGATCACACCCTCTACTGGTAGGTGAGCCCCCATCCTTGGGTCCACTCGGTGCTGAATCCTACTCCCAACTGAAAGACACTGAACTGAGTATACTGAACTGGACTGGACTGAGATTAAGTTTACTGATTTTTTCTAAGTTCAGTAACTAACTGAGTTCTACTGAGTTTTGTAACTGACCAAGGGTACTACTGATGTGACATGATTGATACTATTCTGTAACTAACACTGGCTCTAGGTAAACATCTAATTTGTCAGGTATTAAATACCCCAGGACTCGATAGCATAAAAAGTAAAGCTTCACATGATCTGGAATAACATAACAATATTCACTTGTTCATAATTCATCCATAGAGACATTTTATCAAATACTTGTAAGGCATAAGCTTGTACATGATTTGGGACCACATAATGTCATGTCATGATTCCACTATCTACTTCACATAGGCATTTTAGCAAACACTTGGGGAGCATGGAATATTTCACATGATAACGGTCAATACATAAACATCATAAATAACTACTCAACTTTCAATTTTAAGGGTTTAGCATGAAATTTATATAATCCATCACATAACTATCTTAATTTCATGGAAACTTATAATTAAACATGAATTGGATCCCAATTTCTATCATGAACATAAATACATTCAATTCCAAGCATGGAAATCATCAATCATAAATCTTGAAGTTTTAAAATTGGATTCTTAGAATCTATGGGTGAAAGGGACCCATAGATAAACACCTAACATACCTGAGAGGTTTAATCCTTGGAGGTTCTTGGAGGAATTCTTGAGTTTTGACCTTGGTTATTGAAGCTAAAGTTTTGTATCTTGAGAGAGAATATTTTAAATCTTGAGAGAAAGTGAGAGATAATAAGATAATGGGTTATTTAGGGCTTAAATTTTGTGTTTAGACTGATTAGGGCCGTGGGAAAATACCAAACTACCCTGAGAAGTGTATTAAAAATCGTCACTGGAAACCCCATTTTGCATGCCGGCGCGATCCGATGCAATCAAGCCAGCTCACTAGAAAACAGACAACTGGGAAAATGCATGGTGTCATGATGCGGTGGTATAGCGTTGCCATTTTGGATGAGACCTGGAAGCTCACCGCAATGCAGTGACATCACGTTGGAACACTGGAATAGGACAATTCTGAACTGAGCTTATGGAGTGACACACTAATATTGCGATGTAGCACTGGATTTGACAATTACCATTTGGTCATGCTCCGCAATGCATTGGGTGCCAAATTGGCACACTGCTTTACTAAAAATGTTATAACTCTTCACCCAGGTATTGGATTTGGGCAAATTTTATATCTTTGAAAAGCTAATTCAATTTCCTATGTAATGATAATCTCTAAATTGAAAAATACTGAGTATTTGAAAATTTTTATATTGGATGACTCATGTATTGAGAGTTAATTTAAGTTAGGAAAATATGGGGTATTATAATATCTCTCTCTTGGGAACATTCATCCTCGAATGAGATTGATTGAGCTGAGAAACACTGATAGACTAAGTTTACACACTGACATGAACATCTGAAGCATGACTACATGGCTGAACTATTAACAAGCTGAGTTCTCATACCGATCATACATATCTGATGCATGGAATACATGACTAAAGCTACCGATAAGCTGAATTTTCTCACTGAGCATGTATATCTGATGCATAAGTACATGACTGAACTAGTTCATGAATGCATGATTTAATATGTAACGGTAATAAACACCAAATTTATAACTATGTCTGAATATAGAATGGAGTAACTCTAAGGAAGACTGTTACCTTAAGCTGAGAATACTGATGAACTTGAGATTATTTACTCAACATGCATGAATGGAAACATAAGAACATAACTAAGTTTGAAATATAATACATGAACTGAATATCATAAATTGAACTGATTTCTTGAATACATGGTTTACGACTGAGATTGGAACTTAAGGGTCAACTTATGAGTACCCACTACTCCAAACTGGATTTTTTACGTGAAGAGAAAATGAAAGGTTTAGGACATAAAAATTTGGGGTTTATAGTGCATCTCCCCCTTGGGACATTATGTCCCTCAAAGAATGCTGACTTGGCTGAGATACTAAGGAAAAGCTGAGATGATGCACGGGGCATCTACGAACTGAATCATGACTGAATATTTGGGGTCTGAAACTAAGGCATAATACATGAACTGAGATAAACATGCAACTACCTGGTTGCTCTTTCTTGGAATAGTTACATTCATGACACTTCAAATAGTATGACTAGATGGAAAGATGGGAAACCAAACCATATGAACTTGTCCACCTAACTGCAAAACTGAAGTACTGGCTTTAGTACTGGCTTTACAGACTAACTCATGCTGATTATACTCGGCTGGAACATTTCTATGACATTCTTTATATAGAGTTCTAGTGACTTTAGGGAGCAAAGAGTCTTGGCATGGGCTGAATAAAATATCTGAATAAGAGATCACATCCTGGATAAAATTCTGTAATACGAGACAAGGCCTACGAAATATCATCTAAGATAGAGTGACAAAGCCTTATGCACTACAACTATAAATTTTCAATCTTAGACATATTCCTTGAATGCTCTCTCAACTATACTCTCCACCTTAGTACAATATTTCACTTGAGACTACTGAAAATATTCACATGGGCACTGAGCACGAATGCATAAACATACTAACTTATCTAATTAACTGAATGGATGATAGCTAAATACTGGTCATCTAAGATTAAATTGTACTTAGTCTGGACTGAAACTATAGAGTATTATGCATATGAGGTAAGGACTAACTGATCAATATGAGATACTGAGCATGAATGCATGTAAACTATATTATCTGAGAATGCTGTACCAAGCGTATAATATGATTCTGAAATATTGATAATGGAATAACAGATAATTGTATGTTATGGTTATGCAAACCTGAGACTGAACTGAGTTTTGAACTGAATGCTGAACTGAGACTATAACTGAGTTCTGATAACTACATGATGGAGGCTGACATAAATCGAGGATATGAATAGACACTCATACTCTACATTCTCTCAACTTCTTATCTCATGAAAGATTTCGATTTTTTGTTCCTCTATCAACTAAGTACAACTTTTTGTTAGACATTTACTTACACCCTAACCTAATATTTAAGTTTATCTTCATAACTAAAACCTCGTGTAACAAGTACGCAAATGCTCATCATTATATTAGTTCATAGGAAGTGTTCACTGAAAGGCTAAAACATGAGGACCTGAAGCATGAATGGACACTATACCAAACTTGACACTTAACTAAAGCTTGAGGAATAAAATATGGACATCATGGATTTATCAAAAGGTCTACACTGAGGATACAAATGGCATAGTCTGAATTTAACTGATCATTAGGAGCGTACCATGAGTCATGGGTACTAAGCATGTTGTAAAGCATGCCATGAGTACATGAGTCATGAGCTGCATAACCTGAGTTTGGGGTTTCTGCGCTTATGGGATATGATTCGTAACACTGAGTGGACCGGAACTCCTTATACTAGGAACTAGAATCGTACATAATTTTCTATAATGTGCACGAATATGAGCTATGCTCATAGATTTGACATGTAAGGAATGAGCAGATATCATGATAACTGAAGTACAAAACTTTACACTAAGGTAAAGATGGGTTGAGAACCAACCTCTCCCACTGCTTTTCTACACATATTGACATTATTACTAAAATCTGAAAGTCTGAATTAGTTACTTGTCCTACCATCTTCCCCTTAGCTTAAAGCTGTTATCCTAAGTTTGTGAATAACTTAATAAACTCTTAAGTCGAACTGAAATCACTTTACTTGAGAGCTTGAGATATAATAATACTCATAACACTAAACCCATTCTGAAGGACTACACCTGATAATGGAAGGTACACTACTAGTACTTCCTTTTGATACACAATTCTTAGCTTTCTATTGCCCCAACAATCACTAAGCAACCTCAATACTGATTATCTTAGAATTCTTAACTCCTCTTTCTACTAGTTCAATCTAGAGATTCAAACTTAGATCAACTGAAGCTGAGGTACTACCCCTTCATTCAAGGATTGGTTCATTTGGAAACTAAAAATAAACTATTCTGTTTCTATAATCAACTGAGGCATAGCATGAATGGAGCCAATCCATGCCGAGAATGACGTCGAAATCTGTTATCTCTAATTCTACTAAGTCTGTTGAAGTTACTTTCAGAGATATCATAATTGGACAGTTTCTGTATACCCGCCAGGCTATGATAGACTAACCTACTAGAGTAAAGACTGCGAATGGTTCTGTTAAAATTTCTGGTTTGACTTTAAAGTCAACTGCTATGTAAGGAGTTACAAAAGACAAGGAAGCTCCTAGATTTAAAAAGGCATAAACATGTAATGGATGATCTGTAACGTACCAGTGACCACATCAGGAGAACTTTCCTGATCTTATCTGGTCTAAAGTGCATAAAGCATGTTTGGGCATTGCCACAAATGGGCAAAACTCATGTGATCTCTATAGTTTTTTTATTCTGACAGAACATTCTCATGAAGGATTATGCTTACACAGGGTTCCTTTTTAAGTTTTTCGTGGTACATTGCTTTGTTTGTTCAATTAGAGCCACTTTGCATATTCCTAATTTATCTTTGTTTAGATCTTGTTCCTCTTACCATGTTTCTTCACTTAAATTGGAATGATCGATCGATATTTGACATAGCAAACTAGTAAAGAGCTAAGTGAAATATAGTTCTTGAGTCGCATATCACATATAGTTATTTTCTGTAATTTTGTTGTCCCAAAAGATTTGTCTTACAATTCGCTCGTTTAGTATTTCCAGATTCTCCTTTGGGAGCACCTAATATTGTTCAATCATGTCCTGGTTTCATCTGTACTGTTCAATCATGTCCTGGTTTCATCTGTACGCAGGTAATGGGAAGTAAGATAAAGATATTCATTGTGTTGGAGTTCGTTACAGGTGGAGAGTTATTTGATAAAATTGTAAGGTCAATTTTTCCTTTTCTTCGGACATATGCATAAGGGAAAAAAAGAATGCATCCTTTACGTATACTCACAATTTTTTGATAATATTGACTCTGATTAAAGTTCATTTCTTGATTTTGTTGAGTAAAGATAAATCAAGTACGAATGTACGAAGAAAAGGCAAAGAAGTATTTTCAGAAGCTTATTAATACTGTTGATTATTGACATAGTAGGGGAGTCTATCAGCAAGATATAAACGTGAGAAGTGTTGCCAGCTGTTGCAGCACTTAGGAGGTTAATTTTATATGCTCTAAAGCTCATGTCCCTGTTTTTATTATGTCTATTATACCTTCTTTTGCAAATCTAAATTATATACACTAACAACGAAATTAATTGTTTGGCTATCATATTAATATTAATTGTTTGGCTATCATATTAATACTCTTTGACATGATGATATAAAAGAATCTCGCACTGTCAGTGCATAGAAATTGCATTTTTTTTGTGCAGCCTGAAAATTTATTGTTGGATGCTATTGGTGATATCAAGGTGTTTGGTTTTGGATTCAGCGCTCTATCTCAACAAGTCAGGGTACCTTATTTTTTAGCCAACACTTCTACGTTCAAAAACAAACACACAATAAAGTTGAAATTAATTAGTAACGCTTCTGTTCAATATAAAACTTGCAAGCAATAAGTTTAAAACCATAGTACCTTGCCTTCGTTGATCTGCAGTAATCTTAGAGGAAAAGAGAAAGAACAATAGTAGAGACTGAAAGTAGAATTGATTTTCTATCAAATGGACATAGAAATTCTCAAGTTATAAAAAAGTATGTGGAGGTATGCAATGGATAGAGACATGTAGAAGAACATGTTTACTCAGAATTAAGGAATAGAAAGATACTGTAAAATCAGTCTCTGACACATTGATGACTATGGATAATCAAATTTTAACTGTCTTTAAATTATATAAATATAGGAGAATTCTTACAAACGTACTGTTATAGAAAGTGGCTCAACATTGGGACTCTTGTGCTGCAACCTCTTCACATCTTTGACCATCTTTTGGCGACCTGTATGAAGTAAAGAAACATAGGGTACAAGGGAAGGTTCGCTCTTGTAGCATATTTCTAATTTACAACATGTCTCGCTCAGGTTAGTTTTGCAGCTTCTTACCCACACTACATTACCTCACTGCAATTTTCTACAAGTTGATGGTAATATTTATACCACCAGAAGCTCCAGTTCTGATAGAAGTTGTGATATGCACTCTCGATTTTTCATATTTCATATATTTTCCTTTCTCTACAGTTTTATTGATACTATCTTTCACTTTCGAATTGCTATCACCTCTACCAGCTTATGTTCTAGCTGATCCTATAGCAAGCTTATTTGACAGTACCTTCAACATAATTAAAGTAGATTTAAGTGTATCACTTCATAATGTTTTTTTGGAGAGGAAACTGAAGAATAGTGGAAGGAAATGTAGATGACATATATTTAACTCCAATATCTATTAGCTTTCTTGAAATTTTTAATAGTCATTTGACAATCTAACTCCGATCTCCTTCAAGGTGGTGTTTCTCGTAATGTTGGAAGCGTGAAAAGTGGACTTTGAGAATGGATAGTGGTTAAATAATATTTAGTTTATTTTCTTAGAGGGAATTTAGGATGAATTTGTTTTTATTAGCTATGTGCAGATGTTGATGGAAAAATTATAGCCATTTCATACAACATTATGTTTTCCCCCAAAATGTATGTAAAATAATATGTTAACAATTAGTATGTTGTGTTGTCTATATTTGCTTTATAACTGCTGGATTACGTAAATACATTAATTTCTCCTCTATAATTTTAGATCAAGAAAAATTTAACAAATAGTAATATTAGCTTTTACAATATTAGGCCCGTGCGCACGGGCCATTACTATCTAATTAATTTGTACTAAAAATTACACAAATACATAATTTATGTTTTTAATATTATAAAAAATCTCAATTTCCTAAACATATTACGAAAATTCCACATATACACATAATGTTATGTATATGTGGCTATGTTATGTATATTAATAGGGAGAGAGAGTAAAGTAATTTAAAAAGTGAGAGAGAGTGTAATTACTTTTAAAATATTGGTATTTATGTTATTTATACTTTATATATATGATGTAGTTTGACTGGGTATAAAGTTTTAAAAAATTTTGAAAAGCTTTTGAAATTTGTGGTCTAAAATAAGTCATAAGTGTTTGTGTGACTATAAATCACCCCATTAAGGGTAAAATTGACCTTTTAAAGTTAAATGTTAATAAATATATAAATATATCATTCTTTTTGAAACTAATTAAAAATAAAAACATGTCATATAAATTGAGACAGGGGATATTAGATTTCAAAAATCTACTTTGTAGCGAATCAACAACTAGTGTAGGTAAAAATTAAAATCCTAGGAGATATTGATAATCGACCAATTTGTGTTCAAAATAATTTAGTCATGATATTCTGTCTTTATTGTTTACGCGATATAGAATATATCCGTTACACTTTCTATATCAATTTGATTATCTTACTTTTTTTTTTTAAAATCAATTTTTAAGAAAGAATGTATCCTGTTTTATTGGCAACTATTTCGCTATAACTTTTCACATGACATGTTCAAGATCATGAAACTAAAGGATATTTTGGAATATTCTATATGTCTTTAATTTAATACCACAATTAGATTCAAAAACTTTCTTTAATTTCTTAATCTTCGTGTCAAATCAAAATCAAACAAATAAACTGAAATAGAAAGAGTGATTGATAACAACTTTTAAGTCATGCTAGTATGTTCACTTCAAAGAACATGTTTTGTAGAAACTTTTTTGTGATGTGAGAGAGTCATGCGCTAGAAGAATAAGCAGGAACTTCTAGCACTTCTAATTGTTATTGATTACTATATTGGTGTGATAAAATTAACAAAAATATAACATAGTCATGAAAGATTTATATAGTTGATCTCAACTTGTTTGAAATTAGATGGAATAATAATAGTAGTCGTTGTATTGTACCGGGTAGTATATCCATATTGCTTGTGGCGAAGTCATAAATATTCCTTGGAGGGATCACTGTTTAATACATGTATAGAAACTAGTAATACTATTTGACCGGTATACAACATATAATTTTTCGATAGAGTGTTCAACTAACAACATTTCATCAGCGGTTGTACCTCTGCCTCCACTCGTCATTATTGTTGCTATTGTTACTCTTGGAGTTTTCTACAATCTATGGTGTTAAAATGCCCATTCTAAAATGTGTAGCTCTGGAATTTGATGTTTTTAATATTTAACGATAATATATTGAGTGTCTCTAAGAGAGAAAAGAGGGAAAATTTAAAATGAAAAACCATAAAAACTTGAAGTTTGAAACATTGAGTGAAATTTCCATTCATTTTTAAGCCTCTAACCATGTAGTTATCACTCTCCATAGTTTATTAAAATACATGCTATATTAAATAGTATTCCTATATCTCTAATGGTTGTAATTCTGGGGACAAGTAGATGTTGCATGCAATATTTTAGAAGACCTACTTTCTTTATACAAACTTTACAATTTGTCTATATTGTTTGCATAGATAAGCATTCAGTACCCTCTTGAACTATGTTAAAGTTGTTATGACACTCTTCAACTTTATAGGAATCCTATTACTCCTGCGAACTCAATTTTAGCTTATTTTTTTTACCCTTTTGTGCTGGTGTGACGTTTTTATTACATAAAATGAGATCCACATCAAAAATGTCATGTCAGTTAAAAAAAGTTGACAAAATATGTCATGTCATCTATAAAGGATAACAAAAATAAATTAAAATTTAGTTTTAGAAGTAATAGGACCCGTGAAATTGGAGTGTGTTGTAGCAAACTTGCTCATAATTCAAAGAATATGAGATGCTTTACTCTTGTTTGAATCTTTCAAAATGTTGCCGCAAATATATCTGATCTTCTGAAAAAGTTTTACTTTTGGAGGATTTGAGCAATATGACAATTCACACTACTAATATACCTTCATCATATCTAAGTTAAAAATTTCATACTGCTTTGTTGTAAGATGATTTCAACTGTCGCAAGTAAAAAAGCTGATGTTGATTTTGTGTTCACAAACTTCAATACTAACAATTGGGGATGGAATCAACAATAAATTCAATATGTATTTCTTTCTTGAACTGGTTATTAGTGTTAAAAGTTGCTTTAAGGAATAATGCACATGATTTATTTTTTATTTTTCTTTAATTTTTTTACATACAACTCCTAGTCAAATTAAGATTTTTATTTTTGGTAGGAAACTGATTAGTTATTATTTTTCGTAGCAAATAAATTTTCTTTTATGGTAAGTTTAATCTATTTTTGGTTGTAATAACATTATTTAAGGGGAGTTGATGATCAATAAAATATGCAGTTTTACCAGAAAAGAAAAATAAACTTCTCTGCGTCTCTTCTCTTCTAACTCATCTCTTATTTTTAATTTTTAAGAGTATTAAGAAACCAACAATTTGTATCTAGAGCTATTTTTCTTGAGGGACCTGTGAGTGAAGAGATAAATTCTGAAAATAATTTTTCACAAATGGCTCCACCCATTTTTTATGGTGAAAATTATCAATTATGGGTCATGAGAATGGAAACTTACTTGGAGGCTATTAATCTATGGAAAACTGTGGAAGATGATTATGAAATTATTTCGCTGCCAAATAATCCCACCACAGCCCAAATCAAGAGTCACAAAGAAAAGAAAACCACGAAATCTAAGGCAAAGACAACTCTGTCTGCTTCTGTTTCAACAATTATTATTACAAGAATTATGTCTCTCACATCACCAAAAGAAATTTTGGATTATCTGAAGAAAGAATATGCTGGAGATGAAAGAATCCGTGGAATGCAAGTATTGAATTTAATAAGAGAGTTTGAGTTGCAGAGAATGAAAGACTCTGAGATAGTCAAAGAGTACCCAGACAGATTACTCGGCATTGTTAACATGGTAAGATAACTAGGCATTGAATTTAAAGATTCAAGAATTGTTGAAAAAATTCTTGTTACAGTGCCCGAAAGATATGAAGTATGTATAACTACCTTAAAAAATACACAAGATCTATCCAAGATTACTTTGGCGGAGTTATTCAATTCTTTTCAGGAACTGAAACAAAGAAAAATTATGAGACAAGATGGTATAGTTGAAGGAGCCTTAATAGGCAACCAAAAAACTCAAAAAAGGGGTAAAATTTTAAAAAATTACCTACCTTGTGAGTACTGTGGAAAAATGGGTCATCCACCATATAGATGTTGGGAAAGGCCAGACGCGAAGTGCATCAAGTGCAATCAACTTGGCCATGAAGCAGTGATTTGCAAATGTAAATTTAAAAATCATGAAATAAATGCACGTGTGGTCAATGAAGAGGAAGAAGATCATATTTTTTATTGCAACATGTATCTCAAGTAAGGTTTCAACAAATTTTTGGTTGATTAATAGCGGTTGCACCAACCGCATAACTTATAATAGAGTTTGTTTAAAGAATTAAAGTCTACTGAAATATCCAAAGTTAGGATCGGAAATGGTGACTAGATTCTTGTTGAAGCAAAATGAACTGTTGTCATCAAAATAAATTTAGGTAATAAAGCAATTTTAGATGTTCTTTATGTACCTGATATTGATAAAAACTTGTTGAGTATTTGTCAGTTGGTAGAAAAAGGATACAATGTATCCTTTGAGGATAAACATTGCTTCATCAATGATGGTGCTGGAAAAGAAGTTTTAAACATTAAGATGAGAGGTAAACATTTTTTATTTGATCCAATGGAAAATATTTCTGTTGAACATGAAAAAGATCATAGGCTGGAAAAATCAGAAGAGGATCTTCTAATTGAAAAAGCACAAGCAATATGTGAACCTCCTAGGTTTAAAGGATATTTCAATATTCCTAGAGAAACTGAAGCAATGGAGGAGTTATCTATGTTTCAGAAAAATGAAATGGGTAAATTCAAATTTAAGATACAAACGAAGCAGGAAGCTATGCCAAAAGAATTTACCAGTCAAGGGTTGCATTCAAGATAAGAAGTGTGTAGACATTGCAATTTTGTGGACTCTACAAAAAGAGTTCAATTTTGGCTAGAGTTCTTGGGGGCTACTTTACCCTAAATCTAGCTTGATGGATACTCTACCTAAATCCTAAATTACACCTATATAAGGAGATAAATATCCCGTTAAAAAGCATCTGAAAAGTCTCAATAAATTCATGGGATATTCATAAAGAGATCAAACCCACTCTTCTTGATAATCAAATACATCAAGAAGATCTGAAAAGTTTTAATAAAATCATGAGATATTTATAAATATCAAAACCCTCTCTTCTTGATAATCAAATACATCAAGAAGTCAAACTCTCCTTTCTTGGAGATCAAATCCAAATGTTCCTACGTTTGCGAAATACACCACTACCGTCCCTCGAATTACAAAGAAATTCATATCCAAATCTTCTTACATTCGAGAAATATGCTACTGACAGCCCTCGAATTTAGGAGAAAATTAAGAGAGAAGAACCAAAGGAGGGACAGATTTGTACCCACATCGTTTATCAATAAAAATTCATGTTTTTTCATATTTTTATTTGTTATTGTAATTTATTTCTATTACAGTAAAATTTGTTAGAAATAAATTCTGGCACGCTTAGTGGGATCGAATCACTCCTTCATCTCTTCTCTCATGAATCAAATATGCAAATCAATAGCCTTAGAATCGTAAAGATGAAAGCGGTACTTCAAGACTCGTCTTTGAGTTTCATTAAGTCTACACTCCGATAAGCCTTGAAGTAGGGGCCATTTGTAGACATTGAAATTTTGTGGACTCTGCAAAAAGAGTTTAATTTTGGTTAGAGTTCTTGGGGGCTACTTTACCCTAAATCTAGCTTGATGGCCACTTTACCAAAACCCTAAATTACGCCTATATAAGGGGGCAAATATCTCTTTAAAGAGCATCTGAAAAGTCCCAATATATTAATGGGATATTCATAAAGAGATCAAAACCTCTCTTCTTGATAATCAAATACATCAAGAAGATTTGAAAAGTCCCAATAAAATCATGGGATATTCATAAAGATCAAAACCCTCTCTTCTTGATAATCAAATACATTAAGAAGACAATCCCTCCTTTTATGAAGATCAAATCCAAATGTTCCTACGTTCGAGAAATATGCCACTAACATCCCTCGAATTACGAAGAAATTCATATCTAAATCTTCTTACATTCGAGAAATATGCTACTGACGTCCCTCGAATTAAGGAGAAAACCAAGAGGAAAGAATCAAGGGAGGAACAGATTTGTACCCACATTATTTATCAATAAAAAATTTATGTTTCTTTATATTTTTATTTGTGATTGCAATTTATTTCTGTCACTGTAAAATTTATTGGAAATAAATTCTAGCACTCTCAGTGGGACCGAATCAGCCCTTCATCTCTTCTATCATGAATTAAATGTACAAATCTGTAGTTGCAGTTGTAAAGACGGAAGCAGTACTTCAAGATTCGTCTTTGAGTTTCATCAAGTCTACACTTCGATAAGCCGTGAAGTATAGGGCATTTGTAGACATTAAAATTTTGTGGACTCTACAAAAAGAGTTCAATTTTGGTTAGAGTTCTTGAGGGCTACTTTACCTAAATCTAGCTTGATGGCTACTCTACCTAAACCCTAAATTACGCCTATATAAGGGGGAAAATATCCCTTTAAAGAGTATCTTGAAAGTCCCAATAAATTCATGGGATATTCATAAAGAGATCAAAACCTCTATTCTTGATAATCAAATACATCAAGAACTAAACCCTAAATTACGCCTATATAAGGGGGAAAATATCCCTTTAAAGAGTATATGGAAAGTCCCAATAAATTCATGGGATATTCATAAAGAGATGAAAACCTTTCTTCTTAATAATCAAATACATCAAGAAGACAAACCCTCCTTTCATGGAGATCAAAGTCAAATGTTCCTACGTTCGAGAAATACGCCACTAAAGACACTCGAATTATGGATAAATTCATATTCAAATCTTCCTCCATTTGAGAAATATGCTACTGACGGCCCTTAGATTAAGGAGAAAATCAAGAGAGAAAAATCAAGGGAGGAACAAATTTGTACCCACATCATTTATCAATAAAATATTCATATTTCTTCATATTTTTATTTATGATTGCAATTTATTTTTGTCACTATAAAAATTTATTGAAAACAAAGTGAATTTAGTTCACTACAAGCCAAAAGATGAATCTGCAAATTTATTCACAAGTCACTTTCGGTTATCAAGTGCGGAGATCCGAAGACAGAAGACCAAAATTTTGTAGTTCTTAAAGCAAGAAGGTGTGTTAAAAGTTGATTTAAAAAATAATGCATGTGATTTATTTTTAATTTTCTCCAACTTTTTTTCATACAACTCCTAGTCAAATAAGAATTTTTAGTTTTAGTAAGAAACTGATTAATTATTATTTTTTGTAGCAAATAAGTTTTCTTTTATGGTACGTTTTATCTATTTTTGGTAGTAATAGAACTATTAAGGAGGAGTTGATGATCAATAATATGTAGTTTTTACCAGAAAAGAAAAATATACTTCTCCGCGTCTCTCCACTTTTAACTCATCTTGATTTTTAGTTTTTAACTATATTAAAACCAACAGTATTATTAAACACCATTTCTAGTTGTAGTTTTTTATCATCACATACTATAACAATTCAAATTATCGTTACGTTTGAAAATACCTCAGAAATAATTTACAATAAATAATAGGCTAAAAAAATTCCAAAAAGGTTTTAATTGAAAATAAAATCGGGGCCTAAGGCAATTTGGGCCAAGAAGACTAATAAGAAGTTGAGCCAACTTGCCGGTAATCGCTACAACAGTCGATTAACTGCTAAAGCAGTGCCGCATTTGTGGTAATAGGCAGTGTGAAAGGTGGGGATTTTTTAAAACCTCTCTTTCTTTTTATTTCCCTAGATCACCCCTCTTCCAAAAACACTTTAAAACCCTAACTCCCATAACCATGAGATTTCAAAGGCCAAGGTTCATGAGCGTAATCTCGAGGCACACTCGGAGGGAACCTGATTTGGAAATATGTATAACACATGCGGGACCACTCACTCCTCTCCTTAGTAGTATGTTTCATCTATGAGGTAAGCTAAAGTTTAAATTATAGCTACTAGAATTGGGCTAGAATTCAAATGGCGAATATTAAATTAATTAAGTGTTTACTCCCTCTGTTTAAAAAAGAATGACCTACTTTTCTTTTTAGTCCATTTAAAAAAGAATGACCTTTTTCCTTTTTTGACAATACTTTAATTTCAACTTTCCACATGGCATGTTTAGGACTAGAAGATTAAAGGAAATTTTGGTACATTTGACGCAACTTTAATTTAAGGCCACAAGATTTAGCCTTCTTTATATTCTTTAACTTTAAGCCAAGTCAAAGTAGGTTATTCTTTTTGAAAAGGAGGGAGTATTATTTTAACTTCCACATTTGTTTGATTTATGAGATAATTAGGGTTCTCCTATTTGGGTTAGGTTAGGTAGATGGCCAACAAGACCTGGTGGATTGGGTCATGACAAAGATGGTGTTAGAGCCTAGGTTGTCGATCTTCCAATACAAGAGAAAATATTGATTAGAGTTTTACAGATTGGTGTATTGACATCCACACCAAACCTGTAGAAAACTACAATATATTTAGGAATCTATCTCTATTTTTTCTTCCCTATCGTGCTATCTCAATATCATATCCTTGGATTGAGTCTAATTAATATCTAGTCGATTTCAATTGGTATCTCAACCATCACAATTAGGACTAGTTGGTCTCAATTGGTATATCTTTAATATGGAAGGTTGGGATAAAATACTCAACGAATAGGAGTCAATAGAGACTTAGAAAGTGGATTGTGATGTGTCTTTAATATGGGGTTAATTGTTTGTGATGAGCCAATTATGTGTTAAATATATGCTATTTGTATGGTTGTTGGTGGTAATATATGTTAGCTCATTCTGATGTTTGACTCTTGAGTACAATTGTTGAGTGTGTGTGTGGTTGGATGGTGTGCAGCTAAGTATACCAGTGAACGTAAGGATTGAATGTGATCTCAAGAGTGTCTTCATTTACGTGACTTGAGCTATAACTCATCTCTACGTGATTTCAAGTACTACTTGCCTCTTATCCAATTCCGTATGAACCACCCGGATGCCTGACTATTGGTGGAATAATTGGAGGGTAACAAACTGAGTTGGTACGGAGATTGACAAAGTTAGCACTATTTAATTTGGTAGAAAAAATTGTGTTGGTTATAAATCAGAGTTATAGAGATGCAAATTCAAATCACATTAAGTATAATGAGAGATTATTATGCTACTTGAACAAGTATAAAAGAAGTTTCATACAGAAAGAACCTAGGATTGGGTAAAGAAAAAAATTATGACGAAGCTACTAAAGGCTATTGCTGCAGCAAATCTCTTACTGCTTTTAGTGGTACCACTGGAATAGTAAACTTAACCACCGTAACGGATGTAGGTAGAATCCTTCCGGGTACATCCCTTATTTTTCCAGTTTTGCAATTGTTGCAAACAATCCTATTTTTGAAGAAATATAGTGATAAGAATTCATCCAACACACATTATAAAATAAGGCTTTTATTTTAAAGGGCGCGGGAAGGAAAAACATCTAAAAAGTGCATAAAAAAGAGAGTAATTGTTTATTACATACCCTAAATGGGAGAAACCCAAATCCAAAAATAATAAAATGTAATCGGGTAGGAAGGGGAAGGCATCTAGCTGATGCAATAATCCCTAAGGCCGACAGTATTTCGAACCCTCCTCATCTACGCCATTGAGGAATGGAAACTCCTCAGCATCCTCTGCTCACAACTTTTGGAGCCCCTTATCAGGGAAGATGGACATGAACATAACCCGGACGACCTTTCACATCCTCACTAGCATGAGGTTTAGGGATTGCTGTTTCTTCTTCTCTTAATCTAGCTCCCTTTGGAGTTCATCGTAAGCTCTGACCGAATCTATTGGGTAGTAGAGCTTGGAGGATACAACCCCAATTAGGAGGCCTAGTCCCTTTTTAAGTAGTCATGTATAATAGTAAGGCCAGCCACCCAGTCGCTAGGAGGATCTGGTGCTTGAGAATAGGGAGTACCTCTATTCTCACTACCTCTTCTACTATCACCTTTCTCTTATATTTTTCTCTTCTTCTTGTCTTTGTCTTACATAATTTCTCTGATATGGTTGTATGGTACATCACATTCTACCCAAACATTGTGGTCCACATGGGGAACACCTACTAAGTTGCATAACTCCGTATTAGGAAAGGAAAGAAAAGGTATTTTGGCGACCTATCCTAAGAATAAAAATACCATGACTCATCCATTATCCACCACATTCATCTCAATCCTATCTATAGAACACACCACCATCATATCCTATCAGGACACATAGTCTATAGTATTTCTGAAGTACGAACCCTCTTGGATATTAGCTATAACCAAATCTTAGCGTTGAGCAAGAAATATGCACTTTTGGTCTCTTTCTTATTTAACCAATTCACCTCAACATCCTTACCCTTGGGTGCCAAATAACGAACTTCCCATCTCAACTCTGAGTCCCAAATCTTGGCTTTGAAGTCTGCATTAGTGGCATTGGGAACCCAGGACCTCTATGATAGTAGTGGCATCTACAGGCACTTTTGTTTCCTAGATCAGGAAGGTTGGGAGAGGTATTGTAGACTCTACCATAAGGAGTATGTCATACAATTCTTAGAACCAGGCTAGGTTGCACTTTATGATCAGCTAGATTAGCATCTTCCACATGAACACTTTTAGCTGATTCTTGAGTTTCTCCTCCATCATGAACCCTCATTCGTGAAAAACATTTCTATTGTGTTGACCCTCCTCATATCTAGTGCAACAAGAAGCATTAGGAAATTTGTTATGGGTAGGTTGTTGTGCCACTTTGATCCTCCAATTTCAATGAAAAATAGTTAGAGCTATAGGAACACCAGCAAAGAAAAAGAAAATTCAATGTTTCAGCAAGATGTAGGACTGGGAAAACATTGCCTAGTACCACTGCAGTGGATCATTAACTACTGCAGTGGTACCACAACAACGGTTATTTATTGCTACGGTGATACACTATAGTGGTTCATCATCTTCAACCCATCGGACTCCCCCCCATGATGGATTTTCAACTATTCTCAATATTTTCTAAATTAAAGCATAGATTGGGCTTGAAAAAGTGTGTGTGAACCTTTTACACAAAAATAGGGGTTTGGAACACTCAGAATCAAGTCCAAATCAAAGAAACTCATTAGAGAAGATGACCTTTCAACTCAACTTCCCATGGACAAAACCCACCATGAACTAGTTAATCGTACGTCCCAAATGCTGTAGGAGCATTAAAAATATAAGAAAACTAAGAATTCCAACTATTATACTCAAGAACACCACAAAAAATAAAAGTCAACAAAGTTTCACCAAAAACTACCTGAGTTCCCTATTTTCTAACAAAATTCTATGATTCTATGACAAGAAATTTGTAAGGCATGTGAAAGAGAGAAAGAAAATACCTTAAATTTGTTGAAGGATGGAGATTTTGTGGAGTGAGTTGAGAGAAATTTTAGAGAGAGTGTAGTAAAAAAAGGGAAAAATGAATTTTCCTCCTACTTAACTGTTATGAGCTCCCGGGGCAGTTAGTTACCCCTGTAATGATAACTTGTTTCCTAAATCAGCTTTGTCTCAACTTTTTATGTCCTGAGAAAGTATAATACATTTGGGTGACTGTCCTAATAATTAATTATATAATTTAGCTCAATGAAAATAATGGAACACTAATTGTCGGGCTTAGATTAGACAATGTTGTAGCGATCGCTCGTTAAGGAATATGGTTGCAAGATGAGTTAGCACAGATAGAGTATTCCTTATAGTATCTAGTTATAGTTAAAACCCCATAAAACACTCGTGCAAATACACTAACCTCACCCTTAGGGGCATTCAGGAATGAACAATAGGTAAATTGCTATCTAATTTAACGATTCAAATTGCGTTACATATGAAAATATCCCAAAAATAATTTACAATAAGTAATAGGCACAAAATATACCTGAGAAAAATATAAATTGAAAAGAAAATTGGGGCCTAAGACAATTTGGTCCAAGAGACCCAATAAAGGACTAGGCCGATCTGCCGGTAACCACTGCATTTGTCGATTAACTGCTGCAGTGGTAAAAGTTTCATTTCAATGGTAACATATAGTTTGCCAGACGAAAGATTTTTAAAACCGTCTTTCTTTTTATTTCCCTAGATCATCCCCTTTATCCAAAAACACTCTAAAAAAATCATAACTTCCCCAACCATGAGATTTCAAGATTCAAAGCTCATGAGTGCTGTTTTAAGGCACACCCAGAGGAAACCCAACAGGAGAATATGTCTAACACATACTGGGGATTAGCTCCTCTCTGTAGAAATATGTTTAGTCTAAGAAGAAAGCTAAGGTTTCAATTGCAGCTACTAGATTTGAGCTGGATGTATTTAATGTTAATAGTAATATCTCGAGTATCACACATTAGTCCTTCAGGCATGGAGTTTGTTGGTTGGTGTCACATCCCAAAATAACCTCTAGACGTGATTGGCACCCGCTAACACCACTTGTCGGGAGAACCAATCTTTCTTACACTTTACCAGCTAAAGAACTCTACGGTAAGATATGTATAACTTCAATGCATCAATAAATAGAGAATATTAGTTCAACAAAATTTCATAATCAAACTATAAATTCAACAATCACTCGAGAACTAATTCTTTGTCCGAAATCTCACACTAAGACCATGGAGCATCTAAATTAGAGTTATATGATTTCAACCTTCGGGCATGCAAACCCAACAAAAAGAAACATAAACAAGATAGATAAAGTTGAAACGAAAGCCTCCACAAACAATGCGAAGGCTTACCTTATCAATAGAATCCTTATGAAGGAACCGTCACCCACTAGTTTCACCTTGCGTGATAGAATTTGCAAATATGTAAGTAAGGAGTGAGCTATATATAAATATAACTTAGTAAGATCATCGGCTTGCCACTTTAAGTACTCCCGGGACAAGTATTAGAAAATACAACAGCACCAAGAACATAAAGTTATTACACATCAAAATTATATCATAATAAGGTGACCAACGAGGCCCAACAATCTTTATCAAGAACCATGTATCTCAATACAATTTACACCAAGTACTTATCTTAATTTATAATTAAGTAATTAACCAACACCAGGAGTTCTGGAAAACATACACTATGTGCCAAATATATATCAAGAGTATACACAATACTCAGGGAAGCATATAGAATGTCCCATATTAAATCAAGAAGCATACACAATGCCCAAGGAAAGCATACACAATGCTCAAGGGAAGCATACACAATGCCCCATTAAAACTAAGAAGCATACACAATGCTCTATTCTCATAGCACACAAATGCAACACATCATAGAATATTTTATAAAGAAAATTTTAGTATTGTTGAACATAAAGTATATGTGACTGGCCTTGAAGACTACCGATTCTGCCAAGCACTCGCTCGTCCCAACACATGGACCGGCCAGACAAAAACATAATTTTAAAATAATATTTGAAAAGTAAGCACTCAAAGCTTAAAGTCTCAGTTACCTCGCTAATGAAAAATTCTCCAACCTTGCAATGTGTAGAACACCAACCAACAACGATCAATCGGAATAATCTAAATAAAATATTAATTAATAAAATCAATTATACTATTCAGGGTCAAGTCTCAATATCCTTTACTTTTAAGTTTTGGGCTAAATCGTAATATATTACACCTTAACCCATGAATTGTGAGTAAAAAAATAATAATCTAGATCACACTATTAAAATCTAATAGATGAAAATCCATCCGACATGTTAACACTCGTGACCCTAAAATAGTATCTAGTATGTACGACTAAAAACTCAATTCCCTAATTATTTACTAAACATGAACCAGTAGCTTAAAAATTATGCACAAAATTGTGATTTGAGCCTTTAATTCATTAGAAGAATGCTAAGTAATCATTACCCAGTGATATAGAATCATTTGACCAATCATTGAGAGAAATCTTAATAGTATAAAGAATTCACCACATAATAATACTCACTCATGCTACTCTAAACAACTCTCATATATGCTACTGTAAATCTAAAAGAATACAGATATATGCTACTGTAAATAAATTTTTGGTGTTATTACCTAAAGCTTATTCTTGCAAAGAGGCCAAAGAATTTTCTAACAATTCTTTTCCCGTTAGCTTTACTAACCATTACAACAACGTTGGTCGCTTTTTAACACACAATTACTCATACTTCTTACACAAAATCAATAGTAGCCTCTATTTAAATTATATGCTAATACGGGAGTACATAATAATAATAAGATTTCATACCTGACTATGAACTTGCTATTATACAAGCTTTCTATCACCACGTTTGAGCAACCAAAAACTCTCTTCAAGGCTATTTTTGCCAGTTCAAAAAGAAAAAGAGGGACTAAACAATTGCTCTAGTTGTTTTCTGCTTTTTTTTCTTTTCATACGCAACTTGCTGCTCCTCTCCAAAATACTAGGATTAGAAATGACCTAGTGTTCTATTTATGTTGATCTAAAATACTAGGATTAGAAATGACCTAGTATTCTATTTATGTTGATTTTAACGTGTAGCTGAAAAGGGGAAAAGTTCAGGCTTTTGGCTTGCTCCTTTTAATTTCCTTAATTACTATTATTAATTGGTTATAATTACCAATTAATCCTTCATTAAAAGAAAATAATAAGTTGGGCTATTACATTCTCCCCTACTTAAAATAACATTCATCCTCGAATGGGTGTAGAATCATTTAAGAAACGTCAAATGAGTGAGGAAATATATCTCGCACAGATAAGTGAAAAGTAAGATGAACTATGAAAAACCTAGGTAGCTCAAGAAAATAATCCAAAAACACACCAACAAATTCTCAAACAATGGTAACTCTGTCAATAGTAACATTCTCAGCTCGTGCATCATGAACAGTAGCAATAAAATCGAAACACCCATGACTAACTATTCGAGATGCCTTTACATAAAATATTTTCTTGTGTCACAAGAGTCATACCTTTCCCAACTAACGGTGGCTTTTCAGAAAAATAGAAACATATAAACTTAGCATAACAATCAATCAAAGCATAACATAATGCCAATCAACTCATATCCATAATCACATCAAAGTCAAACATAGGCAATAGAAGCAGATCAACTATGGTGTCCGTGCGATAAACATATATCATACAATCTGTATAAATTCAATTCATTGATAGAATGTCCCTCACTTGGATCATAACCATATATTGCCTAATAAGAGTCTCAACTCTTCTTTCTAAGAAAAAGCAATTTATTGGGATACAAATAAATACATAGAACAAATATCAATAAAAGAATACCCCTTATGAGAACTGACATTATAATACCTGTGATTACCACATCAGGTGCCCCGTTATCCTGTCTAGCCATAGAGAAGAATCTCAGTGGTCCACCCTAGAATCTCGGTGGTCCACCCTCTATTTGAGCAACTTGCACAACCTGTTGATTTTATCCATAAGCACCCTATGGAGCAGCTCTAGCCGGCTGAGCTCGGGCTTGTGCTCCTGCAACATTCCTTTGCAACTGAGTAGTATCTTGACTAGACCCAGAATCTATCTTAGAATAAAACTTAGCAATATGCCCCAGCTCACCACAAGTATAACAAGCCCTATTTGTTCTGTAACAATGACCATTGGGATTTCTACCATAATTGGAACACTACAGATGTTGACTTGACTGATAAGAACTGTTACCCTTCCTCTGCATCTGTTGTTCACCCTTTCTAGCTGAATAACTGTTCCTCAAAGACTATCCCACATACAACTCTAATTACGTAGGCGTGGACTACCCATAATAAAAACTACCATTGCTACCTAGATCGAGCACCACTAAATACACTTGAATTACGTGCCTTTTTCTTTTCTCAATTAATTTTTTCCATCTCATAATATGACTTAGAATGGAGAGCGGTTTCAACCACCTCAGCATAAGAACCATTATGCATATCCCATATCACTGGACCACAATAAGGAGCCTCAAGTCTATCCACAAATTATCTTAATTTCTCCCTCTGATAAGGAACCAGCAATGGAACTTACTTGGACAACTCAGTGAACTTAGCTTCATACTCAATAATTTTCATAAATCCCTATTGTGGATCGTTAAACTGGCATCTCATGTTATCTTGTTTGCTTAATGGAATAAATCTATCCATAAACAAGGTTGAACACTCTGACAAAGTGATCGATGGAAGCCCTGCTTGTCTGCCTCTCAAGATGGAAGTCCACTATGCCTTAGGAGACCTTGAGAACAAAATAGTGGTAAATTATACACCACGAGTCTCCTTCAATACCAAAGTAGTTAGTATCTTCTCACGTGATTGATAATTTTTTAGGCTCAATAAAAGATGGTGTAGCATCAAACTCCGGTATCTTAAGATCTATGAAATTCTTAAGATCCTTGGGTTTCCCCACAGCTGCTACCAAAATATCAATTGGTTGAGGTGACTGAGAAGTCACAAAATTTAACTGAACTTATGCTTGTGTTTGTGAAGTTGCCCGAGAAGCTGGAGCTCAACCCTAATTAGGCACCAATACCTCAAGTACATTCAACATTCTTACCACAATATCTGCATGTAATGCAATAGTAGGCACACCAGTTTGAACATCCCGATCAACCTGGCCCTTGCTCCAAAGTAACATCTCGGGGTTGACCCCTATTCCCAACTCCAAGCTGAGGATCGCTCTGCGTCCTAGTTTGACGACTAGTCAGATAAAATCCAACTTGACCACCACCCCGGGTGGAACCATTTCCAGTAGGTGCATTAAATTTACTATCATAAGAAGAACTACATCTCTTAACCATCTAGAAATAATATTTAAAGGTTAGACTAAATTTAACTCAAGGCACGAATAATGAATGAAAAAGGGAAAACTTCCTAGATGTTCTGTAGCCTTAAGTTCATAAGTATAGGTGCCAACATACCAGTGAACAAGAATCTAGTAAACACTGCTCCAGGAACTGGGACCTACAGTCTAGGCTCTGATACCAACTTTGTCACATCATAAAATAAACTCTAGACGTGACGGGCACCCGCTAACACCACTTGTCGGGAGAACCAATCTTCCTTACACTTTACCAGAAAATAAACTCTACTGTAAGATATGTACAACTTCAACGCATCAATAAATAGAGAATATTAGTTCAACAAAATTTTATAATCAAACTATAAATTCAACAATTACTCGAGAACAAATTCTTTATCCCAAATCTCATATTAAGCCCCTAGAGCATCTAAAATAGAGTTACATAAGTTCAACCTTCAAGCATGTAAACCCAACAAAAAGAAACATAAACAAGATAGATAAAGTTGAAACTAAAGCCTCCACAAATAAAGTGAAGACTCACCTTAGCAATAGAATCCTTACGAAGGAACCGTCACCCACTAGTTTCACCTTACGCGATAGAATCTACAGATATGTAAGTAAGGAGTGAGCTATATATAAATATAACTCACTAAGATCATTGGCTCACCACTTTAAATACTCCTGGGATCTTAATAAAATTTATACCAAGCACTTATCATAATTTAAAATTAAGTAATTAACCAAAACTAGGAGTTCCGGGCAGCATACACAATGTGCCAAATATATATCAAGAGTATACACAATACTCAGGGAAGCATACACAGTCCCATATCAAATGAAGAAGCATACATAATGCTCAAGAAAAGTGTACATAATGCTCAAGGGAAGCATACACAATGCTCAAGGGAAGCATACACAATGCCCCATTAAAATCAAGAAGCATAGATAATGCTCTATTCTCATAGCACACAAACACATCATATCATAAAATATTTTATAAAGGAAATTTTAGTATTGTTGAACATAAAGTATATGCGACCGACCTTGAAGACTACCGGTTCTGCCAAGCACTCACTCATCCCAACACATGGACTGGGCAGACAAAATAAAATTCTAAACAGTATTTAAAAAACAAGCACTCAAAGTTTAAAGTTTCAGTTACCTCGCTAATGATAAATTCCCCAACCTTGCAATGTGTAGAACACCAACCAACAGCGACCAATGAGATTAATCTAAATAAAATATTAAATAACTATATCAATTATACTATTTGGGGTCAAGTCTCAATATCCTTAACTTTTAAGTTTAGGGCTAAGTCATAATATCTGACACCTTAACCCATGAATTATGAGTAAAAAGCATAATCTAGATCACACTATTAAAACCTAATAGATGAAAATCCATCTAACATATTAACACTCGTAACCCTAAAATAGTACCCAATATATATGACTAAACACTCAATGACCCAAAGTCTTGTTCAACAGGATCCAGTAGCGTAAAAATTAGGCACAAAATTATGATTTGAGCCCTTATTTCATTAGAAGAATGCTAAGTAATCATTACCTAGTAATATGGAATCATTTGACCAATCATTGAGAGAAATCTTAATAGTATAAAGAATTCACAACATAATAATACTCACCCATGCTACTGTAACAAACTCTCATAAATTCTACTATAATGTAATGCCCCGAAAATGGGTCCCGAAGCGTCACACGGTGCTTAAAACTACAAGTAGCCCCAAGCTAACCGTTTGAGCCATTTTCATATCATTCAATACTCATCGACAGGATTACTATAGTCAAACATCAAGATATTCTCCATAATATCATAATTCAAGACGAAAGAGATAAGGAAAGTAAAAAACTATGACCTCTCCACAAGACTGATCAATCTATCCATCTAGTCTGACAAGCCTCTACTAAATTATATAATACTGAGCTATTGGGACAGACCCCAACTGACCCTAACATCAGGGAATAAAATGATAACTCAAAATAAAAAAGTAAAATCTAAAATAACCAGTCCTCGAACCATAAGGACTCACCACTATAGAAAATGTAGACCAATGTGCTCAGAGAATCACGTCAAGCCTGGGAATGAGCACCTGAACCTACATTATAGGGAAAATGTAGCCTACATATGAATATATGGGTCAGTACCATGGAATATGGACCGAGTATATACGGGTGTATGCAATTTTTTATAAAAGTCCTATATCACAAATATTCATAGGAAAATATGTATGCTGTAATAGGAGACTCACATAGCTCAAAATAAAATCATCATAATCACCATATAGTAAAACACATCAGAAAAAACATGTGAGTCATCATAGTAAATCCCAATCACTTTCATAATCATTTTCAAGTCATCAAAACGAGTCGCTTTCATAAAAATTCTCTTTAAGATATAGAAATATTCATCAAATTCTTCAAAAATGATAACTTTCTCAACTCACACTTTCAAACTATTACATTTTTTTATCTCAATCAGAAGAATACACACACATTGGGATTCTCTTACAACCGACATAATCTATGTGATTCTCTTACAACCGACATAATCTATGTGAGTTACATGGAGTACAACGTCCAACCCACGTTGGGGAGAGATGTCCTATCTTTACCATCGGAGTAGGACCTTAATCTTTTGCTCACTATGATCACTATATCAATCAACCTTAGGCTCACATCCTACGGGGGCACATAGTTCTAGGAAACTACCAATCATAGCTATACCTCCCACTTGGTGCTAAAAACTACTCCCGAACTGAGCTAAGATCATTTCAAAATAAAATCCACAACAATGCAATTCAACAATTCATATCGGGAGCCATCATGCTACCCCTTTTTCATAATAAATCAACATGTGGATTTCTTTACTCATTCGAGTTCAAAAATAACTCTTTCAAGACCAAAAGGTCAAATAATTCAAATATCAAGGTGTGTATAACACATTACTTCACCAAAGATCATAATCTCAAAGAGGGTTTAAATCCCATATATCAACACTTTAGCAAAACATTTCAAGATTCATACTTTATATAGCAAACAAGTATAATTCATATGAAAATCTGGAAATTCAACTTGAAACATGATATTAACATCAAAACTCAAGGAATTTATCTTTAAGACATCACAAAAATATCATAGTTTCTTGAACAAGAATATAGGGTTGTAGTTTCCATCTCAAATTCATAATTAAACAAGTAAAATCATGTATCTTCGTAAAATAATACAAGTTTTTGGGCACAAGAACGAAAGGATGTTCTCATTGAAAACCCCACATACCTTTATGGTAATGGATTCGTTGAAAGATTGGACCCTCAATGTTGATTGTGCAACCCTAGTTATTTTTATCCTTTAGTGCTCTTGGATGATGAACTTAGATTGATAATAGGGTTATGATATGTTTAGATTCTATTAAATTCGTAAGGTTAAGTTTAGGGGTGTGTAAGGAGTGCCAAAAGACTTAATTTCCCTCAAAATAACTCAAAACGGAGTGTTTTTACTACTTGAAATTTAAGTATGCATCGCATTGCTTATCGAACACATTTACGTATGCACCGCATTACTTATCGCACACATTTAGGTATGCGCTGCATTGCTTATCGTACACATTTAGGTATGCGCCACATTTCTTATCGCACACATATTCTAGTAGCCATGTGCGATTGGTTAGGCGATGCACTCTACTTCGCAAAGCCATAACTCCTTGCTTGGGTGTCGGATTTTGATGAAATTGGTATCGTTGGAAAGCTTATTCGATTCTCTATAAGTTGGTGGGTAGAAATATGCAGAAATACCATATATTTATCAAGTTATGCTCATTCAAAGATGACCCTTATGAATTCAAACACTAAAACTTGATGGATTTCAAAACTCTTAGCTTGTACTACCTTAAGTGACTCATATAACCACACATAACACATCATAAGCTCTCTTATAACTAGGGTACTCATGGTAATTCATGTGCCCAGATATGGCTTACAGAATTGGGGGTTTTACATGTACAAATAATGGTTCGATTTCTAGCTTAGGAAAGTGCGGGGCATTATAATATCTCCCCCTTGGGGACATCCGTCCTCAAATGGCGCTGGGTATACTAAGAGTAAAGAGAAAACGAAGGGTACACAACTGAAGCAACTTGCTAATCTTGCCTCAACTTAATTCTATATTTTGGACACAACAAGGAGTGGATGACTCATGAATCATAGCTGAATAGTATAAAATAATTGCTGATCTACTACAACCCTGCATAGAAAAGGAATGATTTAGGGCAGAATGGTACCTTCGGCTTGATCGGGGCTTGCGGAAAATAGGTGCGGATACTTGGATCACATATCCGTCTCGCTTTCCCAAGTTGCACCTTGAACATGTTTGTTTCGCCACTACAACTTGACCAAGTGAACTTCTTTGTTCCTTTGTCTTCGGACTTGGTGATCTAAAATCTCAACAGGAACTTCCTCAAAAGAAAGACTATCTTGCACATCAGGGTTTTCTGAAGGATCTATAACAACACAATCACCAACATGTTTCTTAAGCATGGAGACATGGAAGATAGAGTGAACGGAAGATAACTCTGAAGGCAACTCAACCTCATACGCTACCTTATCAACACGGCTAAAAACTCTGTAGGGGCCAACATAACGGGAACTAAGTTTCCCCTTCTTCCCAAATCTCTTCACTCCCTTCATGGGTGAAATATTCAAATACACCAAGTCACCAACTTCAAATTCAAGGTCTCTTCTCCTCACATAAGCATATGACTTCTGACGACTCTGTGCGGTTTTTAATCTTTCTCTAATCACTTTGACTTTTTCCATAGCCTCAAAGACCAAATCAGGACCACTCATAGCAGCTTCAACCACTTCAAACCAACCTATGGGTGACCTATATTTCCTCCCATACAAAGCCTCAAATAAAGCCATGCCAATGCTAGAGTAAAAACTGTTATTGTAAGTAAACTCTATCAATGGTAAATGCTCATCCCAACTCCCCTTAAAGTCTAGAGCACATGCTCTCAACATATCCTCTAAGGTCTAGATGGTGGGCCTCTCAGCCTGACCATCTGTCTGCAGATGGAAAGTAGAACTCAAATGCACTTAGGTACCAAGACCCTTCTGAAAAGCTCTCCAAAACTGTGAAGTGAACTGAGTACCCTTATCTGAAATGATGGACAAGGGAACTCCATGCAATTTGACTAATTCTTGAATGTAAAATCTAGCGTAATCCTCAGCAGTATAAGAAGTATGCACAGGCAAAAAGTGTGCAGACTTAGTCAATCTATCCACAACAATCCAAATGGAATCATGATGGCATCGGGAAGGAGGTAAGCCAGTCACAAAATCCATGTTCATCTCTTCCCACTTCCAAGTGGGAATACCGAACTCCTGCATCATACCATCAGGTCTTTGGTGTTCTACTTTAACCTGTTGGCACGTCGTGCACTTAGCCACAAATACTGTTATATCCTTCTTCATGCCACTCCACTAATAGATTTCTCGTAAGTTGCGGTACATCGTGGTGGCACCAGGATGAATAGAATATCGTGCGCCATGCGCTTTAGCCATAATTCTTTATCTCAGATCATCAACATTCGAAGCACATAATCTATCCTGTAATCTCAATACACCATCCCCCTCTTATGAGAAAACCTCCACCTTTTGGTCCTTGATTGATTCTTTCAGTATGACCAAACTAGCATCTAAGTTTAACTTCTCCTTTACTTCAGAAATCAAGGAGGATTCAGAACTAATCTGCACCCCTATATTACCTTTGGCAGAGTGAAACAACCTAACCCCCAGTCTAGCCAAACAAGTCTAGCCAAACAGTGCACATCACGAACCAACTCTGTCTTACCATCTTCAATAAGCGAAACACTACCCATAGACACCCTGCTTAGGGCATCTGCCACTATATTAGCCTTTCCCGGATGGTACAACACCTCGTATCATAATCTTTTAACAGCTCTAACCACCTTCTCTGCCTAAGGTTCAACTCTCTCTGGGTAAATACATATTGCAAACTCTTATAATTAGTAAAAACATCAATCTGAACACCATACAAGTAGTGTCTCCCTATTTTTTGAGCAAACACAACAGCAGCTAACTCAAGATCATGGGTGGGGTAATTTTTCTCATAGGGTTTCAACTGTCTAGAAGCATAAGCTATCACCTTACTCTTCTGCATCAATACATAACCCAAACCAACTCTAGAAGTATCACAATATACTACAAAACCCTCAACACCATTAGGCAAAGTCAAAATAGGGGTTGAAGTGAGTCGAGTCTTCAACTCCTGAAAACTCTTCTCATAAGAATCGGACCACAAGAACTTCACTTTTTTTGGGTCAATTGGGTCATAGGAGACGCTATAGAGGAGAAACCTTCAACAAAACAGCAGTAATAACCAGCTAGATCCAATAAACTTTAGATATCAGTCGGAGAGATAGGTCTAGGGTAGTTTCTAACAACTTCTATCTTTTAGGAATCAACTCTAATACCCTCAGAAGAAATGATATAACCTAGAAAAGCAACCGACCTCAACCAAAACTCACACTTTCTGAATTAAGCAAACAATTAATGGTTTCTAAGAGTTTGCAAGATAATTCAGAGATGATCTGCATATTCATTCTCACTACGAGAGTACACCAGAATATCGTCTATAAATACAATAACAAATGTATTAAGATATGGTCTGAACACTCGATTCATGAGGTCCATGAAAGCTATCAGGGCATTAGTTAATTCGAAGGACATAACAAGAAACTCAAAATGACCATAGCGAGTTTAGAAAGCTATTTTTGGGGTGTCGCACTCTCTAACTTTGAGTTGATGATAGCCAGATCGATGGTCTATCTTTGAGAAGTAACTTGGACCTTGTAATTGGTCAAACAAATCGTCTATTTTAGGAAGAGGATACTTATTTTTAACTGTGACTTTATTCAACTGGCGATAGTCAATACACATACGCAGGGAACCATCTTTCTTTCTCACAAATAACATAGGAGTACCCCAAGAAGAAATACTGGGCCTTATAAAACCCTTATCTAATAGATCTTTGAGTTTCTCTTTAAACTCCTTAAGTTTTGCAGGTGCCATACGGTAGGAGGAATAGAAATGGGCTAAGTATTGGGAAGAAGATCAATCCCAAACTCTATCTCTCTATTAGGAGGTATCCCTGGGAGATCTTCCAAAAAGACATTAGAAAACTCATTGACAATGCTAACTGACTAGAGAGTTGGATTCCCAGACTTAGTGTCCTTGAATCTAACCAGATGATAAATGCACCCCTTGGAAATAATTTTTCTAGCTTTAATATATAAGATAAAATAACTCTTGGGAGATATAGAACTCCCAGACCACTCAAACAGAGGTCATCAGGAAACTGAAACTTGATCACTCGGGTACGACAATCTATAGAGGCATAATAAGAATGAAGCCATTCCATACCCAGAATAACATCAAAATCCACCATGTCTAACTTAATCAGATCAGCTAACATAACTCTATAAAGGACTGTAACAGGACACTTTCTATACACTTTCTGGGCCACAATCGAATCACTCACTAGGGTAGAAACTAAGGTAGGCTCAGGAATATTTTTAGGACTCATTTCAAAATTCATAGCAACCAGAGGTGTAACATATGAAAAACTGGACCCAGGGTCGAACAAAATATAGACATCAAACTAAAGTATACGGAGCATACTAGTAACAACATGGGGAGAGTCCTCCTACTCCTGGCGAGATGGCAAAGCATAGAACCTATTATGGCGCTGACCGCTACCAGTGCTAGAAGAGGCGCCCTGAGTTGGGGATGGGCGAGTCACCTGAACTGAAGCACTAGTAGTCTGAGTCTGATTCTGAGGGCGATTATTACGATGCCCTTCCCTGGCATGTGGGCACTCCCTAAGTTTGTGGTCCAAGTAACCACACCCAAAACAACCTTTCTTCTCACCCCAATACTCACCCAGGTGGGTCCTACTACACTTAGGACACAGAGGATAATTTGTCTTACTGCCAACACTATACTGGGACCTGGCTGCATATGACATGCTACCTTGCTCCTGCCCATCCCTAGGTATGAGAGTACTAGCTAACGATGGTGCTGGTGTAGATGAATGGTTCTGAAACTAAGGGTGATTCCCTCCCTATGATCTAGTCTGACCCTGTCCATGCTACTTGGACCTAGCTCTCTTATTCCCTCTTATTATATCCCTCTCCTTGATCTTGTCTACTTCAATCTATTGGGCATGAGTCATCAGCCTGGAAAGATTTATCTCACTATTTAACATAGCAGACCTGCACTCCTTAACAACATAGCTAGACACTCATGTCACAAATTTACTCATACTGGCTTGATTATCAGCTACTAAGTCAGGAGCATATTTAGCCAACTGATTGAACTTCAGACAGTACTCTTTAATAGTCATAGAGCCCTGTCACAAGTTCATAAACTCCTATACCTTCGCCTCTCTCATCTCTAAAGGGAAAAACTTATCCAAGAATGCATCCTGGAACTCCTGCCAAGACATAGGGGAGGCACCCTCACCTCTACCCTTCCTCCAAGCAACTACCTAATCATAAGCAAGGTCTTTCAACAGATATGCTACCAACTCCACACTATGATCCTCAGGGACATGTATTACCTGAGTAATCTTTTGCACCTCCTCCAAGTACAACTATAGATTCTTATCTGGCTTGGACCCAAAAAATTCTGGCAGATTCATTCATATAAAGTCATGGATCCTCACAGTAGCTAATTCACCTCCCTGCTGCTGTGGAGCTAGGGCCGAATTGTCCTGAACATTCGCAGTGATAGCTTGCACCAACGCCTGAAAGGCTGCCCAAAATTTGGCATGAGACACATTTTCATTCAGTGGGTCAGCAAGCTGAGGTTGCTGACCATTTTTTATTTCTTCTAGCTCGGTGAGGATGCATATTCTAAAATAGGAAAGCATGAATTAAGAGCTTAAAGGAAACAACTTTAAGCACGGTGGACTTCTAAAAGAAAGAAATAACACTTTTTCCCAAAACGTCTCATAGCCTCTTGCTCATAAATGTTGCGCGCTACACACGGATGATCAAGACTCTACTTAACACAGCTTGATAGGCTCTCTAGGACTACAATAACCTCAGGCTCTGATACCAAGTTTGTAATGCCCCAAAAATGGGTCCCGAAGCGTCACATGGTGCTTAAGGCTACAAGTAGCCCCAAGCTAACCCTTTGAGCCATTTTCATACCATTCAACACTCATCAACAGGATTACTAAATCAAACATCAAGATATTCTCCATAATATCACAATTCAAGATGAAAGACATGTGGAAAGTAACAAAATACGACCTCTCCACAAGACTGATCAATCTAACCATCTAGTATGACAAGCCTCTACTAAATTGTATAACACTGAGCCATTGGGACAGACCCCAACTGACCCTAGCATCGGGGAATAAAATGATAACTTAAAATAAAATAGTAAAATATGAAA
This sequence comes from Capsicum annuum, assembly GCF_002878395.1. Lineage (NCBI taxonomy): Eukaryota > Viridiplantae > Streptophyta > Magnoliopsida > Solanales > Solanaceae > Capsicum > Capsicum annuum. The sequence goes on from NC_061121.1 coordinate 199,538,679, forward strand.
TAACGAGCCCTCGAACCATGAGGACTCACCACTATAGAAAATGTAGACGAATGTGCTCAGGGAATCACGTCAAGCCTAGGAATAAGCACCTGAACCTACATTATAGGGAAAATATAGCCCACGTACGAATACATGGGTCAGTACCATGGAATATGGATCGAGTATATGGGGTATATGCAATTTTTCATAAAAGTCCTATATCACAAATATTCATAGGAAAATATGCATGCTGTAATAAGAGGCTCACATAGCTCGAAATAAAATCATCATATCACCATAGAGTAAAACACATCGGTGAAAACATGTGAGTCATCATAGTAAATCCCAATCACTTTCATAATCATTTTCAAGTCATCAGAATGAGTAGCTTTAATAACAATTCTCTTTAAGATATAGAAATATTCATCAAATTCTTCAAAAACGATAACTTTCTCAACTCATACTTTCAAAGTATTATATTTTTCAACTCAATCAGAAGAATACACACTTACACTGGGAGTCTCTTACAACCGACATAATCCATGTGAGCTACATGGAGTCCAAAGTCTAATCCATGTTAGGGAGACCTGTCCTGTCCTTGCCATCGGAGTAGAACCTTAATATTTTGCTCACTAGTGATCACTATATCAATCAACCTTAGGCTCACATCCTATGGGGGTATATAGTTCTGGGGAAGTACTAATCACAGCTATACCTCCCACTCGGTGCTAAAGACTACTCTCAGACTAAGCTCAGATCATTTCAAAATAAAATCCACAATAATGCAATTCAACAATTCATATCGGGAGCCATCATGCTACCCTTTTTTTCATAATAAATTAACATGTGGATTTCTTTTCTTATTTGAGTTCAAAAATAACTCTTTCAAGACCAAAAGGTCAAATCATTCAAATATCAAGGTTTGTATAACACATTACTTCACCAAAGATCACAATCTCAAAGAGGGTTTAAATCCCGTATATCAACACTTGAGCAAAACATTTCAAGATTCAAACTTTATTTAGCAAACAGGTATAACTCATATGAAAATCTAGAAATTCAACTTGAAACATGATATTAACATCAAAACTCAAGGAATTTATCTTTAAGACATCACAAAGATATCATAGTTTCTTGAACAAGAATATAGGATAGTAGTTTTCATCTCAAATTCATAATTAAACAAGTAAAATCATGTATCTTCATAAAATAATACAAATTTTTGGGCACAAGAACGAAAGGATGTTCTTGTTGAAAACCCCACATATCTTTATGGTAACGGATTCATTGAAAGATTGGACCCTCAATGTTGAGTGTGCAACCCTAGTTGTTTTTCTTCTTTAGTGCTCTTGGATGATGAACTTAGATTGATAATAGGGTTATGATGTGTTTAGATTCTATTAAATTCATAAGGTTAAGTTTAGGGGTGCGTAAGGAGTGCCAAAAGACTTAATTTCCCTCAAAATAACTCAAAACAGAGTGTTTTTACTACCTGAAATTTAAGTATGCGCCGTATTTCTTATCACACACATTTAGGTATGCGCCGTATTGCTTATCACACACATTTAGGTATGTGCCGCATTGATTATCAGACATATTTAGGTATGCAACGCATTGCTTATCACACTCATTTAGGTATGCGCCTCATTGCTTATCGTACACCTATTCCAGTAGCCATGTGCGATTTCTTAGGTGACGCACTCTACTTCGCAAGGCCATAATTCCTTGCTCAGATGTTGGATTTTGATGAAATTGGTATCATTGGAAAGCTAATTTAATCATGTATAAGTTGGTGGGTAAAAATATGCATAAATATAACATATTTATCAAGTTATGATCATTAAAATATGACCCTTACGAATTCAAATACTAAAACTTGATGGATTTCAAAACTCTTAGCTTGTACTACCTTAAGTGACTCATATAACCACACTTAACACATCATAAGCTCTCTTATAACTAGGGTAATCTTGGTAATTCATGTGTCCAAATATGGCTTACAGAATTGGGGGTTTCATATGTACAAACAACGGTTTGCTTTCTAGCTTAGGAAAGTGCGGGGCATTACATATAAATCCAAAAGAATACGCATATATGCTACTGTAAACTAATTTTCGGTGTTATTAACTAAATCTTATTCCTATTATAAGGTCAAATAATTTTCTAACAATTCTTTTCCCCGTTAACTTTACTAACCATTACCACAACGTTGTTCTTTTTTTAACCAACAATTACTCATACTTCTTAAAAAAATCCATAGAAACCTCTATGTAAATTATATGCTAATATGGAGTACACAATAATAATAAGATTTCATACCTGACTATGAACTTGCTATTATATAAGCTTTCTATCACCATATATGAACAACCAAAACTCTCTTCAAATTTATTTTTTCCAGTTTAAAAGAAAAAGAGGGACTGAACAATTGCTCTAGTTGTTTTTTTTCTTTTTTCTACGCAGCTTGCTGCTCCTCTCCAAAATAATAGAATTAGAAAAGCCCAAGAATTCTATTTATGCTGATTTTAATGTGAAACTAAAGAAGGAAAAAGGTTAGACTTTTGGCTTGATCATTTTAATTTCCTTAATTAATATTCTTAATTGGTTATAATTACCAATTAACCCTTCATTAAAAGAAAATAATAAGTTGAGCTATTACAGTTGGACATTTTAAAATTTGGGTAGGCTTGAATATGTGATTTATTATACCTTGTGTTAAGTCTATTTGAGTAGTAGTTAAAAATACCAGGTAGAGATGCATAGTTGATTATCCCTCAGGGTGGATTATAGTGGAAGGTTGAACAAAATAATATAAAATGGTAAAATAAGAAGTTAGGATACCCGACTAGTGTTTAAATTCTTAAATGTACCAATTGCATTGTTTAGTCCCAATGCCTTAATGTTCATGAATAATATTTTCTTGAGTTTGGAAGATGAGATGGTGAGTAAAAAGGTATTGTTAGAAGACGATATAGCGAGTAAAAAGTTATTGAGGTTAACTAGGCTGCAGTGTTTGTATTATGGGTCATGTTGTCTTAATTAATGTTGCTATAATTAAAAATATAATTTGAAATCTTGATATTAGGTTATGGATTGAGAAAAAATGCATAGTAATATGAATTCAGGTGTTAACAGTACCATTGGGTGCTTAACACGTCGTGCTTTAGATATGAATGTGAGAACTAAGATCACTAAATAAATGAATTAGATAATCGATGCAATGATAGAGTGGATTGTACTGTGATGTATTTGTACTGGAGCTTGTGATTACAATTGCATAAATTATAGCTTATCAAACTTTTGCACACATTTATATGCATTATGATGAGATGTTAAGGTAATGGATTGGGTACCACTTTGGTATGATATGGTATGTTATGATATGGGTCGATTACCATGTTGGGACAATATGATATATTATGATGATAGATCGGGTACCATACTGATATGTTATGATATTAATGAGATAAGAAGAGATTATGGGCACATCTTGCATGCATGTATTCATTATATGTTGAACATGATCTTATTTTATGTATTCTCTCCTATGTGTTGCTTGTTATAGTGAATAAGAAAAGACAGTTATGATTGTAAATGGGCTCCCTTGAGCGGACCGATTAAAAATATAATTTTATGGTATAGTCTTGTGAATACGAGCATTGAAAAAACTTAATTGGTTATAGCTTGAGGAATTGTAAGCGAAATAGTGGAAAGCCAAAGTGAGAGAAAAGGGGGAACCGGTTGGAGTGAGTAGTCAAAGAACAAAGATAAAAAAATGTAGTCAAAGAAAAAATATATATAAAAATATGGTCAAAGGACAAAGTTATACAACATATTATAAGATAGGTAGGTCACAAATATGCTAAATATAAGTCGTAAAAATGTTAAGTATAGGTCACAGAAATGCTAAAGAAAGGATTATAAGAGTGGCTATTTTGGGGGACTTCAAAAATCAGAATTTTACTTGATGTTGTGATTTTCCTGTATTTATTATTGATGCTATTTATTTCTAACCCTGGTTGGTTGATGATTCTTACCAGTACGTGCGGTTGTACTGATTATACACTTATTGTATCCCTATTTGAGGTTATATCCGTAGTGTAGTTCAGTTGGAGCTTCTATAGCAGTGATACTAATCACTTAGCAACATATAGGGTTCTCCTATCTAAGATAGATTTAGGTAGGGACCGAAACAACTTAGTGGGTTGTGTTGTGACACTTATAAATGTAACAATCCAAATTATCATTATATTAAAAATCATCTCAAAAAATATTGCAAATAAGAAATTCTTATTTCGAACCATATACAAATTATTTTATGAGAAAAATCCATGGTCAAAAGCTAATTATGCTAAAAATTTGAAATTTTAGGCCAGGTCTGTTGACCTGCCACTGCAGCGACACTTCTCTCATAATAGCAGTTGGGTAGTAGCCAGCCTAAGTGCTAAATAAAACCCTCTTTAATCTAAGCCTTCTTATGTCACCTCCTACTCTAAAAAATGCCCCAATGAAACCTATACCTAGAATGATGAAATTTTAAAGGCCAAGCTCTACAAGGGCAGTTCTGAAGTATTTTGACAAGGTTTCAAATATTATAAAAAGGGCAAGGCATATATGGGAAATCTCTTCACTCTATATAGTAGTGGAGTTCTTCTATGAAGTTATTTATGGTTTTGTTATAGTAGACTTGGGATATATGCATGTCATATTAATAGTAGGCCTCCGAACACAAAGTTAGGCTGGATAAAAAATAGAGTTAATGTAATAAGAATCTAATTAGTTATTGTTTTGTGGATTCCTTGATGGCTTTTGTATTTTTCTGACCTATTTGATGATTTACAAGTTTAAATGTTAATGTGGGTAACAATAGAATAACTAGGTGGCCTTGTAATCAATAATACTAGTCTTTAATACCTTAAAAGAGTGAATATGATGTTGTGTTTATTTGGAATATGAGATATTCTTGTCAAATGATAGTCAGGATAATTGATTTGGATAATAGGATGTGGCTTCATCACTTAAGAATTTAAAGTCAAGTTTGGCTAAGTGCTAGAAAGTAAGATGTGTGAGGGTGTATGACTATAACTAGAATTGTAAGTTGAATAGAGATGAGTAATCGGCCAATAAAATAGTGTCTTGAACTTGGTGACTACTGAAATGTAAGGATTAATACTTAGTAACTAAATTTACTACTTTATATAGGAATAAAAAAGGTTTAGATTGGCAAATAAAATAGTATATTGAATTATAGTGTAAATACAGATTTTGGCAGAATATGCACTCCTAAAATGGTTGCTTGATTGATTCATCTCTGGAAATATTTTGTAATATCCCGTATTATTCTTATCTTAATTTAGCTCCTATTTGCAAGTATAAGAGGCTTAAAGCCTGAAAATATCTGTAAGTGTTGGGGACTTAGTCTTATTTTTGGCCTCTTAACTTTGAGTATTTTTAAATTGGTCTTCCCAACCCTGAGACATAGGATTTTGAGTTAATTAATGTTCAGGTGTGTACGAAGCATGTCTCGGGGAAGTTTCAGAATTTTTGGATGAGGATTGGGTCATGTTTGGATTTCGATTCTAGAACCTCACTACGATAGTGGCGTGTTGCAATGGGTATAGAGATGCTCCCTTCATCGCGTCGTGGTGCCCTAATTGCAAATTTAATTCTCTGAGGGGTAATTGAGTTTTTTCTCCCCCAATCTAATTTATCAAAACACGAATTAAAACGTTGGTTAGGGCATTATATGCCCATTTTCCCCAATTTTCCTCTAAAAACAAACCCTAATAATCCCCTAAGTTCATCAATTTCATTACCTCCTCTTCAGGAAAACCAAGTTCCCAAATTCAAGAACCTTCAAGGAAGCTTAAAGATTTGTGTTTCTCTTCATTTAAGGTTTAAGGTATGTGTGATGTTCATCCATGGGCCCTTTCAACCCATGTAGTTCAAGAATCCATTTTTATGTTTTAAATTATAAGTTATACATGTTTATGATGAATTATCTCCATGAAGCTCTTATGAATTTTTATTTATGTATTGTGTTTACAAGTGTTTTCAGTGGGAAGAGCCCTCTACACGTTTGAATGATGAATTTACATGTTAAATACTTAATTCATGGCTTTAGTATTGTAATTATGTTTTCAATCACATTCTTTACCAATTTCTATGCTTAAATTCATGACTCCCATATGTTTGATGAAATGTCTAAATATTGGGTTTTGAGCGATCATCCTTTATTATAGTTTTTGAAGCTTGTACTTGTCCTTATTGTTATTTCCTTTTAGTGCTGGTGGGTTATTAATACCGATACCTTGTAGTTTACATAATTTCAGTATCTTTAGAATGGTTTTAGATAAACCATGAACATTGTCATTAAGTTAGTATCATAATCAGCTATTTGTTTAGTTAAGCTTTGTTCAGTCCAATAATCAGTGTCATTTAGTTAGAAGTAAGATTTAGCACCGAGCGAACCCAGGGATGGGGGTTTACCTACTAGTAGAGGATGTGACTTTAGTAATAGTCCCTTAGTTCCAGAACTACGTAGCCAACATAGGTTAGAGATGTCAAACTACTAGTTGAGGGTTGATAATGTGTTTACCTGCCAGTTGAGGGTAACACATATCTTATTAGAGCACCTGCCCGATGAGGGTGACTAAATGGATTCACACGGCCATTGTTAGTACCCGTGGCATGGTACTGTCACCCTTTCAACTGGGGTTACAAGTTGGACCTTACTTAGCTCAGATTGGGGAATATCGGTTAGATGATACTTGCCATAATCTCAGTTCAGTATTTAGCACAAAATTCAATTTAGGTTTGGTTGACCATAGCATACAGACTTCCAGTCATTCATTTATCAGATTTAAGTAATTCAATTTATAGATTATTTTAGAACTATTATATGCTTGGTCTTGCATTCTCAATATTTTAGTTTTTATACATGCATACTCAATCATCTTATGCTATTCAGTCAGTCATTACTTTATGCATAGATAACCCATGTATTTCAGTCTAGACTCATCTCATATACCAGCACATTTAAAGTACTGACTGCATACTTTTTTTGTGCTATGATGTCTTATAAAATAAGTTTGGACACTCAGTTACCCAACCGCAGTTAGACATTCCAGCGTTACTCAGGAGTAGTAGTGGTGAGTCCTCATCTTTTGAGGAAATAATGGTTTATTTTAGTATTTAGTAGTTCAGTATCATTCAGTCAGTCGGATTTAGTTGGGGATTTGTCCCATCAACTCCACAGTCAGTCAGTTAAAGGCTTTTCAGACAATTAGACAGTTACTTAGATGGTTATTCAGTTACCAAATTCTTTTAGTATTATTAGTTGTTTTAAATTTGACAGTTTTACTTTTCGTATTCAGATTGGCATACTTATTTTTCTACATATATCTTCCAAATATATCTTTGCTGCTATTATACTCAGTGATCACAGTAGGTACCAACTCATGGGTTAGCTTGTGGTCACTTGTAAGTGTAAGAACCGTTGTTGCGATTAGGGGGTAGCCTTGGGTCATGACATGTTTGTGCTAGATAATTGTGTTTAACAATTGAATATGGTTGTATTTGATTATTGCTTATTGACCTTGTCTAGGTGTAAGTGATATATCTAAATAACTTGGAGTGAATTTGATGTGAAGAGGATTATTTCTGGTTTTGTGAGTTAAGGTGTTTTGAATATGTATTTAATTATTAGTAGATTATATGTTATGACTTGATCACTTCTTGCTTTTATTTAACTTATCTATTTGTACAGTGTTGGATAAAGTTTATTATAGAATTGATTTGCTCTGTGCTTATATTTGAGTTAAATGTTTATGACAGGCCTTCAAGTATACTTCTCATTTGTTGATTGTCATCATGCATTGAACATTATATTAAGATGATGTTGAGAATGATATTTAGATGTTGTTGAGTCATGTTGAGATGATGTTGTGAATGATATTAAAAAGAGGTTGTGATAATATTATTATGATACTAATGTTGTTATGATGTCATGTTGAGGTTGAGATGATATGATATTGATGTTGAGATGATACTAAGATGACAAAGATATGGTATTTCAATGATGAGTACATTTTGTATGCATTCACTCATCATATTCATTTGAGTGTGTATATATACATATTATGGTGAATTTTGTTGAAGAGTCTGCTTGAGTGTAATTAATTCATTATACATCTGTAAACTTGTTAGAGTAAGAGATGATGTTAGTAATAAATTGTGTTTCAAGTCATATAGCTATGGGAGATAATTAGGCATCTCGGTGTAGTACTTGTAGCATGCTAGAGTAGTGAGGACCGTAACATTGTCCGTAATTATTAGAGGTGGAGTAGAGGGGCTATGATAGTGACAAGTGTAGAAACATAGGATGAATTGTAAGGGAAACAAGACAAGACTTAGAAGATCTAAGGAAAGACTAAATTGTCATAGGACATAGATATACAAAAATATTAAATGATAGGTAGGTCACAGATATACTAAAAGCAAGATGGAAGGGTTTAGTATCCAAAATTTTATTTGATGTCATGTTTTTCTGTTTATTTAAAATTGTTGTTATTTGTTTCTAACCCTAGTTATAGATGATACCTACTAGTACACGTGGTTATACTGATACTATACTTATTATACTTCCTTTTGGGGGTATAGCCACGTTGCAGTCAGTTGGAGTTTCTATAGGGATAATAGTGGTTACCCTACAACACCACTTGTACTATTAAATTTTACATGACTATTGTGTTATGGATTTTCTCCCCTATTGCATTGTGATCATGTACCGATTTGGATTAGGTTATGAAGAATCACTGTAAATTCTTTTTTGCATCATTTTAACTATTAAATGCAATGAATAAGAGTTTTATGCATTTTCCTTCCTTTAAATATTGCTTATTTAACTTTTGCACTTAATTGAATGGTTGGCTAGTAAAGGTTCACTTATCTAGGGTTGAGTTATATAGGTGTGTACAATCTTTGGAGGGGGATCGTGATAATAAAAGCCTTGAATTTCTCCAAAATTTCAATAGTGTAATCAAGAATTTTGGCTTTTATTGGAAAAAATGTAAATATTATTGAAAGATAGAATCAATCTTATGGAAGGAATCATTACATTTTGTTATATTAAAACTGACTTTGGGAAGACATTATCTTGTGTTGGGATTCTATGTAATGACCCCCAGGTCATTTTTTGCAATTCCATGTATTTTTGTTGTTTAGATATTTCTTATAGGTTCCCTAAATCATTTATGACTTGCTAGAGCTAACATTTAGTTACTGGGCAGTTTGTTTATTTTTTAGAGTCAACTCCCTATTTTTAAAATCTTTGCTGGTAAAAATAGGCTACTGGGAGAGAACTTCAGCCAAAGACCTCATAGTCCAGTTATAACGTTCGAAAACCTATAGAACATCGATTTTAAGCTGGGGGGACCTTTAGTTTAGGTCACAATCTGTCCGAACTCATTTCGAGCTATTGGTTAAAAATTAAGAAAAATGGCACTTGAGCGTGGGACCCATTTTTCATCAAAATGACCATGAAAGGAAATTTTGACTATGATATTGAGTCATGAATGTTGAATTTGATAGGGTAGCATAGTTCATTTGCATATACAGTATTTTGAATGAATCCCAAGGGGTTGGTGAAGACTTGGAAAAATTCCAAGTCTCTAGCTGGTGCATAGCTAAAGCGGCCCTTTGGGCGCTTTAGCAGAGGCCACTTTAGCAGCCTTCCAGGAGCTTTAGCATCCTTCCAGGTGCTTTAGTAGCCTAGTCAAGCCTAGTGAGCCACTTTAGCGTCAAGTTGTCCAGTAAAGTGCAATCCGCTTTAGCATTGGCTCAGCTTTAGCAGCATGGCAAGTAGGCGCGGGTACCGCTTTAACGACAATTGGTCGCCTTAGCACTGACTTCTAAATCGGCCTAGTGCCTATTAATAAATGCCCTAATTAGTTCGATTTTATCTTATTTATCACAAATTTTCAAGAGTTAAAAACCCTAGAATGTGTGTAAACTAGGGAGAAACATTGATAGGAGGTTTTGGTGTGTTCGTAAGATTTGATTACTCATTTCCTATCTGAATTCTTGGTAAATTATCTCTAATTCCATGGTTAATTGTTCTATTAATCTCAAAATCTTTAGAATATTGGTGGGTTGATTTTAGCACCACTTGAGCTAGGAATTTACCCATTCTTGATGGTAAATGTTCCTTGAACATTGAGGGATGCATTGACGGTTTCAAAAATATGATTCTGCAAATAGGCCCCAAATGGGATTTTTATGTAATTTTGGATCCGAAACATAAAAATGTAATATAGGTACCATTGTTATTATATTGATGAGTAGATTTTCATTTTAATAGCATGGTATCGTGCGGACGCTCTTCAAAAGGGAAATTCACTAATTTAACAGATTTCACCAGGCTTTGTTCAGCTTCAGGTAGGCTAGGTTAACCTTTCTCATAGATTTAGATAGATTATCATACATTTATTATGATGTGCTATATATAGGGTGGAAATTAGGGTTTAGAAGCGTAATTAGTGTTATTTGGGACTTTAGCCTATTAAGTAATCGTAAACTAGGCGTAATGAACTTAGTTACTCATTCATAGGGTAGAATTGCTATCTTAGGATTAAATATGGTTCATTTAACATCTATTGGTAATATTCGATACCTTATCCTAGTCTGGGGTAAAATTCGCATTAGAAAGGGCTTAGGAGATTAGAACTGGGCCCCCTTTGGCCCACCTTAGGCCATGATTATTATTAGCTTCTTGTAAATTTTATAGGTGTATGTTATCCTTTGGATTGCATATTTAGGTGCTTGAAGAGGTTGGATATATGATACCTATACAAGATTGGTGTTGAGAGTTCATACTAGTTCCGATTCAAGTCTGGCGACTTGTGATTATAGAATTGGTTTAATTCAGGCATTATTCATGATATGAGTTCCAGTTCAAGTCCGACATTTGATTATGTGAGTTCTGATTCAAGTCTAAAATTAAGGGGTTGATTATGATAGTTATAGGGTTGGTTCTATTCTGACGTTTATGGTATAGAAGGATTCTCGGTTATGGCTTATAATGCGGTTATTTTGAATAACTCCGCTCACAAAGCTTTTGGGGGCCCACATTAGTTTATTTACTTTTCTACAAATACTGACTTATGGGGCCATATTAGTATAGATATTTATGCATTCTTTTATGTTGTTATCATTTTGTATTGTTTATTTATTTATTTATGTACAGTACATGGAGCATTATTCTAGGTTTGCTCTTTTAACTTGAATTTACTGATTTATCTTGCATCTTATTATACTTATATTATGATTTAGCTCAATCAGCTGATGATGCCTACTGAGTACCCGTAGCTTTGGTACTCATGCTGTAACTTCTATACCTTTTTGGTGCAGATCTGAGTACTAGTGATATCATTGATGTTTCGATCGTGCTGATTAGAGTTCGAAGACAGGGTGAGCTCTCAGAGTCGGAGTTGACCTTTTCTCCTTTTTTTACTTTTGTCTAGTCTTTTATTATTCGAGACTGATGTATTTGACTATTACAATACTCATATTCCTTTTTGTTAGTGGCTCTTGTACCGATACTACTAGGTTGTGGATATTATTTTTATCTTATTTATCCTTCATGTTATTACTATATAATTTACCTGTTTATTGTTGTTAAGTCTTACATATTTTTGGTATTTGTGCTATTCTTTACCAAATAAGCCATTGCTTTTAGTTTCATGCTATGATTTGTGTTACTTTCTGGTAGGATAAAATATGTTCCATAATAACTCATAAATTAGGTCGTGACAAATTGGTATCAGAATGCTTGGTTCGCCAGTATTGTTGGCACAAGAGCAAGTGTCTAGTAGAGTCCCGCAGATCAGAACGATGAAGTTCGTTTCTTATCTTTGAAAGGCTATAGGACATTCTTAGGAGATCCTTACTTCTTTCACTTTTTTTGTGCTAAGCATCTAAGTTGGTTTCTAAAAGTTTCTTTGGTTTCACTTATTTGCAAATGGATAGGACACATGCTACCTTTACATAAGACGAGGAATCCAAGTTCATGACTAGGATTCTATCGCAATTCATGGATGAACTAGAGGTCGAGGACAACCTAGACATGCAACTCCATCTAGGGACTAGGATAGGGGCCTTCACCTGACTTCATTCTTGTTTGCAAGCCAAAGATTCCTATACCCCAGGTAGTGATGGGCCATAGACTAGCCTAGGCTCCACCAGGGATTCTTTCTTCTTCACCTCTCAGGGGTGGATTGGTTTATCTCTTTAGATTAGTTAGTGGTGCACCATCTACAAATTAGAGTGGTACTGAGGTAGGGGCACAATCTGTAGCTGCAACTTCTAGATTTGAGGTCCCTCTTACACTAGTGTTTTCTTAGTCGGTAGTTGCTTAGTCGGTGGTTGATCATCTTGCTATGTTTGTTGAAGAGCAGAACATGTTGGGTAGATTTTTGTGATTGACTTTGCCTAGGTTTTTTGGTGCACCAGGTGAGGATTCTTACGGGTTCTTGATTGCTTGCAAGGATAGGCTTCCTAATTTGCCTAGTTGAGACTGGGGGTGTGGATTAGACTTCTTTCCCATTGGATTTGGCAGCTTGACACAGGTGGAGAGGTCATCTTGATTCTAGGCCAGTTGGATCTCCCTCGTTGACATGGACTCAGTACTTTGAGGTATTTTTAGAGGAGTATATGCCTCGTAGCCTTAGAGATTATTTAAGGGTTTAGTTCTTAAGGTTGGAGCAGGGCTCCATAATTTTTATAGAGTATGAGAATTAATTTCATGAGTTGTCTAGGCATACTACATTTATTCTACCGACCGAGTATGAGTAGGGTTTTATTTGGGGATTGAGACTTCTTCTCTACATGGATACACAAAGTTAAGTTGCTGTTAGTAGATCTTTTATTGAGGTTTCTGATCATGCTCAGGTTCTGGAGGAGATGAATCAAGAGGCCCAAGGGGGAAGTGATATGAGGCTATGATACCAGTCTAGCATGCTCGTTTATGTTGCTCTTTAGATTATTGATGGATCCCAGTCTAGTTATATTTATCATCCTAGCTAGAGTAGTTCTCAACTTCCGAGGGGTTCATCCTCTTATTATTCTAGCTGTGGGGGTTATTTTGGGTCAACCAATTCTCCTGGTTTCAGTACAACACCAGGGACATATTTTGGTTATGAGGTCGTTGGCTATTTCTCGAGAGAGTGCCACAGTCATGAAGTGATGGTTCCTTCAGCTTAGAGTGTCTCACCAATTAAGTAAGTACATCTCCCAGCTAGAGATGGTATGTATGGTTGTTGGGGTAGTCCCCAGGTTGTTTATGCTTGTCCTCAGGCGGGTAGGACAAGAGATCGATCAGGAGCCCATCCAGGTAGCGGGCGTGGTCAGTTGTATGCCTTTATTTTTAGACACAAGCCTGAGTCTTTGAATGTTGTTATTACAGGTATGAGTTTGATGTTCCATAAATAAACTTTTGATTTATTTGATCCAGGATTCATATATTCTTATATATCTGCTTGTTATGCCCAGTGGTTAGAGTTATCTTAGGATTCATTATCTATGCTATTATGTGTGTCTACTCTTGTGGGTGATTCTTTATTAGTGGATCTGGTTTATAGATCATGTGTTGTGACTGTATGTGTTACTGTTTGGGAGTTTGATACTCATGCCTATCTTCTTGTATTAGACATGAATTTTGATGTTGTTTTGGGTATCGATTGGTTATCTCTATATTATATGGTCTTGGATTATTTTACCAAGATCATTACCTTAGCCATTCCCAATATAACCCTGGTTGTATGGAAGAGATCTATTAGCCGTGAGCTGATGGAGATTATTTCTTCTATTTAAGCCAGGAGACTTATTTTAAGTGGTTGTAACTCTGGCATTTCTTATATTTGTGATGTTAGTGTCGAGAGTCCCTTGCTTGACTCTATTTCGGTATTTCATTAGTTTTTTGATGTTTTCCCTATAGATCTACCTGGTCTTTTTCTTAAGCACAGTATTGAGTTGATTATTGATCTTGAGTTGGGCACTATTTCTATGGAACCTTACCATATGGATCCTGTAGATATTAAAGAGCTGAATTCTTAGCTTTAGGACCTTTTGGGTAATGGTTTCATTAGATCGGGTGTGTCTCGTTAGGATGATTTGTCTTGTTTATGAAGTATAAATATGGTTTGTTGCATATGTGCACTAACTAAATGCAACATAATAAGGTGATGGTGAAGAACTGATATCCCATGCCTCATATAGATGATTTATTTAACCAACTTTAGGGAGCAGCAATGTTCTCTAAGATTGACTTATGGTCCCATTACCATCAGTTGAGAATCTGAGATGAGGACAACCTAAAAAACATCCTGTAGTACTCGTGGTCATTACAAGTTACTGGTGATGTCTTTTAGGTGGACCAATGCCCTAGCAGTATTTATGGATTTGATGAACCGCGTGTTTAGGCCTTATTGGTATTCCTTCATAATTGTATTCATTGATGATATCCTTGTGTATTTGAGGAGTAGAGACGAGCATGTGCATCGTTTGAGGATTGTGATCCAAAGTTTGAGGGATCATAGGCTTTTGTCAAATTCTCTAAGTGTGAGTTTTGGCTTGATACAAGCCAAATCGGCATTGAACTTTCAAGGACTATATTCAAAGGCTGAAACAAAGCTACCTAAGCCATAGATATATATAGGAGGCAATGATATATTTGGGGAACCCTTTTTGGGAACTCAAGAGCTCAACACCATGTGTGGAGGATAGCCTGGAACCGGGGGCCGAATTCATCCCAAAACCTCAACAAGGAAGCAAGGCCGAGGACTAAAAACACTCCCATGATATTATAGAATTTATATATGTTTCAAGCCAGCTATATACCACTTAAGGAGAGCTTTAGACTTCCCAAAAACATACAAGAAGGACCAACGGGCCTTAAATGGGTCAAACGAATGCGAAATGGGGCTAAAAAGCCCCTTGGAGGGACCTGTGCACTAGATGCACCCATGGTGTTCCTTACTTGAGTAAAGAAGGTAAACCAGTAGCTTAAACCCCTATATGTACCCAAGGTGTGCCCCATCTACTTAAGCAGATGCCAAAGCAGGCTGCATTGTGTTTTGGTCACTTTTGGGCCCATTTATGTACTAAATTGACTAAGTACATAAATACTAACTCTCTTAGTTTATTTCCTTTTATTTTAAGATGATTATTAAATATTAAAACTCTTGAGATAGTGAGTGAAATCTTGGAAAAGCATTTGTTGATGTTTGTTTAGAAATGGTGGTTGTAAGGACGTTTCGATCCCCTTGTGGTTGGCGTAAGAGATTAGGTGCTTTTTTGGATTAATTTATTGACTATTAAGGGTTAAATATAACCCTTTTTTTGGCTTTCAATTTCTTTCATTGTGTCAATTTATCTACTTTTCTAACATCTATCTTTTTATCCTTTTACTTTTCGTATGTCAATTTCGTCATTCCTTTATTTAGTGTGTTTATTTTTTATTTCTGTAGTTTGGTCCTTATCCTTTGGTATTTTAGCTAAGGTTAGGATCATTCCAATGATTATAGTCTTGGGTTTGTTACCTTGAAAATCACAAAAAATAAAAAGACTTTCAAAAACATTTTTGTCGTTTTTCAAATTTTAGGTTTTTGATTTTTGAGTCTTCGTGAGTTTCTAGTTCTAGATTCTTGTTCCCTAGCACTATTAGAGTCAAAATCTAACATTTGAGCTTATTTCGAAGAGATTTGAGTGATCTACCATTGTTTGAGCTTTAGTTGAAGAAACTTTGAAGTGGATGCTCAATTCTAGAAATTGTGGTTGGAGTTTTGAACTTGAAAACGTGAGGATTGTGTTTGGGAGTTTGAAGTGAGCTTGGGTTTCAAATTTCATCGAATTTTGAGTTCATTTCTCAAAGGTAAAAATTTGAATGTTCTTGTGTTCTTCAAAATCTTCATATCTTGTTGAAGAAGAACATTCAAAAAAGGCTATGTTCGATCCAAAAAGGGGTGGAAGAAAGGTTGTTGCACTTGTTTATGCCAAGGAATATTCAAAAATTTCAAAAAGTGAAAGGATAAAGTTAGTATCAACAGGGAATATTCCAAAAGAGGAAGGGACAAATATTGAGTACAAGGGGGACCATAAGCAATTTAAAGGCTTCTACAGATGAACAATTCCTTGGAGGAACCTCCAAGCTATTGAAAAAGTCCCAAACAGCTTCAACAACACAATAATTTGGGGAAAAACACTTGACATTGACAATCCCCAATTCCATTGACGATCCACCAAGGAGTTGACAGATCACCAACCCCTTAATAAAGTTGGACAAAGTCTTGTAAGCTCATTTTTTTTAGATTCCTAGTTTATTTTCTTGATTCTTAATCCCTTTTTTTTATTCAAAACACTAATTAACAACTAGTAATCAACCTACTTAGTTGTGATTAGTTTTTGAGTCTATTTTATTTCTTCGTCCTATTTATTTTGTGCTTTTCTAGTTTTTATTTCATCGTAATATCTTGATTCAAGTCTGTAATTAGTTTTCTTTGAGTCATTCAAAAAGAATCCACTTTGTCCACAAGTATAGAGTAGCACGTTATGTACCTCCAAAGTATAAACAACTTTCAACATTCGCTAATCCAATTGTTAGGTCTACAAAGGTTAGAATCTTATGAGTGTTGGTGAGGAGATTTTACTACTAATCTTGTTTGTTCATTTTGTAGGTAAATAGAGTTATAAGGAAGTATGTCTCCAATGCCTAAGAATACTACCCCTTATCCTTCTTGTTCTAGTGATCAAATGTTAAGAAATGGGATAAGGTAGATATAAAGGGTATAGTAGGAGTCATGATCTTCCTACTCCTTCTATCTTCCAAGAAGAGTGGGACCCCAAAGCTTATCTTGATTGGGAATGGCAATGTGAAAGGATCTTCAAGAATTATGATATAAGCGAAGTCAACCAATCTATATATACCCGTAAGCATATTCAAGGTGCGACATTGAGATGGTGGGAACTTTTAAGAAAGCTCGATCAATTATGGATCACCTTGATAGAGTTCATGAGATCCATCTATGTACCAAAGAGGTATACAAAAATTTATAATTTGATCCAAGAACACAAGTTTTCTCAAGATGGGTGGAAATTTATGGAGTTAGTGTTAGACAAACTACATCACTTCTTCTATGGTTGACTATCTAGGTATACCTTGAGAGTCCTTGCTTTTCCCATACTTCTAGGAAGGTTATAGAGTTTTTGAGAGAGTAAAGGTTTCTTTCATCCAAGGTGGGTACTATAAGGAGGTTTGGTGTATATCCCCCTTAGAAATAGGATATTTATACTTGGGTCCCAATTGGTTTGCACAACATAATTACAAATAAGAAAAATTGGCCTAACATTGTAATGGACCAATGAGGAAATCATCTCTTTCTACCTACCCTTCCTAAATCTCAAGGAAATGTGACTATTTACTCCAAGTTTAATAAAAATGAGAGACAAAAGATTGAGAGAAGTAAGAGAGTGTAAGGTGGTAACCCAAGAGTGAAAAAAAAAGACTGAGAGAAGTGAAGTTAGGGGGTTACAACAAATAAAATCTAATTTTATTTATCCTTCTCTTAATAAGAAAATTTGTGTAGGTACGATGATGGATAATGAGGGAGCACCAACTCCCAAAGAGAAGATTACCTTTGATAAGATCCTAATTTCTTTAGCCAAGATGGACAAATGGTTGGAATCCATCAATGGATGGATTAACACATGTTCCAACACTATTATGGAAATTTTACCTTAAGGTAAATAAGAATCTTCTCATAAGCTTCAAGGTACATAGCTAACTCTTGCACTTTAGTAAATATGAATGATCACTGTTCGTGTGGTAGCTTATAAGTGTGAGTAATAGTTTATCTTTATATGAGACTAATGATTCTTTGTCTTGTGATGATAATGTACAAGTTGAGAGCATGGATACACTAATTGATCCTATTAATGACCGAATTGACTCTTCTTGTAAGATTGATTTGTTTACACCTAGTGTTGAAGCTATTTTATTGAATGATAGTACATTGCCTTGTGGAAATTATGTGGAAAAACTTGTGTATGAACCTAGTCCACCACTTGAAGATGTTTATGATATGGTTAATGAGCATCAAGCGAGTGATGATGTTGAAAATATTGGCCAATTAAATAGGAGTAACTCTTTGAGCATATCTCTTGAGGAGGATCCAATTGTTTTCTTTGCTCATAGGTTTGATCATTTGATTGAAATCTCTTCTAAATTTGATAATCGTCATTTTAAGAGTAAACTTATTTTTCCAGTTCTCCTTCTTGGATTAATCCTTCTCTCTTTAAGTATAATATCTTAGTTGAAGAAGATGAAATCACTCCTAGTGAAATTGCCTAGTAATGTGGATCATATTGATGATGTAGCTCTTCTTGGGGTCTATATTTTATACGACAACCTACTATGGTATGACAATATTCCTCCTAATGATGATATCTCTTCTTGGAAGATGAGAGTACTCTTAAGGGAAAGGAATATGAAGGTTTGAAGGGTAATCTTTATGTACCAATTGCCTATTCTTGTTTGAGTATTTAAATTCTTGAGCATACCCTTGATAATGTTCTTGGGCATCAAAGTGATTATCTTTTTTAGGACACCTTGGATGAAATCAATTTGTGTGATACCTTTATTTACTCTCTATTTGCTTTTGATTATGCTTATGCTAGTGTAGAGAGTATATCGTTTTGTTTTGGTGATGCCTTTGGAGAAAAAAAATGTTGTTAATCTATGTCTATGGCCACTCTATCCATTTGACCCTAGTGATGAATTTAAATATGGTGATTATTATACACCCGACTTGGTGCTTGGTCAAGATGATAAGTAAAGTTTGATTGAGAATGTTGGCATCCATACCTATGATGGAGTGTCTCACTTAGGGATTATAATCCACTTGATGGACCAATATTGTGTAAGGGAAAGATCGCCAAAAAAGATGAGTGTATTAATGGGCTAATATGCTTATTGTGAAATGGAACCAATATGACACTTCATGCTGGTCGATATTACCATCATTCCTTTATCTTTCTCCATTGTCCAAATACCTTGCATGGCCAAGTAGTTCTCATTTGGTAGGGTTACATGCCCTTAATCTACCATTTTGATACTTGGTTATATGTTAAGTATGTTCCTTCTTGGCTTGGTGAATAATTTGTTATTACTAATCCTAACCCTTATGCCTTGAGGATATTATCTTTGCTTGTTACCCCTATGGTTTTGCAAGGTTTAAATTTGAGGTCAAATTCTTTTGAAGAAGGGGAGGATGTTATAAGCCAAATCGGCATCGAGCTTTCAAGGACTATAATCCAAAGCTGACACAAAGGTACCCAAGCCATGGTCATATATAGGTGGAAAAGATATGTTTGGGGAACCCTTTTTAGGCTCTCACAAGCTCAGCACCATGTGTGGAGGATAACTTAGATCCTGGAGCTGAATTCATTGTAAGACCTCAACAAAGAAGCAAGCCCGAGGACTATAAATACTCCCATGATATTGTAGAAGTTAAAAGTATTTCAATCCAGCTACATATTATTTCAGGAGAGTTTTAGAGTGCCCAACTCATACCAAAAGTGCCAAGAGGCCTTGGAGGGGTCAAAGGAGTACAAAACAGGGTTAAAATACCCCTTGGAGGGGACCTGCACAGCATCTATGCCCCAGTTGCATCTAGGGTTGGTCTGACCTGCTTAAAGTAGGTCAAACTAGTATCTTATACCCACATATGGGCCCAAGGTATGGCCCATCTGCTTAAGCAAATACAAAAGTGGGCTGCATTATGTTTTTGGTTGATTTTGGCCACTTTTGGGCCCACTTATGTACTAAATACCCTAACTCTATAAATACTACCTAGCTTAGGTTATTTACTTGTTTTTTTACCTATGTTGGTTAAAGATGAAAAATATTGAGAGAGTAAGTGAAAGCTTGGAAAAGTATTTGTTAATGTTTGTTTAAAAATGATTGTTATGAGGGCATTTTGATTCCCTTACGGTCAACCTAAGAGATTAGGGTCTTTTTTTGGTTAATTGATTAAGGATTAAGGATTTAATATACCCTTTGTTTGCTTTCAATTACTTTTATTGTGTAAATATATCTATCTTTCTATCATCTATCCTTTTATCTATTTATTTTTGATGTTTCAATTTCGTCGTTTCTTTAGTTTATGTGTTTGTTTCTCATTTCCATAGTTTCATCCTTATCATGGCTTGAGTATATGACATTTCTAGGATATAAGGTATCTTAGGATAGGATTATTGTAGACCCTATGAAGATTGAGTCCATTCATGATTGGGTTATGCCTACATCTCTGTCTGAGGTTCATAGCTTCATTTGTTTGGTTAGTTAGTATAGGTAATTTGTTGAGGGTTTTTCTACTATGACAATGTTATTGATCAGATTGATCCAAAAGGAGGTTCCTTTCTAGTGGTTCGAGGAGTGTGAGTCTAGCTTTTAGAAGCTCAAGGGATTTCTTACTTCCACTCCTATATTGGATCTTCCTATTAAGAGTGAGAAATTCACCATATTTTGAGATATTTCTAGTATTGGTTTTGGTTGTGTGTTGACCTAGTAGGGTCGAGGTATCACTTATGCATTTAGGCAGCTAAAAGGGCACGAGTGCAACTACCCAACTCATGATTTGGAGTTGGCGGGGGGTGGTTTTCATGCTTAAGATTTGAAGGAATTACCCAGAAACAACTTAATTCTAGGCAGTGTAGATGGATGGAGTTGCTCAAGAATTATGATATCTCTATCTTATATCATAAGGGCAAGGCTAACATGGTAGCAAATACCTTAAGACGAAAGATTTTAAGTATGGGTAGCTTAGCTTTAATCTTAGTTTCTTAGAAGTCATTGGCAGGGGACATCTAGTCCTTATCCAACTTGATGATATGACTTGATATTTCAGACCATAATAGGATTCTTTCCAGTGTTGAGGTGAGGTCTACCTTATTTAAGTAGATTCATAGTCACAGTTTAAGGATATGAGACTTTGCATCAATCATGATCAGGTATTGAGTGGCGATTCTAATAAGGCTACCATTGATTATGAGGGTATTTTGAGATTTGATAGTAGCAATTATGTTTCGAGCATTTAGAGATTTTATCCAGTTGATTTTACATGAGGGTCACAACTTCAGATACTATATTTACCCTAGTACAACTAAGATTTATAGAGATTTAGGCAGTGTTATTAGTGGAGTGGAATGAAGAGAGATGTGTCAAACTTTATATCTCATTGCCTAGTTATCAACAGTGAAAGCCGAGCATAAGAGACCTGGTGGCTTGATTAAAAGATTGCCCATTACCGAGTGGAATTAGGAGTAGATTACTATGAACTTTGTTAGTGGTTTACCTCGTACCTCTTATGGTTTTGATAGTATTTGGTTTATTGTAGATCGATTGACCAAATTAGCATATTTTATTCCTATTTAGATGTCCTTCAATTTCGAGAGGTTAGCTCGTATCTATGTTTGGGAGATAGTCCATTTGCTTGGAGTGCCTATATATATTATTTCAGATTGGACCTCAATGTTCACTTCTAGATTTTAAATAGCTTTTCAGGAGGAGTTAGGTACTCAGGTAGATTTTAGCATAACCTTTCATCCACAGATTGATGGGAAGTAAGAGCAAAGTATTTATGTTCTGAGGATATGCTCCAAAATTGTGTTATGAGTTTTAGAGGTCAGTAGGAGCAGTACTTAGATTTAATAGATTTCACGTATAATAATAACTACCATTCGAGTATTAAGATGGCATCTTTTGAGGCTTTGTATGGTAGTTGATGTCATTCTTTGATTGGTTGGTTTGAGACCTCTTAGTACTGACTTGCTTTAGGAGTCGTTGGATAGTGTCAGGGTAAGTCAGAATCAATTAAGGGCAACTCAGAGTAGGTAGAAGTCTTATCCAGATCATAGATTGCATGCCTTGAGATTTGGATTTGGTGACCGGGTATTTCTCCTAAATATCACCCATGAAGGGTGTGATGAGGTTCTAGAGGAAAGGCAAGCCCAACCTCAGATATACTGGACCTTTTAAGATCATTTACACCATTGGTGAGATGGCTTATGAGTTAGACTTACCCCTATATTTTGTTGTTGTTCATCTACTTTGCCATGTTTCTAGGTTGCGGTGGTACATTTCTGATGTATCTCATGTGCTTTGGTGGGACTCATTTCAGTTGGATAAGAGATTGACCTTTGTAGAGGAGCCTCTATTAATATTAGCCAAGGATGTCAAACGGTTGGACACTAGAGAGATTTTAGTAGTTAAGGTTCAGTGAGATGCAGGCCCAGTATCCTCACCTATTCGAGCTTTCAAGTACATTCTAATCTTTACTTTCGTGGATGATATAACCCTTCAGGTCATTTTCTACATTTCCACATATTTTCTCCATTTAGATCTTTTCTATAGCTACCCCAAGTGATTTATGACTTGTTGGAGATGATAGTTCATTTACTGAGTAGTTCATTTGGTCTTTAGATCCAATTCCCTATTTTGAAGTCTTTGCTGGTAAGAATGGGCTATCGGGTAAAACTTCAGTCAAATGACCTTGTATACAAATTTTGATAGTTTTAATAGCTCGAGAATGTCGATTTTTGGCTATAGGACCTTTAGTTCAGGTCCCAATGCATCTAGACTGATTTTGGATTATTGGCTGAAAATTAAGAAAAATGACACTTGGGTATAGGACCTATTTTTCATCAAAACACCCTCGAATGGAAATTTTGACTACACCATTGAGTTCAAAACATCAAATTTGATAGGGTAGCATAGTTCATTTGCATATATAGAATTCCGAATAAATTTCAAGTCTCCAGCTAGTGCATCCGCTAAAGAGGCCTGACCCAGTTCAGTGAGCCGCTTTAGCAGCAAGTTGGCTGCTAAAGTGCAACATGCTTTAGTGGCATACGAGGTAGGCGTGGGTACCTATTTAGTGACATCTAGGTGCTTTAGTGCTGACCGCTAAAGTGGCCATTGCCCGCGTTAGCGGCACCTGAGAGATAATAAATGCCCAACTTAGTCCGATTTTCTCCTATTTTTTCACAAAATTTCAAGAGAGAAAAACACTAAAATATATGAAAACTTTGGAGAAATATTGATAGGAGGTTTTGGGATGTTCATGAGCTTGGATTACTTGTTTCTTATCCAAATTCTGAGTGAGTTCTCCTGAATTCCATGATTAATTTCCCTATTAACTCTCAAAATTTCTAAAATAATGATGATTGATTTTAGCACATTTTGAGCTCAGAATTTATTCATTCTTAAGGGTAAATTTTTCTTGAGCATAGAGGTACGCGTTCATGGTTTCAAAAGTATGATTTCACGAGCGGGCCCCACATGGAATTTTTACGTAATTTTTGATTCGAAGCATTAAGATGCAATATGGGTACCATTATTCTTGTATTGATAAGTATATTATTATTTTGATAGGGTGGCATCGTGTGGAAGCTCCTCGAATGAGAAATTCAATAATTTAGCTAATTTCACTAGGCTTTCGTCGGCGTCTAGGTAGGTTAGACTTATATTTCTCTTAGACTTAGCCATATAGTGATACATTTATGATGATGTGCTAGATATGGGGTGGAAATTAGGGTTTGGAGTAGTAAATTAGTGTAATTTGACACTTTTAGTCTATTAAGTAAGTGTAAACTAGGCGTAATGAACTTAATTACTCATGGTTAGGGTAGAATTTCTATATTATGACTAAATGTGGCTCATTTAACATCTAGTAGTGATATTAGATACCTTAGCCTAGTCTAGGTAGAATCTGCTTTAGAACAGATTTTGGAAATTAGAAGTGGCCCTCTCCGACCCATCTTAGGCTAAGTCTATTATTAGTTTCTTGTAAACTTTTTAGTCGTATTGTATCCTTTTGGTTGTATATGCTAGATTGGCGCTTGAGAGATGATACTAGTTCTAATTTAAGTCCAATAATTTATGATGTTAAGACCAGTTTGATTTCGGTATTATTCATGATGTGAGTTCTAGTTCAAGTCGGACATTTGATTCTATGAGTTTCGGTTCAAGACTCACATTGAGGGGTTACTTATATTGGTTTTGGAGTTGGTTCTAGTTCGATGTTTATGGTATGAAAGGGTTATCAATTATGACTTGAGATGCAGTTATTTAGTATATTCCGCTCACTTATTATCTTTGATTGCACTTTCTGTGATTTTGGGGGGCCACGTTGGGTTATTTAGTTTTTTGCAAATACTAGCTTATGGGGCCCAGTTTTGTAGTGATAGTTATGTGTTTCTTTATGTTGTTATCATTTTGTATTATTTATTTACATATTTACAGTACATGGAGAATTATTCCAGGTTTACCCTTTTACCTTGACTTAGCTTATTTGTCTTGCATTTATTATACTTATATTATGATTTAACTCCATTGGCCGATGATACCTACTGAGTACCTGTGGCTTTGGTACTCATACAATAACTTCTTTACCTTTTTGGTGCATTCCGAGTCTTAGTGGAGTTGTTGACATTATGATCTTCCTGATTAGAGTTCAAAGACAGGTTGAGCTCTCAGAGCCGGAGTTGACCTTTTCTGCTTCTTGTACTTTAATGTAGTCTTTTGTTATTCTAGAATGACGTATTTGACTATTACAATACTCATATTTCTTTTAGTTAGTGACTATTGTACCAATACTACTAGGTTGTGGGATGTTATTTTTATCTTTTTTATCCTCCGTGTTATCACTATTATTATTATTGTTGTTGTTGTTGTTGTTGTTATTGTTGTTGCTGTTGCTGTTGTTGTTGCTGTTGTTGTTGCTATTATTGTTGTTGTTGTTGTTGTTGTTGTTATTATTATTATTATTTACTTGATTTATTGTTGCAGGTTTTACTTACATATTTCTGGTATTTATGCCATTCTCCACCAAATTATCTCATTGCTTCTAGCTCCAGGCTATGATTTGGCTTACATATTGGTGGGATAAGTAGGTGCCATCATGACTCATAAATAGGGTCAGTGACATTCTACGAATAGAAACATAATCTAGCTAGTTGTAATGACTGAAAATCTGACTGTCAGGTTGAAACTGTCAAGTTGTTGTAGTTCATCGCAGTCATTCCATCCATTCAAAGAGTAATTATTTGGACTCAGTGGAACCCTAAAAGGAAATACAGGGGTTGAAGTATGTATTATTCTTGAAGTGGTTTGTTAAATTTCATAGAGAAGTCATTTGAAATTATCACATTTGAATGATGTCCCTTGTTGAAGGTATTGAATTGCTACTTGAACATATGGAGCTTGTTGTTTTTAGACTCATTATTTCTGTACAAGGACCACAAAGATGAAAAACATCAGAAAAAATTGACAAAATCTCAAATAATAAATGTAATGACTAGGATATCCCTTCTACTTTTTTCATACTTAGATATTTGCAGATGGTAGGCGATCTATTCATAGGTCAAATCTGGTGCAATTATCGTCTTTAGATCATGTTTAGGACGGGCTAAATTGAAAAGGTAAGAGAAATAATAAGGATTCTATAGTAAAATTATAAACATTCAGAAAATACTAGATTGAGATTTTAATTTTATTTAATGTTGTGATAAAAAAAAAGTATTTATATACGTACCTTTTTCACCTAAATTGCTAACAACCTTGTTGAATTTTTAAATCAAGATTCAGTGTCCATTGCAGGTATTGTCTTTTCTATTGTTGTCTTTCCGTATTTATTTTTGAAATGAAAGAATGATTCTCCTCAGTTTTTTAAGTGCTCATACTTTAAACTGGTGTCTCCGCATTATTATTCTCATTATCTTATATCCTTCTTCCCCATTGTTATATTAATAAGTATAAACTATTTAAATCACAAGT
Source organism: Capsicum annuum (assembly GCF_002878395.1). Lineage (NCBI taxonomy): Eukaryota > Viridiplantae > Streptophyta > Magnoliopsida > Solanales > Solanaceae > Capsicum > Capsicum annuum. The sequence goes on from NC_061121.1 coordinate 199,564,546, forward strand.
GTTTCATATATAATTACCTTCTATCGCAACATTTTACAAAATTACTAAAAATTTCATATATGATACATTACTTAATTAACTGATACGTTGTGGCATGATACATAAGTAGCTTATTAAATGAAGCTAATTATTTAATGAGAGGTAATTAAGCAAAAGGTTGCTTAATCAAATCCCAAAAAATAGGAATTGCCGTTTTGTAATACATTTATCACGTAACAGAACCTTTTGTTTTTTGAATTTTGAATGCCATTTTCATTTGTGTTTTAGCCCATTGGTTCCCAAAAATATTATTTTGTCAATTCTTTCATACAATTTTTTTCATGAATATTTCAGTTTTGCTGAAACAATCTGGTTTCTGGCAAAATGAAATTATTTATGAAAATTACAAGAGCGACGAAATTGTAGTTAGCGAAAGTGTTTCGTATTTTAGGTTGATTTCTGTTAGTGCGATGGAACTTGAGATAGATCTAGCAAAAAAAATATAGATTGGTGTTATAATACATTGTAAAATATGTGTTGATTGTGTTATTCATAAATAATATCGTATATGAATGTGAAATAGTTTAAAGCAAACAAATGTCAGAATGTTATTATAAGAATTGTTTACAATAGCATATCTGTTTACATCTAACCTCTATTATCTTGCTATAACCTAGTCTTACTTGTGTATCTGATACATAATTTTTATTGGTTTCGAAATATTTTTTTTAAATTGTGATTATTTATTTTTATATGAAGCTATTTGTTGGAATGTCATAATGAAAATTGCGGTTGGTACATGAAATCTTCTTGCTTGTTAGATTCTGATCTTTTTCAAATTCAAAAATTCAATGATGAACATATGTGTTCAATGAGTGATAGGGTGTTAAAATAGTTACAGGCTTCAGCTAACTTTGTTAGTAATTTTACAAAGCCAAAGTTAGTAAACTACAAGAGGATACACACTACAACAGATATTATTAAAGAAATATAAGTTATGTATGGTGTTGACATCAATTACATGAAAGTTTGGTGTGCAAAAGAGCGTGCTATAGAAATGCTTAGGGGTGGATCTACTGATGGATATAGACAAATACCGAGGTACATATATATGCTAAACTCTGTATATTTGGGATCAGACATCAGGATGCATAAGGCTGTAGATAATTGATTCAAAATTTTTTTCATAGCTTTACAGCCAATAATCCATGGTTCAAGCATTGTAGACCAGTTATTGTGGTAGACTGTGCTCATTTGAGTGGATCATACCAAGGGACTTTACTTTCTGCTAGCACTCTTGATGGTGCAAGTATGACTAATCATGTTAAATAATCTTCAATTCCTGTTATGATACATTGCTGAACATATATAATATATTTGATACATAACTATATAGTTTATGATACATCATTATATTTTCTAATACATAACTGTATATATGAAAATTTAGCGTAATCTTCGTAGGGTGTATACACTTTTTAATAACAACAGTTTGTTAAAAATCATGCTTTTTAATTTTTTATTTTTAGGTTGCATATTACCAATTGCTTATGGTATTGTTGACTCGGAAAATGATTCCGCATGGACATAATTTTTTGATCAATTTAAGAATACTTTTAGGGAGCATGAGAACATGTGTGTTGTATCAGATCGCAATGAAATAATAATTAAAAGTGTCAACACTGTCTATCCAAATGTTCCTCACTTAGCATGTATTTTCCATCTTTGGAAGAATGTTTGTACAAATTTCAAATGGAGTAAGGACAGACTTAGTGATCTATTTTATTCAATGGTCAAAGCATACAGAAAGGAATATTTTAAGTACCTTATGTTGAAGGTTGATAAAATTGATCATCGGGTGAAAGATTATCTATATGATGCAGGATATGAGAAGTGGTCAAGAGTTCATGCTCCTATAAATAGAGGACGGATGATCACATCTAACATTGCAGAATGTATAAATGGTTGTTTAGTGGAGGTGCGTAAATTGTCGATTTTAGGTTTTTTGGAAGAAGTCAGAAAATTATTTGGAGCATGGAACTGTAAAACACAGAGAAATTGCTTCACATACAGAATCAACTTTAGGAAGAAGGTTTGACGAAATCCTCACAGCTGATGGAGTTAAAGCATCTAGAATGACGGTATGCGTGATTAATTTCTCATTTTATGTTTTATTTATTGAATAAAAATTTCTTATACGTTATACTTTGTTTGTGTGTGGTTTATTTTTTGTTAGGTTAAGCCTGCATCATAGTATCATTATTCAGTTTTTGAATCTGGGAGAATATACGTTGAGGACCTGGATGCTAACAAATGGAACTGCTGTATATTTTAGACTGATGAAATTCCATGTCCGCACGTGATTGTAGTGTTGAGAAGTAAACATATTATGAAGTTTCGTCCATGGTGTTCTGATTACTATATGCTTGAGACATCAGTGAAGACATATGAAGTTCCAATAGTACCTATGCCAGATAAGAAGGATTGACATGTGCCTAAATGTGTCGAAGAAGAAGAAGTCATACAACCAAAATATAAAAGACCACCTGGGAGGCCAAAAAAGAGTAGGTGTAAGAAAGCAAGTGAGAAACTATCCTCTAATACAAACTATTGTGGAAAATGTGGTCGAGAAAGTCACAATAGATGTACTTGCAACTTCTTTCCAAAGGAGAATTGATGTTTTGTTTACCTGATATATTGAACGATCTATGTTTAGTTCATTACTGTTAGTTTGGTTTTGATTTGGCTATGTTTGAATAATCTTGGAACAATGTTTAATTTGAATTATTGTTTGATTTCTTATGTAATCTGTTACAGTACAACTACTTTTTTAGATTGTTCCTTAAATGAGAAAGCAACTCTATCATCAAAGGCTATTCATTTTACTGTTGTTTTCTTGGGTATAATTTGGTTCATGAAATTATAGTTGTATGTAATTTCTTGTAAAACTAAAAAGTTTACATATATAATTGATGTTAGTTTAGGATTAATGATACAACGTAGCTTGTATTATGATACATTGCAATAAATAATTGTGATGTATCATGTTTTATGATACATATCAATAATTCAGATATTATAATGTTGACCATTATAAACAATGTTTATAATAACTTCTTGCAATGTATCATAATATGGTAGATGAAGATGTGGTGTATCATTATTGAATGTGAATATAATTTTTTTATTTTATTTGTCTTACCAATTAATTTGCTTTAAATATGTTTCAGATTTGATCCGAGACACTCTGAAATATTATGATACATTGCATCAGGTTTATCAAAATTCTTATGATACATGTCTTTACAGTAACTAACTAATTACAAAATTTGTTGAAAATTTTCACATATATAATCATTGATTTTCATGTGTCAATGAAAATTTAATATATCATAAATTAAACTTTAATTAATTAAAAAAAATTAATGAAAATTTTCTGCAACAAAAACATCACTATTAAAATTAGTGTCTGAAATTACATTAGTAGAGGCCAATAAGATAGCAACAAAAACAATGTTAAGGACATAGCTTTCCAACCTATAATATACTCTATGGCTAGAATATTAGACTCGTCAGTCGAAGGGACATAAAATGGTCGTGTCTTAGTGGATTGTCATGGCCACTAGAATAAATCTTGTTAGCCTTTTTAACTCCATAGTTCCATAAGAGTGATGCATATATCTTTCGAAGATATTCTGTATCAAGATGAAGGAATCTGCATTTGATTGCTAAGAAATTCTGCATAAGCTGCCACAAAAACTCCACAGTCCCTAAGCATGACGAATCATTTAGTTAGATGCTTAATAATGTGGGAATTTTTGTTGTATCAAAACATATGCACATGGATAGTAAATGTATAATAATGTGTCAGCCTGTATTATGTAAATTTATAAAATTTTCAACAATAAAAAATTAGATGAAATATTTCTAGATATATAAAACTGTGAGGATATACTTACAAACTTCCACTAACTTGTTGAGAAATATCTTCAATGTATTCAACATCAAATGGAGTTTCATTCAAATCACCGGCCACTTTACTCATCTTATCTGTGTAAGCATTGAGACTTAACCATACAGTTCATTCAGTGTTTTTCAGAAATCCACTGTAAGTAATGTATGTTGGCAGCATCACAGACAACTTTTTGATCTTATTTGATAGCTCTCTATATTGCTATGAAAGCATTGAGTCATACACCTTGATACATCTTTTATTTAAAGATATCACAGCTAGCACCCAGTGAAAATTTCCATCATAATTTATAGGAATGTATACATCATCGACAAAGTGCCAAGGCAAAACAGCCGATATATTGAATTCTTTAATGATGTTTATCAGTGATCCTTCATTGCTTTCAACAAAACACGTTTTTTTATAATCATCTTGAGTTGAGAGAGAATCACCCGTTGCTTCCTTATAGTAACGTTTGTATGTCGCATCGATGTATATTTTGAACAAGCAATTAACAGTAGTGTAACGATATTCTTAATCCTTTTGTTGCTTTGATTTCTTTCAAAGGTAGTAGAATATAACATCTACATGCTAATTAAAATAACAAAATAAATAACTTATTGATATCCATCCATAAATTCAACTTTAGTAAGAAAAATAATTTGGTATATAAGATTTGAGAATGACGGTTATCAAATTTTCATATAAGTTATGTATCAAAATGTATAATAATGTATATATATGTATCAGAAGTTGTTTATTATACATTTAAGTGATATTTTTTGTAATACCTCATCATTCCAGCAGATGTTTGTCTGAGACATTATGTAGAACCAGTTCTTTAAATCTGGTTGTACAATAACAAAATCCAACGAACTAAAACCAATTCCTGATTTATTATCTTTGTAGTGGTTGTCTTTCAATTTCCTACATGAGTATAATGAAATTATATTAATCTTTGTGATTTTATAATTATAAAATAATAATGAAAAAATTAAAAATATCTTACTTCTTTTCATGAAAATTTAATAATCCTTGGACAATCCATGCACAGTACTCTTTGATTAGTCCCGTCGGCATATCATGGGAAATAAGATAACCATCAAACAGATGCTTTCGAGAAAAATTAATTGTTGCAGATTCTTTGCCTTTACCAGTTGTAAATGGTGACCTAAATATTGTTGTTCGCTTCCTATTTCTTGGTGTACGTGTTTTAATGGAATCTTGTTTACCCAATTCTGCTTCATGAAGAAGTGATGGAAATCAAGTATCATGAATTTGACATTCGTTGTTGCTGATTTCAATGGGACTAACAAACTTTATTTTTATGGCCACAACTGGTGTGGATATTCCAGCTATAATGTTATCTATCGATTCCTGAGACGCATCAGTTGAACTATCTTTGGTAGACTCCTGAAAAAGGAAAATTATTAGATATTAATTAAATGTGACTGATAACCCATATGAAATCTATAGTGTAAAGACATTGTTAACATTATATCAGTATGGCCGTATTATAAGAAAATACGCATACAGTGTAGTGATACTGTTATGTATCATATAATGGTCTGATACATTTCATAAAATATTAATTTGGTGTATTTAATGTATCAGGTATATTATAAAACATGCATAATCTTCTTTTAAACAAAGATATTCATAATTAATGACATATATATTTCAAATCTTGTGTGTTATCCGTACCTGTAGTTCATTTGGAACTTCAACATTGCCCGTTTGTAAGGACAGATCAGGAAGATTAACTTTTTGTGAAAGATCATTTGAATTTACTGCCATTGCAGCGATTGGTGTGCACATGCTAGCTATGATATTATATATCACTTCCTGAAGCATTTCAGACGATGTCACAGTGCAGAAAACCTTGGAAAATGAAAATCATTAGATACAGCGACCAACTACTATAGCATTATACTAACATTAATTGGATGAAAGAGATTCAATATAAAATAATCCACAACCGTATATTTTATGTACCTGCAGTTCATTCAAAACTTCAGTGTTCTTTGTTGGTAAAATGAGATCAGGGAGATTTTCTTTCTGTAAAAGCTCCTCAGATTGTATTGCACTAACTAGTGAGGAAAAGTCAGTTATGGTGTTATCGATGGTATGCTGAAACGCAACATTCTTAACCTCAGTTTCACTTTCCTGAAACATGAAATTAGTTAGAGATTAAAGAATATATAAGAGTTACATAGGATGAAATAATAAGACTGTTGAGAAAGAATTGACAAATGTATCCATCTTTCTGCATTGAATCTATCAGTTGTACAAGATTTAATGCAATATCTAAGTAACATAGTGATTTTCCACATTAATAACATACATTCGACATAATTGTTGAACTATTAGTACCTTCTATATATTTTGAACTTCAATAGTCTGGCTCCAAATAGCCGGATCATCAAAATTAAATTTGTGAGAAAATTCAGTTGATGGTTTGTCATCCCGCTTGTGATCTCCAGTATATACAACATTTTCATCAAAAATCTGAACCACAAAACACTCATTACATTATAAAAATAATATATGATACTTCTTTTTAACATTGCTACTGTTTTACCTTTTTTGGAACATTCTTTAGATGTTCGTTCAGAGTTCCCAAATCATCAAAATGTGTCTCATTCTTTTCCACATCTTTATTTGAACTATCAATTTCAATAACAACCTGGAAAACATATAACTTTTAAAAATTATAAAAATATATAAAACTTAATAAAATATGATATGATTATATTAAAAGTTACTTTTTGTGGAGCATCATACTTTTCCTTCAAATCTAACATCATTTCTTCATGTTGTTTTTTCATTTCTTCATGATGTTTTTTCATTAATGCTTCAATGTCATTAAATCTTTTGTCAACCTGCATAAGTTTAATAGAGTAAATTAGATATGTCAATAAAGTCAATTTCGAAAAAAAAAATCACGTTGCACTTACATATGTCTTGACTAATGATTCAATTGCATTCATATCAACTTTCATCAAAACTTCCTCATGATATGTTCCTCCAGACACATTAATTTTTCTGTGTGGACTCACACACACTTTCAACAATTGGTGGGTTTTGTTCTGTTGGCGGTGTCTGTTCGCCGAAGTCTATTAGAAATGGTTCATGTGGAGCTTCTCCATTGATTGGGTCAGTAATTGTGTTTGATGTTCCAAAAGGTGATTCATTGACTTCTTTAATGGAGAGGTTAGCGTTAATATTTTCCTGATCTATCACCGATTCTGTTTGCTCAGCGTCTGTCTTTCTTCTTTTTGAAGGAGGTGCCAATAATATATCAGACTTGGACTTTGACCTAGTTAACAGTCTGAGCGGTGGTAGAGTAGTAAAATCATCAAAATCATCCAAAAGTAATGAAGAAGCTATCATTTTAGCTTTCTGGTCAACTTTTATATGCTGGCTAGAAGATGTGGATGGCAAAGTTGAATTGATAGAATCTTTCAAATCCATTCCATCATTATTTGGCAATTGAAGACACTTTAGCTCATCAACTGTAGGAATTATGTTAGTATACACATACTATAATTGAGATTAAAAAAAATAATAAATTTAGTTAACTGAATGTAAGGTCAATAATATATCAGAATTCTACATAACATGTAGTGGTATACCATAAAATATACAATAATGTATCAAAATGTAGCATATAAGTATTGTAATGTATCATGTAACAGTTAAAAAAGGTTATTTTGTTGCATGAGTTGATATGAAAGATGTATGATCATCTAATATACTACATTATGAACAAGTTACAGCCTTAATCATATATTGACAAGAATATATATATTGAAAACATAAAAGAAAATTCTATGTGTGCAACATAAAATACAGAAAAAGATGAAAAATAAAAATAAATTACCTTGCTAAACATTCCATTCATGAACTTTTCAAATTTAGGATTTGTTTCAATAACAAACCAGTTACATATCCTCAGGATACGATTATCGATACGATAAGCAATTTCTCTATATACTTCAGAACAACATTCGTACATCCAGATATTGAGAACATGTGGCATTCCTCCTAACCGATAAAGCTGCTTTTCAATGAAGAAGTCCTTTCTCAACGAGTTCATCAACTTGCTGAAAGCAATCTTTCCTCACGAATATTGTTCATATCGACCATCCTCTACCATATTAAATTCTATATAACTAACAGTTGCATCATCAGTTTCAGATAACAAAAAGGTATAAATGAAAAATAATATGGTCATCCGCAATACATCCTGATCATTGTCAAAATTTCCCATCTTATACTGTTCAACAAATTTTTTTTTTTGGATATTTTATTTTTTCCCACAAGAAAATACTTTGTCATTAAAACAGAGCTATCTAAAGTCGGATACTGAAAGTCCTCAATATTTGAGGTGAAATTTAGACCACTAATGATAGCAAATTCAAATATAGTAAATTTCAGAACTGTTCCCTTGACCCAAACAAGAAATTCATTTGGGTTATCTTGTTTACACTCAAGCATCAACAAACACTTGGTTATTTGACCTTGAAAATTTGATTTAGGAATATCAACAAACGCACCAAAGCATGTCTCCTTAAAAATATTTAAAACTTTTTTACCCACAAAGTACTCAACATCAGTAACATAGTTACAGTTGAACGAAATGCCAAACCTCAAAGGATTATGTGGAACAGTTTTGATCACATATTTCATCCCCTGAACATTAAAAAACAATAATGTATCATAACACATTTAATGACCTTAGGATACATAAGTAATGTATCAGATTATAATACATAACTATAACATATGTATAGAACATACTGATAAAATTCTTACTTACGTATCAGATTGTACCAGACATCCTAGTAAATTTCTTACTTAGTTCTAAACAATGATGTATCATTGCACATTCGCTTATAATTATGTACATACGTAATGTATTAGATTAAAATTTAGCTTTTAGAGTTGTTACATCACAGATTATGATACATAGCTATAATATATGTATCAGGCTTATTGATAAAATTTTGAAATATGTATCATAATAAAAAAATTTGTGATGTATCATAATGCATGAACAAACATTATCTTCCTCGATATGTATCATACTAATTAGTAACACCAATATTTTTTAATAACAATAACAAATTATGGAGAAATTTGTCAATCAAACACATAAATACCATACCTTTGGTAATGGATCTCTTTTAACAACATCGTTTCTTTTTCCTTTTGAAATAGCAACAACAGTCTTCTTCATTTCAACAGTAGTAGCATCCCGTAACTTTTTCATGATTTTTGGATCGTTCCAATTCTTAAATCTATTTTCATGAAAACCAACGTCTTCATAAGCAAAACTACCAGGAACAAACCCAAATATATTAATTTCATTAGAAGTTGACTCAATTTGAGTAAGCCCCAAACTAAAAGAGGCTCCTAACTCCATTAATAATCTTATAGTTTAAAGAAGATAAAATTGAAAAGGGATTTGTTCAATTTCAAAACTAATAAACAAAATTATCAACTATAAACAACTAACCTCCAATTAAATTTGGAATAATTAAGATAATGGAGTAATTGTAATGAAAGAAACTGTTGTTGCTTCAAGATCGGATTTTTGCTTCAAAATCAGATTTTGGCATAATCTTCGCCATTAATCGCGTGATTTTAGGCTAGAGAATAGTATTTGGGTATTATGTTGAGCTGTGGGTTAGAATGTATTAGCAAAAGTGAGGGATTTTTGTAATATATTTAGTAGAATGGTATTTAAAGTAATATAGAAAAGTTAAGGTGTTTAGTTAAGTAATTTTTCCTATTAATAAACCTACTGCTTGATCTTGATAAGTCTCAGAATAATTTGCTATACTTTTTTACTTTTTGTCTTGTAGTTTATTAGCTCAAGATGTGCTGTAAATTGATTCAACTTGATTAGCTTTAGTGTGTTGTGATTATTGATTTGCCTTCTTGCGGTGCCTATACACATAGACATACTACCACATTTTTTCTTTAATTAAATGATTGGCTTCATATAATTAAAGCTTACCCCTTGTACCATTGTATCTTTTACCATATCCGCCTTTATCTCTAGGGATATCACTAAACTAAAAATGAAAAATTAGAACCAAACACCAAATGAGTTTTTCATAGTTCTTGAGAGAAGTTGGATGTTCATAAATATATACATCACATTAGTAAGGAACTGGTCTTAGGCATATTTATACATCTAAGTGTTATTATCTATGCGTGTTTAGCTTCGTTCTGAGGATAAATTAGTGTACAAATTTTCATGATTAGAGTATTTAAGGTGCATTTGAAACAAATCAAGATTCAAACGGATCAAATAGAGTTTAGACAAGAAAACAAGTTAGGCTAGACTATACTATGCTTGTTCTAGTGTACTATGATGAGATCTATTGTATTGTATGGACTAATGATTGTTAAGAGCTATTTTAAGAGACCATTGTATAAAATACAAAATCTAAATTAATTCTACACACAAGCCACAATGTGTGGGAAAACAAGGAACAAGTAGATGAGAAGAAGAGAGAAAAAATTGGACGAAACCTCAACTTACGGAGGTAGCCATGTGCCGCACCCCCCATAGCATAGGAGGGGGCATTATACACACCAAATAAGTAGAGGGGACACTGGTTTGGTCATGATATGGTACATTCATAGTGCCCCCTTGGACATGTGATGGGCCATATGATGTAACCCCCCCCTCTCTCCAAAAGAACGTCTAATACTTGGTTTTTACTTGGTTTAAGTTGAGGGCAAAGTGGTCAATGCTTATATTTTGTTTGGGGAAGATTATGGACGACCTAAAGTAATATATAAGGAGTAAATATCCATATTTAAAAAGGATCTTTAGAAAAATACACATTTGGAGAGAGGAGAAGGCATCAAGGGTGCTATGTTAGGGTTTTCCTTCCCTTAATTTCTAGTTCTCTTGTAGTTTTGCTTATGAATTCGTTAATGGTGATCCTTTGAATGACTATGAGTGACTAAACATGTTCTTTCTATAGTTGAGGCTACGAACGTGATTTCTTAGCGTAAATTCAAATTGGTTAAAGTTCATTATCATATTTGGTTGTTCTTATGTTCTTGTACTCACTATTCCATTGATTCATGACCTTTAGAATACATTTATATTTATTTTGTAAGTATGGAAGGAGTAACATTAAAATATAATGTGTAACATAAGGAATAGGTACTTGTCTTTTAGATGAATTTAAGATAACATTCACAGTTAGGAAAGGAATATACCTAATTTGCCCTATTTGGTTCAAATAGGTATGAAATATAAATGTGTTTGAACTAGTTCCTATATATAAATGAGAAGTATGAGGCACCCATTCATAAAGTCCATAGTGATCCAATCCTATTTCAATTCGAGAATAGGCAAACTCTGAATCAAACCACCAGGTCTCAAATTCTTAGCCTTCACCTACTGACAACATAGGCAACGAGCAACAAAATTTGCTACATCCTTCTTTATACCACCCCACTAGTAGTTCTATCTCAAATTATGATATATTTTGGTCCCTTCTGCATGAATAGAATACTTTTAACAATGGGCCTCCTTCAAGATCAACCTTACCCAATCACCCACTCTCGATACACAAACCCAACCTCTAATTCTTAAAATACCATCAAAATTAATGTGGCTTCCTTAGCCTTACCATTTAACACCTTATCTAGAATCACCCTCAAACCAAAATTATCAAGCTAATGAGCCCAAATATACTCCATCAAAGAAGATATAGCTTTTACAAATTCCAAAATATATCCAGGTGTTGAAATGTTAAGCCTAACTATTTGGCTATCCAAAAACTAAACCTTTGATGTGCTATGATTGGAATGTTTTTTGGCTTGATCATGATCAATTCATGTTCTAGATTCAAAGAAGAACTGAAAAATTGACTCCCAGCACCTACTAAATTAACCTATAGACCCCATGTTAACCTACAAACCATAGGTAGACAAAGTGAGTACCAGAAATTCCAAAATACTAAGAGCTGACTTGCTGGCTATAGTTGGCACCTATGCCCAGGGCAAACCATAGGTACAACCTATATCTAGGACCAAACTGCAGGTACAAGAAGTGGGTGGCCACCGACCCTGAATTCTCTTATTCCATTCAGGCTTAGTTTTTAAGGTTTTTTCTTGTACTATAAATACTCTTTATGTAATTTTTAGTAGAGGCTAGCCACTTTTAACACTTAGAAACATATTTTGATTTCAAGATCCATCTTTGATCTTGGAATTTCCTTGTAGTGGCATTGCTTGATTATTCAGTCTATAGTTATGAGTTTATTTCATCTTATCATTGTGATTTATATTTTGTTTCCAATATCAATGCTATTGATCACTCCACAATCATGAGAGGACAAAACCTATAACTAGGATTATGGAAACCCTGGCAGATTGATGAAGTAGGGGAAGTGCGATTGTTAACAAGAAACTCATACCCATAGCATGTATTGCTTTATCTTCGATATGATTTATTTCTTAATGGGTGCACACATTAGGATCCCACCTAGATATTATTACTTGCTCTAATAAAAGGGTAGTGACTAGTAAAAGATAAAGACAACAGTAATTTGGCTAGCTAATAGTTGATCCGTTGCATCATAATGGTATATCTGAATGATTATTAGCCTTCATCTAATAACTTGGGACTCAAAAGGTGATAGTTAGCTAGGATCAAGGTTAGGGTTAGTAATGCTACATCCTGAGACTCAATAGGTAAAGGGTGAAATCCTTCTACTCATCCAAAAAACTGTAGGAGGTACATAACTTATCGGTTCTGCATCCAAGGTATTAGGTTAGATCAATAACACACAAGAAAACTATGGAGTTGAGATGCCAGGAGAACACACAATCCTAGTGTTCACTTATGACTGATTTTCAAGTAAGTTAATATTGTTCTGTGTTTGGGACTACTACAAATAAATCCCCCATTTTACTCTTTTGTTTTGCCCATAGACTGTAACTACTGAGATCTGTCAACCCATGTATTCTCTTGGGATTTTACCCCAACCTTAGTTGGGTCACTATATCTTGACAGGGACCATACCATCGTCTAAAAAGAGGTGTTGCTTAGATGTCATCAAGATTTTGGTGTCGTTGTCGAGGAACACACTACTGACTTTTAGATTAATGTTATTATAGTTTTGGGATTTTTAGGTTTTTTTGTTCTTTGTTGGGCATATGCCTGTGTATACCTATCACATGTAGTAGAGACAATCCCCTACTCCCAGTGAATCTGAATCCAGAGAGGATCCTACAAACACCTGAAAGAATGTTTGAGCCAAAAAAGGTAATAATCCAGAAAGAGTTTATGATATTATGCCTATTACTAATGGTGCAAAAGATATTGTTGATCATCTGATAGGTGAGATTTTAGCTCAAACAAAAGACAAAAGGAGAGAAGAGGAAGAAACTTAGAGAATAGGGATGCGGATCTAGTTGAGCAAAGACAAGAAGTTGACCACTAAGCAACACTTGGTGGGAATGAAAATAGAGCTAGATCTAACCGTGCTCAAGTTATCCCAGCATATCAGTATGTGCTGCCCCATATATAGGATATGGAAGATATGTGATATGCTGAACCAATAGAGAATGGAGCCATCAGACCTCCTGATTTTCCCCATTCATAAAATTTGACATCATGAGTGTTATGATCCAACTTCTAAATTTGAAGGGTTTGTTTGCAGGATTGCCAATCGATGATGAAAATTTGCACCTTGAAAATTTTCTTGGGATTTGTAACTCGTATACCAATCTAGGGGTAAATAAGAAAGCAATTAGACTGAGTCTTTTCCCCTTCTCATTTACATGATAAGAATCTTTATGGTTAGGGGAATTGCTAAGAGGCTCTAGCACAACTTGGAATGAGTTATGCAGGCAATTCCTAAACAAGTTCTTTCCTCCATCATGGATATTGTATCTTATGGATGAAATTTATAATTTTAGGCAGTTGTAATCAGAATCTATGTACGAGGCTTGGTTTAGGTCTAAGAAAAAGCTGAACTTCGAGCCCAATCATCCATATTCAAGGAAAAGCTTATCAGAGATATTCTACAGAGTCTTAAACATCAACTTCAGAGCCATGGTAGACACCATCTCTAGAGGATCTTTTATGAGACGATGCTGAGAGACAGCTTCAGAGATATTAGATAAGATCTCACTCACTAACCGAGGGTGTCAAACTCTGAATGTTAACAGGGGATCTGGTACTTATGCTATTCGTACTTCCTACGACAGGGAGCAGCTGATGTGTAATACCCCGTATTTACATAGCTTAATTTAACTCTTAGTACATGAGTAATCATATATAAAAATTTTATAATACTAAAAAAAATTTTAGTTTAGAGCTTATCAATGTGTAAGAAATTTAGTCAGCTTTCCAATGATATAAAATTGGCCCAAATCTGATACCTAGGTAAAAAGTTATAGCATTTTTAGTAAAATAGAGTACCACCTGGTACTTTACCATGTCGCAGAGAGGGTGCAAATAGCCATTGTCAAAATCCAGCGAGCAATTATGATCCCACCATATTGCGCCATCAGCCAATTTCTTAAGAGTCACTTTTCATTGTGACTCCATGATCATGGCGCGTCGCGCAAAGCTTTCAGATCCCAGTTGTCCAGTTTCTAGTAAGTTGGTACTATTTCACCACGTCACGCCAGCATGCAAAATCAGGATTTTTAGTTTCTGTGGTTTTATTTCAAGGGCTGTTTGGTCAATTCTCAAAACCCCTAATCAGCCTAAGCCCGAAATAAAGCACCTAAATAACCTATTATATCATTATTTACTCACTTTTCTCAAGATTAAAAACATTCTCTCTCAATTGGAAAACCCTATTTTTCAAGAAAAGAAGAACAAAGCTTCATAATTCCTCCAATAACCTTCAAGAACTTTTCTTCTCAGGTATGTTAGATGTTTATCTATGGGTTCCTTTCACCCATAGAGCCAAAGAATCCTTTTTTAAAAACTACAAGCTTATTGATTCATGATTTAAATGCTTAAAATTAGATTGTATTCATGTTCATGACATTAATTGAGTTTTAATCCATGATTAATTATAGGTTCCATGAAATTGAAATAACATGTATATTGAATTGTGTAATTCCCATATTATAATCCTTGAATTAGCAAGTTTGGGTGTTGTAGTTACAATGTTTGTATGTTACCCATGATTATATGCATTAAGTTATTCTTCCCAAGTATTTGATAGAATGCCTATGTGAATTAAATGGTGAAATCATGACATGCTAGCATATGTACAAGTTTATGCCCTATAAGTGTTTGATAAAATGTCTCTATGAATGAATTATGAACAAGTGGACATTGTTATTCTTTTCAAGATTATGCTATGCTTACTTTACATGTTATTGAGTCCCGGGGGTATTAAATACCTAAATATCTAGCAATTTACCAAGAGCTATGGTAGTTACAGAATAGTCTCCATCAGGTCACGAAATCGTAGTACTCAGTCAGTTAACAAAACTATGTAAAAATTAGGATCAGTCCAGTTCATTTTAGTATAATAGTCAGTTTCATTTAGATGAGAGTAGGATTTAGCACCTAGTGAACCCAAGGATGAGGGCCCACTGCTAGTAGAGGGTGTGATCCTTAAAAGCTGTCATTGCATTCTAAAACTACGTAGCTAGTGTAGGATGAGACATCAACCTGCCAGTTAAGGGTTGATGAGGTGTTTTAACCTGCAAGTTGAGGGTACCATCATTCTCATTCTGGGCACCTGCCAGATGAGGGTGACTCTTCAGTTGTCTTTACCCATGGCATGGTACTGACACTCTTCCAACTAGGATTATAGGTTGGACCATAGTTATCTTATTTGGGGTATGTAAGTTAGATGATTACCTCCTAGAGTCTCAGTTTCAGTCTCAGTATAAAACTCAGTTCAGTTCTACAGGATCAAGACTATCAGACACAGTTAATCAGTATCAGCTACTCAGTTATCAGGAATCAGTACTTAGCTTCAGTAAAAGCTTAGATACAGTATATACTTATATACTTATATAAATAGTATTGTATACTCAGTATTTATAGTAGATCCAGTTATCTATGTACTCTTATATTCAGTTACTCTACGTCATTCAGTCAGTTGTTGTTCACGCATATGAACCCTTGTATTCAGCCTTACCTTTTCTAGCATATCAGTACATTTCATTTACTAACGTATAATTTCTATTTGTGCTATGATGTCTCATATCATAGGTTTGGATGCTCAGGTTCCTAACCGCATTTAGACAGATTCAGTCAGTAGTATCAAATTTAGTAGTTATTCCTCATCTATCGAGGATATGCTTTTATTTCTTCATTTACATTAGCTTCAATATTTCAATAGTCAGAGTTAGTTGGGGACTTCTCCCATCAAATCCATATTCAGAAAGTTTAGATAGAGGCTTTTCAAACTAGACTAGTTCGGACAGTGTTTCAGATTTCAAATGTTTTATTAGATATTATTATAGTTGTCATTCTTTATCAGTATTTAGATTGTGAACCTTATGGAATTTCAGCCTATTTTCTACATTATTACAGTATTATTATTTAATGCTCACAGTAGATATCAATCATGGGTTAGCTTGTAGTCCCTCGAGATCGTAAGTACCATATAGCGTTCGGGGTACAGACTCGGGGCATTACAAACTTGGTATCAGAGCCTAAGGTTCAACAGAGTCCTAGAGAGTCTAAAAGCCACATCTAGTAGAGTCTTGCACATGTGTGTGTAGTGCGCCACACATTTGGACAAGAGGCTATGAGGAAGTTTTAGGAAAGGTTTCCCTTCTTTCAGTATTTATGTCGTTCGAGTGAGCATAAGCTCAAGTTAAACTCTTAGTATATACTTTTCTTCCTTCTATTTACACAACATGCCTCCCAAAAAGAACAACAGAAGAAGAACATAAAACTAGTCAGTACCTCAGCCCATTCAGGCAGATCTCTTGGACGAGCAGGTCTCCCATGTAGAATTTAGAGCTACGTTCATCGCTCTAACCTATTCTATAGCAGCTCAGAATGAACGACCAGCTGCTATTCAGGCCAAACCAATGCTTAATACTCTTGTAGTCTGGATTTGGGACTTCACCTGTATAAATTCTCCCCTATTCTCAGGATCTAAGCTCGAAGAGGATCCATAGGAGTTTCTCAGCTAGGTTTAGAAAGTCACAGATATTATGGGAGTGACTTTCAATAAGAGTGCTGAGTTAGCCACCTATCACCTACAAGATGTAGCTCATACATGGTTTAAGCAGTGGAACGTAGACAGGGGTACAGATACAGAGCCCATAGAGTGGGAAGAGTTTGCTGCTATATTTCTAGATAGATTCTTTCCCTTAGAGCTGAGAGAAGCCAAGGTGTTAGAGTTCATCAATCTCAGGAAAGGCAATATGAGTGTGAGAAAGTATTCTCTTAAGTTTACTTAGGTATCCAGATATGCTCCCTATGTAGTAGCAGACAATAGGTCTAGAATGAGCAAGTTTGTGTCTGGGGTATCAGAGAGTGAGGTTAAGGAGTGTAGAACTGTGATGTTTATTAAGGAGATAGACATATCCTAGATCATGGACCATGCTCAGTAGATCGAAGAGGATAAGAATAAGTAGAGAGAGAGAGAATAAGAGAGCTAGAATCAGTAGCTTTAATTTCTGTTAGCTTAAGTCAAAGGGCAGTAACTGTTCCTAGTTCCATCCAAAGTCTTCAGTTCCAGCTCTATCCTTATCCAGTGGTCCAGTCCCTAAGTTCAAAACTGGTAACAAAGATAGGGCGTCAGGCTTTATATCATAAGGTAGTGTCAGCATTGCTCGAACAAATCCTCTTTGTCAGAAATGTGGCAGAAACCATTAGGGTATCTGTAGAGCTGGCAGTGATAGTTGTTTTGAGTATGGAAAGCCAGGCCATAGAATAAGAGATTGTCCTTAGTTGGGTTCTCAGGGTTAGTACAATCATCCCTCAGCTCAGTCTGGTCACCTAAATTAGTAGGGTGTCGCTTTTAGTGCCACCAGTGGGCAACACCCAAATAGGCTCAGTGCACTTTAGTCCTGACAAGATTAGAAAAGTTCTCTTGATGTGGTCACTGGTACATTACAGATCTTCCATTTACATGTTTATGCCTTATTAGATCTAGGAGCTTCTCAGTCTTTTGTAAATCCTTACATAGATGTCGACTTGAGAGTTAGACCAGAAGTTTGAATAAAGCGTTTCTCAGTCTTTACCCCAGTGGGTCAGTCTATTATAGCCCGATGGGTATACAGGAACTGTTTAATCATAATATCTCAGAAAGTCATTCAGAACCCTGTGTGTGCAAACGAGCTATGCTACTATACAAATTTGACATTTTTGAACTTAATGCAACCATTAAAATTTTCATTCGAGATCATTTCAACAAATGTGGGGCCTAGACCTATGTTTTATTTTTCATATAATCCACCTAATAGCCCAAAATAAGTTTGAAAACTACCGAACATGAACCAATGGTCCTTCTAGCCTAAAATCAATATTTCAAAGCTAATGGTACTATAAAAATTCTTATTTGAGATTTTCTAGTAGGTTTTTTGGTCTGAGTCTAAATCCTAAGTAGTGATAACTCAAAAATAGGGAAATGAGTCTAAAATTGAAATGAATTATTTCATAACCAAACTGATATTTTTGAAACGTCATAAATAACCTATAGCCATTTTGAGAAGGCTCAAACTGCTGAAAATATGCGTAAATCAAGAAAATGACCTAGAGGGTCATTACACACTTTGAGGAGTGGTAGAGATTTGACTGATCACCTTTAAAGAAAAATCATAAGGTGCACGCAGAATTGATCACACCTAAGAGGACCAAAAAGAAAGAGATACCCAAAGAATCTGATAAAAAGGGGAAGTTTGAGTACCCAAATGATAAGTTGGTTGAGCAATTTCAAGATAGACCGCCACCACCATTCCAAAAAATCTTAAAAAATACAAAGAGGATTGCCTATTTTAAGAAGTTCTTTGACACATTTAGAGAACTTCATATTAACCTTTCTTTGATGGATATTTTGTAGGGAATGCCTATATATTCTAAGTACTTGAAGAATGTGATGACAAATAAAAGAAGTCTTAGTGATACTGACACTGTAGTATTTACTTATGAGTGAAGTACAATGGTTATGACAAATATGCCCAAAAAGCTTAAGGACCCTAGGATTTTCACCCTCCCCATACAAATTAGCGAAAGTGATATAGTCTAATATTTGAGTGATTTGAGGGATAACTTCATTGATGCCCCTTTTTGTGTTTAAACGGTTAAATTTAAAAATCCATGGCCCTGTTCAGTTGTGCTACAGATGGCGGATAGAACTAGAGTAGTCCCCATAGGAATCATAGAGGATATTCTCATTAAGGTTGGTGAATTCATTATTCTTATTGACTTTATTTGGTCTCATTAAGGTTGGGATGTCCATTCTCGGTTACTGGGAGAGCTTTGATAGATATTAGAGAGGGCATGCTCAAGATGAGTTTGAATGATGAAGAAGTTGTTTTTAGAGTGTATAAAGCACTCAACACACCCTCATATTACATAGATCTATACATGATCACAGATATAAACGTAGCAGAGTATGGGTGGATAAGTGTAAACTTCCCATTACCACTTTGGACTCTCTCTTAGAGTTCCCCAAATTTATGAACAATCCTGATCTGCAAAAACTTTAATGAAATCTTTAAAAGGTAAGTGGAACAATATTTGCAGACCTTTATTACAAGCACTCTAGAGTTTAGAAATGACAGACAAGATGGACCCCAAAAAGGAGAAAAAAGATGAGAAATTGTGAATGGTGGTTGTGAGTCATGCCATTATAATAAATCAAGAACTACTTGGTAGACAACCCAAGTTAAGAAAATTATTTTTATTTTCTTAGTTTTTCTTACGTATCACCTTTGATTTTTTTTTGTGTTGATAGATTGAAGAAAAGTCTAAGTACCTGAGACCTTAGCTAAAGAGCATGGAAAAAATAAAGTGTGGGGTCTCCTAGACCTCTTTGATGGATATAATGCTACTAGCTAGGCCTTCAGGGGATGTTTTAATTCTTCATTCTTTTGTTTTACCTCTTCATTCTTTGATTTATACTTTGGCTACAATGAATGATTTTAAGTGTGGGATGTAAATCTTCCATTTTTATTAGGATGAATTGCGCTCAATGATTTTTATTTTGTTTTATTTGCAATTTTGGACTAAATTTTAAGCATATTAAAAAAGGATTTCATCTTAGTTTATTTCTAATTTTTGTTAGTTTGTCTTTTTAGTAGAAGTACACTTCACCCATCCCTCGATTTTTCATTTTGTTTTTTTAGGGGAGCCTTGAACCCAGTATCCTTTTTTATTTTTAGGAGTAATTTTAAAATTTTATTTGTAATTTGGAATAAATAGAGATGCTCTAGCTAGGTGCTACACATGATTACTTGTTGCAAGTGGTGTTGAATTCTATGGCATGATGAGAAAAATTAAATGACTTATGTGAGACACCTAGGATATTTTATATGACTCTAGTGTGACTTTGGCTTAAATTTGAATTCATGCATTTTCTTGGTTGAGAGTCTATAGAGATCCTTCTTTAATTAAACATGTTCCATATGTGTGAAGTTTTTGTTATAGTCCATGTTTGCATATAGATGTCTAGAACTTTTCTGGTGTATTTACAAATAGAAATAAAGACTGTTGAGTTTAGAAGATGATATAGGCATTTTTTTGATGACAATGTTTTATACTTTCTTTATCTACCCTTTCTGCATGACCTTAGTTATCCCTGTTGATCCTTTAGTCTATTATTTGGTAGCTCATATGTTATTATTTTTCTTTCAATTGACCATAATTTGATCCGAAACCTATATACACTTTATATGAAGAATTAAAGGTGGTAAGGACTGAGAAGTGAAGAAGAAGGAAAAAGTGAAAGTAAAGTCCCAAAATAATAGGTATTGGTATGTTGAAAAAAATTTATGTGTTGTGGTTGGGAGTAATGAAAGAAAAATAAAAATGTGATCAAAAGATGTAAATCATGAGTTGATAGCAAATACTCCCTACTAGAGATGAGTAAGCTAGCTTAAAGAGATGGGCAAAACAAATGAGATGTGTGAAGATAAAAGTGGTGAAAAATAGGTTCGTTGGAGATGAGTTTAATGTAAAGTTTAGTTTATTAAAGAGCTTAGGGAAGATAGTCACTATTACTGGCTAGAATAGTTCCTACCCACCCCATAGCCTATATTACAATCCTTAAATTCATACTTGATCTTCATATTTGATATTCTAATATTAGTGGAGTAATACACCAAGGAAAAGCATATGGTTCATCTTTCGTGACATGTGAATTCTTTGAAAGAGTCAGAGAAATTTGATTTCTTACACTCATTCTTATGATAAGTTGCAAATTTGTGAGTGAATGTGGGTGACTCTCTTGTGTTGAGGGCACATGTTTTGTAATGTATAGGTAACTTATATGATCTCTTTGTTGAGTAATTTGCATAAGTTTGCCAATTTGGTAGAGTCAATTGTTTAGGCTAGAAATTCTTGAAGTAGTATTCATGTGTTTTCAATTTAATGAAATAGCTAATATAGAACTTGCTATTCATGTAGTCATTGTGGTTCTAGCTTAAGTGTCATAGTTCAAGTAGTGAAGCAGAGTTTTACTTGATTGTTATTACTTTAAAGAGTTGTTCAAGGATGAACAAGGCTTAAAGTGTAAAGTGGTTATCTCAGGTGTATTTATAAACCTTAGTGTCATTATCTATGCGTGTTTATCTTAGTTTTGAGGATAAGTGTGACACCCAAGCAAGTTCCTAAAAGTTGTATCAACACTGTCAGTGGTAATGGTCCAGGTAATGAGTCATGAGGTCCTATAATGAGTCATTGGGAGAGACTTATTATCTGGACAGTTAGGTCGCCCATATGTTTAGCTTTGATCATGAGTCTTCGTAATGACTAGTGATGTTGGGTAACGAGTCTTGATGAGCAAATCGTGGTTATAACAGTAAAGGATAGGATTTGTGATGCTTAGGTCACGAGTCCAGGGAATGGCTCATAATTTATCATCATGAGTCTTTAGCCAAGTTGTGATGACTGGCCCTTATTTTTCCTGCCCATTTCAATTAGGGTCTTTTTGGTCTTTTCCTCCCTTTACACTTTACCCATGCCTTACAAACACTTTAATGATCCCTTTAACATTAGTTATCAAATCAAAAATGCTACTTTATCCTTTTCAAATTTTAAGGCAAGAGAATACTAGGGTTTTATAAGGGATTCAATATTCAAGATCCAACCTTCGAATTCCTTTTAATTTCTTTCATATTTTAGGCACGTCTCTCACCCTTAATTTGTATTTATATTTAGGCATAAATTAACTAAATATTCATATGATTTCATTATTGAGTTTGAAATTGGGTTGAGGTACTTTAATGGTGATTACTTAAATTGCTTTTCATGTGATTTAAACACACTATTCATGCTTTAATTGATGTTTTTTAGGACTGAATGGGTGCATGATTATGGGAATTGGAATGGGGAACATAGGTTTCCCTAATTGTTAGATTTTGGCTTGGTAATGGCAGTAAACTCAATCCACCTTCATTACTTTGGTTTTGAAAATGGAATTTGCATGATTTAACTTACTTTTGTAACCTTGAATTGCATAAATGAAATACCCTGGGTTTGGGACCCTTAGAAAATTTTCTAGATTTTTGGGTTCTAGAAAACATACGACTGGTGAGTACCAGTCATATAATAGGGTATGGGTGGTATACCTTGGTTGTATGCTGACCAGTATTGGTTGGTGGGTTGGATTCATTTTTGGAATGGGTACAACTTAGGTTGGTATGAGTCGTATTGTTAGATACAGGTCATTTGGTTTGATTTTTTTCTTTACTTAATCTGAGACTTAGTTTAATAACTTGGATCTAAGTATGAGTGGCTCATCATGAGTTGTGATCCAGCGTATAAGTCATACCATGGACTCGTCTAGTGGACAATGTTCATCCCTCTTGTGATTCTATAATGAAAGGGGTACGGGTCAGGGGTACTAGTCATATGCTTGGGTATGGTTTTGTTAGGGTAAATTAAATGTTGGATAGTGTTGGGTCCAAAGAGGAGGCCTAGGGTACAAGTAGTGGGTACCACTCATATTGGATAGTACGACCGGTATGGTATAGTGGGACCCTATAATGGGATTTGTATGCAGTTTAAGTGGAGACAATCTGGACATTTCCCAACTTAACCTATTAAGGCCCCACAAATTCTAAACCACTTGGTGGGTTATTTACCCTATTATTCTATCATTAGTACTTAGAAAACTCTCTTAAACACCAATTCTCTCTAAGGATTTTGGGTAAAGGTAGGCTACGATTTCACTAAGGTGATCAATTTGGGGCTTGTGTTGGTGATTTCTCTACATCATATTCTCAAACTAAGGCAAGGTACTTCTCCCTCATTGTTAGTTCCAACAAAAGGCATGATTTATACAATGTTTTCATGGCATGATTGTTGAATGGTTTTGGGGTTTTCAAATATATGTTGGGGTTTTTGTATTAAATGCTTGATTATGTTTTTTCCATGTTTTAATTATGTTTTTACATGCTTTAATAGTGACTTGGACAATTGGTTAGATGGAAATTGTTAAATGGTAATTGGATTTGGTTATGCAAAAATTGTCCCCAACATGTTTAATAAAATGCCTATGATAATTCTTTTACTATATTATTGGACTTTTAATGGAATTATTACATGGTATGGCTTTATAATGGAACCCTAAATGGTTTAAATGGTTTGGAATGGTTAAGTAAAATTGTTTGGTGGCCATGGTTATGGTTAATTGAACTCATTATGGGGTACAATTGATTCCCCAAGTAAACATGTTAATGAACAACTTATGGGCTATATGGCACTACCTCAAGAAAACACTTGTGGGGTACATAGAATTCCCCCAAGATATAGTCGGTATGATGATACCACTACTCATAGCCTTGGTTAATAATAATGGAATAAAGGTTTGGTTAGATGGAAATGGTTTTAATTGGGAAATAATGGTGTGGTGTAATAGCTAATTATGAAGGTGTGAGTCCAACGGACGAACACTGGAAACTCATGTTTGCCAACATGAGGGATTGGTCATGGTGACTATATATGATACTCATGAGGTATACGGGAATCTTCTAAGTACACTATACATATGTATTATAGAGAGCAAAAGGTACTTAGAAATCCCCTACTCTTATGGTATCTCTGGTTCATTTCGCTACATGCATTGGAGCCTGTTCAGGGGGTTACACTGTACCCATATAGCTCGTGGCTGGTTTTATGATGACTAAGCTACACATGCCCTGGTTAATGGTTTTAAATGCATAATATATCCAATCCCTTTCCCAACATGGTTATATATATCATATGTATGGTTTGTATGCACGTGGTTAGTTTACTTGGGTTTACTAGATGGCATTATTTTATCCTTATCCTAAGTACTTGCTTGCATTCACTTGCTAACTCATCCTCGGGTGGCTGTATCCCTACGTGATGCAGGGAACGATAAATCTACTCTTCCTGCTTAGTGCTCGAATTTAAAATTAGCTACTGGATTAAAGTGGTGAGCTTCCATATTCCAAAAGGCTATATTTCATGTTCATGGATGTTTTTATACACACTTTAGTTAATTTATGGATATTGGTTTTGGATATGGTTGAGGGTATGTCCCAACTAAATATTGTTTTTCCTTTGGTTAGATGATTTGTGAAACTACTATGGGTTGGTATGGGCAGGATCGGTATTGGTGTTGGCCTTAGTATTGGCATTGGTATTGGGGCTGATACCGTTGGACTAAATTTCTCATTATTCTATCCTATTATATTATGTTATGGAACTTGGTTTAGTTATTGTTATAGTTTTATATTGGTTATCGGTTGGGAATCAGACGGTTAGGCTCATTTGGGTGGTCATGATCATAGACCTATCCTAGAGTCTTGTTTTACTCAATAATGTTTTCTTGTTTTATGTTCAAAATTTATCCGACTCAAGATATGCATAGTCAGTTGGGTTGGGTAATAAGGGTGGTCCCAGTCCTGGTTGGACTTAGGTGCCCATTACAACAAAGCCCTGGTTTAGGTCATGTCAAGTTGGTATCAGAGCTTTAGGTTCATGGTAAATTTGGAGTCCACAAAGCCATGTGGAGTAGAGTCTCTTTCAGGGGTGTGTAGAGTGTCACACTCATGAGAGGAGGCTAAAAGGCATTTAGGAATATTTCACTTTCTTGATATTCTATTTTTAAGCTGTAAGGTCTAAGGTCATTTTTAATCCTGTTTTTTTTTTTGCTTTTCATATCATGCCTCGATGATCTGAGATGCAAGGTAACTCTTCCGTTCAACCTAGGGATAATATTGAGGGACATATACTACTCAGGGGATCCATACTCGGTCTAGGGGTCCAGTCCTTGATATTTTTGGAGTTTCATCGGTTGCTACTAGTCCTCCTTAGGATGAGGTGACTAATGTAGAATTTTGCCAATCTAGTTATGTTATTACTCAGTTGGTTATTTCTTAGGCTGAGCGGGATGCATCTGGTGTTTCATCTATTCAGGGCACAAGGGTTGGCTAGCTTATGAAGATGAATCCTCCTATTTTTACTGGTGTGAAGGTAGAGGAGGATCCACAGGATTTCTTGGATATAATGGAGAAATTTGGTAGGGTAATGTAGTCTACGAATGTTGAAGGGGTAAATTTTGTAGCTTATCAGCTCAGAGATATTACGTACCAGTGATATAAGGAGTGGGATAGGGATAGACATAATGTTGAGAAGTTATCCTTATGGGAGACTTTCTCAAATAATTATCTGGGTCGCTTCTTTTCTCAGGAGCTGATGGAAGCAAAGATGGAGGAATTTCTGAATCTTAAGCAAGGGAAAATATTTGTCAAGAAATATTCGTTGAAATTTCATCAGCTGTCTAGGTATGCTTCGAACTTGGTGTCTGATATGAGGATGAGGATAAGAAAGTTCACTTCAGGGCTATCTCGAGATTTGATCCTTAAAAGCAAGAATGCATTGCTAATCAAATATATGGATATTTCAAGGTTGGTTGTTCATATGCAACAGGTGGAGGACGAAAAGAGGAAACCGGTAGAGTTCAGGAAAAGGAAGGTAAGAGGAGCATGGTAGAACTCATTAGCAGGGTGGTCGGGATGGTGATAAATAGAAAATAAGAAGTGGGGGAGTTCTGGTTCCTTCTCCACTGCTAGTGCTCCTTACCCAAAATAGTCAGGTGATAGGCGTCAACAGGGTGGCAATAATTTTCAAGAATAGGGTGCCCAATCTCAGGTGAGTAGGGCTTAATCAGCTTTTTCATGCCCTCCTTGTTGGTTCTGTGGTCATCTTCATTAGGGATTTTGTGATGAGGGGAGGGATAGATGTTTTAAATATGGATAGCTAGGCCATATGCTCAAGAATAATCCAGTTGGTAAGGGTGCTTCAAGAGCGGTCAAAGCTCCGGTTGCTTCATCTTCTGCTCTTGCACCGAAGGATGCTTCTTCTGCATCTATTTTTGCTTCTAGCACCAGCGCAGGTCAAAATAGGTTATATGCTCTTGCTATTTGACAGGAATCTGAGGCATCACTTGATGTCATGACTGGTACGTTACAACTCTTTTCTCGTGACATGTATTGCTTGATTAATCCAAGGTCCACCCTTTTTTATGTGACCCCATTTGTGGTTGTGTATTTTGGTTTTGATCATGAGGTTATTTCAGATCCTTTTTCTATTTCTACCCTAGTAAAAGAATCTGTGGTTTCTAAGAGAGTCTATAGGAGGTGTGTGGTATCTGTTGTTACTAGGCAGACTTTGGTGGATTTTCTTGAACTAGATATGGTGGATTTCGATATTATTCTAGTGATGGATTGGTTACACTCTTGTTACGCGTCCTTAAATTATCAGACCTGTAAGGTTGTCTTTAGGTTCCCTGATGAATCAGTTATAAGTGGGAGGGTGGTTCCCTAGCTCCTAGGGGAAGGTTTATTTCTTATCTTATAACTTAGATATTAATCTCCAAAGGTTGTCTTTATCACTTGGTCAGGGTTAAATATTCTAACTCAGAAGGTCCTTCTTTACATTCGGTTTTGGTGGTGAATAAATTTTCTATAGTCTTTTTTGATGATCTTCTTAGTGTTCCCCTGGCTGGGAGATTGGGTTTGTTATTGATTTGGTTCCAGACACTTATCCAATAATTATTCCTCCTTATAGAATGGCTCTGATTAAGTAAAGGAAACTCAAGGAACAACTTAAGGATCTTTTGGATAAAGGGTTTATTCATCCTTGTGTATCCCCGTGGGGTGCACCGATATTATTCATGTGCAATAATAATGGTTCCCTTCAGATTTACATTGACTATAGGCAGTTGAATAAGGTTACGGTCAAGAACAAGTATCCTCTCCCAAGGATAGATGACCTGTTTGATCAGTTGGAAGGTGCCAAATTCTTTCTAAGATAGATCTTATGTTTGGGTATGTGTAATACCCCAAAAATCTAAACCAATGTTAGGGCCATGCTACAAGATCATGAGAAATAACTTATGGTGTTTTGGTAGTTTTATTAGTGGGTTTAATGTATATTAAGGCCTCAAATAACTCCTAGCTATGAAACGAATCAAAATATCCCTTACCGATTGAATTTTTGAGAAAGATATTGCTATAGTCAACTTCAAAAGAACATATCTTTCGTTTTACTAACAATTTTTGAGCTCATTACCCACCAACAGATAGATAATTGAATTAGATGTCCAACAATACCAATTTTGCCTAAATCCAATAACTGAGTGAAAAGTTATAGAATATTTCGTGTGAGGCAGTAGGTTGTCGCGATATCACTGCTCGGCGATGCAATAGCGGTGAAGCCAATACCGCACAGTGGTAAACCTTCACATTGGAGTCGTCTCAAATAAGTAGGTCACCGCTATTATCCCTCACAGTGCTGCTATAGCGGTGGGACCAATATCGCTCAACGGTAAGCCTCAAAATTTGGGATTTTTAATGTCCAGGGAACGTTTGGTCTTTTCCCATAGCTCTAAATCCGTCCGAACACAGTATTTAAGTCCCAATTGATCCTTATTTTCTCATTATTTCACAAATTACTCAAATTAAAGTTTCCCTCTTTTAAGAACAAAAACCCTAGCCTCCTCAAATCAAGAACAAATCTCAAGAATTCACCATCAACTCTTACGAATTCATCAACCTAGGTATGTTAAGTGTTCATCCGTGGGTTCCTTCCACCCACAGAGTCCAAGTATCCAATGTTAAATTCAAAGTTGTGATCTTTACAAGTTATTGTGATTTTAAATTGTGATTTAAACCATGAACTCCCATGAATTGGAATTCTATGCCATGTTTACATGAAATTGTTGTTGTTATCAAACCCCGCAAGTTTTAATGTTGTTATTCACTTATTTAAATCATAGTTAGTGCTGTTGAGGTGAATTCATTCTATTACTACAAGCTTTAAATTATTCCCATGCTTAGCTTGAACTATGCATATCAAGTGTTTGATGAAATGCCTGCAAGAATTCATTTTTCTTAAATGCTTCCATATTATATCCCCGAAGTTTAGTACTATTTTACTATTATTTCTATCGAGTCTTGGGGGTTATGAATACCCTAAAACTTAGTTGTTTAATTAGTCTTGGTAACTTAAAAATAGTTTCAAAATATGTTATGAGAATTATCAGTTCAGTCACTCATCATAGTCAGTTAAACTCAGATCAGTTCAAAATTCAGAATTCTTCAGTTGGGAGTAGGATTTAGTGCTGAGCGAATGCAGGGATGGTGCCTTCCCCATCAGCTAGGCAGAGTCGATAGTAGCAGTCCCTGTGTTCTAGAACTGCATAGCCAGTGTAGGATGAGGAGTCTCCCGTCAGATTAGGCTTGACTACCTCCCAGGGGTCACCCGTCAGATTAGGCTTGACTCTGCCCAGGTGTCATCAGTCATTTTAGTCTTGACATCCTGGTTTTTTAGTAGCTTAGTGGATCCACATTGCCATTGTTAGTACCCATGGCACAGTATTTACACCCTTTCAACTGGGGTTATAGGTTGAACCCTAATCAATTCAGAGCGGGGCATGTTGGTTAGATGATACCTCCCACAATCTTAGTTCAGTAATTAGCTTAGTAATTCAGCTTCAGTGCTGTTTGACCATAGCATACAAATATCAGATATTCAGTCATTAGATTTAAGTAACTCAATTTACAGATTATACTCAGAACATATTTTATGTTTGCTCATGCACACTTAGTATTTACAGATTTCATGCATACTCAATATTTAAAAATATCATGCACATTCAGTATTTATAGATTTTATGCACACTGTACTTACAGATTCCATGCATTTCTATTTAATATTTATTGCTATTCATTTAGTTATTATTCATTCAAATGAAACAATGTATATCAACCTACCTCATTTAGCATACCAGTACATTCAAAGTACTAATCGCATACTCTTTTTTTGGGCTATGATGTATCATATCATAGGTTCGAACGCTCAATTCCTGAATTGTGCATAGACTTTCCAGATTATCAGCCATAGCAGTGGTGAGTCCTTATATTTTGAGGACAAACTTATTTATTTTCATACTTTCAGTTAGTTCATCAGTCGGTTGGAGTTAGTTGGCGCCTGTCCCATTAACTTTTATTCAATCAAAAGAGCCTTTTCAGACTAGTACAAATAGTTAGTCAATTTTCAGATTTCAGTTATCATTATCAGTATTATTAGTTTTGTAATACAGATATATCAAATTTATTACTTAAAACCTTATGGAATTCCTCAGTTTATTTCTATATATGATCTTCTGATATCAGTTTTACTCAGTGCTCACAATAGGTACTAGCTCATGGGTTAGCTTGTGGTCCCTTAGGACTGTAAGCATCGTGTGGCACCATGGGTGTACTCCAGGGCGTTACAAACTTGGTATCAGAGCCTAAGGTTTTAAAGTGTCCTAGGGATTCCGCATTGAGTAGAGTCTTGTGCATGAGTGTAAAGAGTGCCTCACTTATGGACTAGAGGCTACGAGATGTTTTAGGAAAAATTTCCCTTCTTTTATAACTCAACTCGTGCTATAGAAATCTCTTCTGAGAAAATTATGTAGATTTTCATCTTTCTCTATTCATGCTATCTCTACCTTGTTTTTGAGGTAACAAAAATGTTCAAGCTCAAATTTGTACAGATAGAGCTTTCTCAGACAGACCCTTCACACAGTTATGGGATTGCATATGGGATTAATAGGATCTCATCAGTTCTCTTATGTTCTATACTTTGAAAGTGTTCATGTCATGTGAATAAGCATGAGTTCAATTTAAACCCTCCTTCTAATCTATCCTTTA
The DNA here is from genome assembly GCF_002878395.1 of Capsicum annuum. Classification (NCBI taxonomy): domain Eukaryota; kingdom Viridiplantae; phylum Streptophyta; class Magnoliopsida; order Solanales; family Solanaceae; genus Capsicum; species Capsicum annuum. Next base: position 199,594,847 of record NC_061121.1, read on the forward strand.
TTCTGTTATAGACCATAACTCCCAGAAAGAACAACGGAAGAAGAAATGGGAATCAGCCCACACCTCTGCCTGTTCAAGAAGATTCCCTGAATGAGCATGCATTTCATGCCAAATTTGCAGCTGCTTTTACTACCTTAGCTTATTCAGTAGTTTCTTAGAGCAATCTGTAGGCTGTTTTCTATCTAGGCTTTTGATTCATGATCAGCTGAGTTAGAAGGAGGAGAGTAAAAAGAAGGAAAGCAAGAATAAGAGGTCCAAAATAGGTAGTTTTAAGTCAAAGTCAAAGAGTGGTCGTACTAACCCTCTCTGTGAGAAGTGTCGTAGGAATCATCAGGGTGTATGTAGGGCTGGTAGTAGGTTGTGTTTTGGATTGGTGAGCTAATCCACAGAGTCAGTTAATGCCCCCAGGTGGGTCAACATAGTAAGCATGGTCGTTCCCAAGTTTTAGCCGGTCGCCCAAATCAGCAGGGCACCACTTCCGGTGCCTCCAGTGGTCAACTTCAGAACAAATTTTATGTACTCCAGTCCTAACATGATCAGGATAATTCTCTGGATGCGGTTACGGGTATGTCACAGGACTTTTATATTCTTGTGTATGTTTTAATAGACCTCAAAACTTCATTTCCTCTTTATAACCCCTATTTAGCTGTCTAGTTCAGTGTCATTCCCAAAACTTTAGTAGAGCTCTTTTCAGTTCCTACCTCAGTAGGTAAATCTATCTTAGCTAGACGGGTTTACAAAAACTACCCGATTTTAGTATCCCAGAAAATCACTTCAGTTGATTTCAGAGATAGAGTCGTTCGGTTTTAATTTTTGAATAAACCAATCCTTGAATGAAGGAGGTAGTACATTAGTACGTAAGAGTCAGACGTGTTTCCAGGCTCTTTTCGGAGTCCTATGCCATCATGTAACCCAAAGTTAGAAGTATGAACCCAGTAGTTTAGCAATAGTAGTAGAGTTGGGATAGCTTATCCAGATTGAGCGGAGTATGCATTCCATGGGGCTAGTTGTATGAAAAGTGAATCAGTAGGCTTGAAATAGTGTATTCAAGAATTTAATTTTGTTAATCTGAAATTCCATGTGTTGTTGATGTTGGTGTAGCGGTAATTCTCATGGTGTGGGGAAAATATAAGTTTAGAGATACGATATCTGTAGGTTATGATAAAAGTAGTATGGTTCATTAAAGATTTGGAAATATCCATGCTATGTGTTAGAATCTAAGTTTGAATCTTTGAGAATTCTATGTTAGTCAGTGGTTAAGTTGTTATATGATGATTGTTTGGGGTATAGAAAGCTAAGAGTTGTATCTCAGAAGGAAGTACTAGTAGTGGGTTTTATAATATCGGGCATAGTCATTTAGGTTGAGTTTACCAGTTAAGCATAGTATTATACCCTAGATTCCAGATTAAAGTGGTGGTAGTTCAATTTAGATATATTGTGGTTCCCAGATTTAGAGTGATGGCTTTAAGCTAAGGGGGAAATTATACGGCAAGTAACTAAGTCAATCTCTCAGATTCTAGTAGTGATACAATGTAATGCCCCGAGTCTGTACCCCAGATACTACACGATACTCATAATCCTTAAGGACCACAAGCTAAACCATAACTGATACCTGCTGTAATAACTGAATAGTAATACTGCAAATAAGAGGAAATTAGGTAGAAAAATATGCCATAAGGTTCAATACTATAATAAAATTGAATACGGTATAGCAATACCAAAACTAAAACATCTATCTGAAAAATATTCTAGTCTGAAAAAGCCTTTAAACTGTCTGAGACATGGAGTTGATGGGACAAGTCCCCAAATAACTCCGAACTACTAAAATAAGCTGAACTACTAAAATTATCATCATATCCTTGAACTAAGAGGACTCACTACTAACTTTGTCAGTTGTATATCTGAAATACTAAGTATGATCGGGAGCCCTTGCCTCTGCACCTATGCTATAAAACATCAAGCGCAAAAGAAAGGTATGGGTCAGTACTTTGAATGTACTAGTATGCAAAGTGAGGTAGGCTGAAATGCATAGGTTCATATGCATGAACAATACTAAATAAATGATATGAATATAACTGAACAAAAGTACATGCGTGAGTATGTAAACTGTAACTGAGATTGTGATAACACTGGATACTGAGTTCTGTGTTAATGATTTATTGATATCTGAGTTTACTGATACTGCGTAGCTGATAACTGAGTAATTGTATCTAACACTCTTGATCCTGTGGAACTATACTGAGTTCCATACTGACTTGAGTAACTGTATCTGATAGTCCTGATTTTTTGTAAAACTAAACTGAGTTCTATACTGAGACAGGAACTGAAACTAAGACTGTGGGAAGTAATCGTCTAATCGATATGCCCCTCTCTAAACAGATTGGGGTCCAACATGTAACCCCAGTCGGAAGGTTGTCAGTATCGTTCCATGGGTAAAGACAAGCTGAGTCACCCTCATCTGGTAGGTTCTCTGAACGAGAACGGTGGTACCCTCAACTGGCAGGTAGATTACCTCATCAACCCTCAAATGAAAGTTTGATATATCAACCTACGCTGGCTGCATAGTTCTGGAACACACAGACTGATTTTAAGGATCACACCCTCTACTGGCAGGTGAGTCCCTATCTGTGGGTTCACTCGGTATTAAATCATACTCCTGACTAAATAGACACAAGACTGGATTCTAGACTATTCTAGGCTGGACTGAACTATTTCTGATCGTAATATATAACTAAACTAAACTGAGTTCACTAGATTCCATGGACTGACGGAATACTACTGAATTCTGTTAACTGACTGAATTCTACTGATCGTGACATGACTGATACTATTCTGTGACTGACCATGGCTCTAGGTAAACAGCTAAATTGTCGGGTATTGAATACCCCTAGGACTCGATAGCATAAATTATATGACATGGCACAATCTTGAAACATGATAAATAACTACTTGATCATCATTCATTCATAGGTATATTCTATCAAACACTGGCATGACATAAACTTGAATACATGCTAACATGATATAATTTCATTATTTAATTCTCATGAACAATACATCAAACACTTGAAGGACATGATATATGCACATGACACCAAAACAACATGTACACATCATAGTTCAATTCCACATTTACAACTTCAAGGGTTTCAACATGGTTTTGCATGATAATGCACACATATCAATCAATACCAAATGGATCTTGTAGTAAATCATGAACTAGAAACCCCATTAACATGGAAATCATGAATACATTCAAATTCAACCATGAACTTCATCAAACTCATAAACTTGTATTTAAAATGGGTTCTTAAACTTCAAAGGTGGAAGGGAACCCTTGGATGAACACTTGACATACCTTGGTTGCTAAATTTCTGAAGAACAATGGTAGAAATCTTGAGCCTTGGCCTTGAAATTAAATCACCTACGGTTCTTATTCTTGAGAAATTTGAGAGAAAGTAAGTATATTTTACTCAATGAAGGCTAAATCTCATATTTTAGGGCTGAATAGGGGTTTGAAAAAGACCCTAATACCCCTGAGGATGCAGCTTTTTAATTAATGAAAACCAAACTATTGACACACAGGACGATGTACCACATCGTTGGCATCAATGCGATAGCCAATGTGTTGCGTTGAGTCCACATCGGTTGACTGTAAATTGCCACTGGGTGCCAAGGAAAAATATTAATTGATGCGATGACCAATGCACCACATCGTGCCGAGATCGCATTGATACACTATTTTGGATTCCTAAACATGGTTCAAATGAGATCCAAAAAATTCCAAACTCATTTAGGAACACCTATTGACTTTTCTGATCATAAAGCAATCTAAAGATCGATACTTTAAGGTCATAAGAGTCGTGAAATAGGGTTGCCAACTTACGAAGGCTAAAATAATACTAAGTCTGAATACTTAGCTAGAATTTTCTAAGTCTGGGACCCCTTAGCAAGCTTAAAAGACTGGGTCATGCTTAGGATTTTGTGGGGTGTTACAATATCTCCCCCTTGGAAACATTCATCCTCGAATGAAACTGATTAAACGAAGAATATTGATAGACTTGATTTAGACACTAGATATGCATAACTGAACCATAATTTCATGACTGAAGTTACTGATATACTAAATTATCATACTGAACATGCATATCTGATGCATGAGTGTATAGCTGAACATGATTCATGAATGCATGACAAGGATTACTAATAAGTTGTGTTCATATACTGCACATACATGTATGATGCATGAGTACATGACTGAACTGATCATAAATTCATGACTGGGTATGTAACATTAATTGATACCAAGTTGGTAGCTATATCTGAACATGAGACTGAGTAAATTCAAAGAAAATTTGTTACCTTGGGCTGAGTCTAAGTCTGTGGAGAAAAGGTGAGGATACTTGGTCTGCATGTCTAGTTCTGCTTCCCAAGTAGCTCCCTCAACGGACTAATTCCGCTAAAGTACTTTTACTAGAGGGACTTGTTTGTTTCTTAGTATGGGAATCTGATAATCAAGGATTTTGACTGGAATCTATTCATAAGAGAGGTTGTTCTGAATATCTATGGCCTCTATAGGGACTACGACTTCTAGGTCACCTATGCATTTCTTAAGCAAGGAGACATAGAAAATTGGATGCAATGAAGCTAAGTCTGAAGGCAACTTAAGCTCGTAAGCTACCTTTTGTAAACGGCTAAGAATTCGGTAAAGACCGACATATCGGAGACTAAGTTTCTCTTTCTTGCCAAACCTCTTCGCTCCTTTCATAGAAGATATTTCTAAATACACAAAATCACCAATCTCAAACTTGAGATCCTTACTGCGTATATCTAGGTATGATTTCTGTCGGCTCTAAGCTGTCTGAAGCCTTTCCCTGTCTCAAATCATCTACACCTGGCACACATAGCCAACCCTGGTAGTGCAACACACCTTCTCCCCCTTAGGATAAAATCTCTACCTCCTGATCTCTGACTGATTCCTTTAACTTAGCTAGATTGGGATCCCTATCCTGCTTTTTCTTTACCTCAAAAACTAGGGATGATTCTGAACTACTCTTCACCTATATACTACCTTCTAACGAATCAACTAAGAAAACACCTAGTCGAGCAAGCAGATGAATTTCCTGAGATAAATTTTTCTTACCATCCTCCACATGAGCAACACTACCCATAGCATCCTACTGAGAGAATCAGCCACTATATTGGCTTTACCTGAATGATATAAGATGCTTAGGTTGTAGTCTTTCAACAACTCCAACCACCTTTTGTGATAAAGGTTTAAATATTCCTGAGGGGACACATATTGCAGGCTCTTATGGTCAGTGAATACATCAACGTGCACCCCATACAAATAGTGTCTCCAAATATTATAAGGAAAATACTATTGCTGCTAACTCAAGATTATGAGTAGGATAGTTATTTTCATGGGGATTAAGCTGTCTAGAGGCGTAGGCTATGACCTTATCTCTCTGCATCAAAACACACCCCAAACCGACTCTGGAGGCATCACAATATACCATAAATCCATCTGAACCATCTGGTAGGGTCAAAACCGGAGTTGTAGTAAGTCGAGTCTTCAACTCCTGAAAACTCCTTTCACAAGAATCTGACCACTGGAATTTGACTTTCATCTGAGTCAATCTGGACATGGGGGATGCAATAGATGTAAATCCCTCAAAAAATCATCGGTAATAGCTAGTCAAGCCTAAGAATCTCTTGATATCTGATTGAGAGATGGGTCTAGGCTAGTTTCTCACTGATTTAGTCTTTTGAGGATCAACTCTAATGCCATCATTGGAAATTATATGGCCGAGGAAGGCTACTGACCATATCTAAAATTAGAACTTACTAAATTTTATGAATAGTGATTGTTTTTTAGAGTCACAATACTATTTTGAGATGGTCCGCAAGATCATGCTCACTATGGGAGTAGACAAAAATATCATCTAAGAAGATTATGACGAACATGTTCAGGTACTGCTTGAATACATGGTTTATCAAGTCTATGAAGGCTGTTGGGGCATTGGTAAGACCAAAGGACATGACTAAGAATTAAAAGTAACCATATTGAGTTCTGAAAGTTGTCTTTAGGATGTCACATTCTTTGACTTTGAGCTGATGATAGCCTGATCCGAAATGTATCTTAGAAAAATAACTGGAATCCTGAAGTTGGTCAAACAAGTTATTAATTCTGGGAAGTGGATACTTGTTCTTGAATGTGACTTTATTTAGCTGACGGTAATCAATACATATTCTGAGAGAACTATTTTTCTGACACACGAATAAAATTGTTGTGCCTCACGGGGACACACTAGGTCTAATAAATCTGTTATCTAGGAGATCTTTAAACTGTTCTTTTAATTCTCTGAGTTCTGCTAGAGCTATTTTGTATGGCAGAATAGATATGGGTTGAGTATTTAGAAGAAGGCATATTTCAAAGTTGATTTCCCTTTTGGGAGGAACTCCAGGAAGATCTTCGGGAAACACATCTTTGAATTCGCATGCAACTGACACTGATTCAAGTGTATGGGTTTCTAAACTAGAGTCTTGGACTCGAACGAGATGGTAGACACATCCCTTAGATATCATTTTTCTTGCCCAAAGGTAAGAAATAAGTTGACCCCTAAGTGCTGAAGTACTACCCCTCTATTCTACAATGGGTTCATTTAGAAACTAAAACTGGACAATTTTATTTCTACAATCGACTGAGGCATAGTAGGAATTAAACTAATCCATACCAAGAATGACATCAAAATCAGTCATCTCTAATTCAACTAAATCTACTGAAGTGACTTTCTGAGATATCATAATCGGACAGTTCTTGTATACCCACCGAGCTATGATATATTAACCCACTGAGGTAGAGACTAAGAGAGGCTCTGCTAAAATTTTGGGACCGACTCCAAAATCAACGGCTATATATAGAGTAACAAAAGACAATGAAGATCATGGATCTAGCAAAGCATAAACATGTAAATGGAAAACTTGTAACATACCAATGACCACATCAGGAGAAATTTCCTGATCCTGTCGAGACTGAAGAGCATAGAGTCTATTTGGACGCTGCCTACTGGTGGTACTAGAAGCGACACCCTGCTGATTTGGATGACCGAACTGAGCTGGGGGACAATTATACTAACCCTGAGAACCTAACTTAGGACAATCTCTGACTCTGTGTCCAGGCTTTCCACACTTGAAACACACATTCTTGCTAGTTCTGTAGATACCCTGGTGATTTCTGCCATATTTCTGATAAAGGGGATTAGTTTAGGCGTTGTTGACATACCCTAGGGTTTAGGGCCTGGTTCCCTATCTCTATTACCGTCTATGAATTTTGGCATTATAGCACTGGCTGAGGACGGAGTTGTACCTAATGATTTTAGGCAGAACTGAGAATGATTCCCACCCTCTTACTTAGGTAGAGCAAAGTTCAAACTACCTACTTTCGCTCTCTTTTTCTTTCTCTTCTTCTCCTTATTCTTAGCCTCCTCTATCTACTGAGCATGGACCATGAGCCTAGATATGTCCATCTTTTTAATCAACATTGTGGTCCTACACTCTTTGACCACACTATTAGACACACTAGACACATACTTACTTATCTTAGATCTGCTATCTGCTACCACATGAGGAGCATATCTGGCTAATTGAGTAAACTTGAGAAAATACTCTTTCATTATCATGTTTCCCTACTTCAAATTTATAAACTCTAAAACTTTCACTTTCTAAACTCTAATGGGAAGAACCTATCCAAAAAAGAAGTGGCAAACTTCTCCTATTCTATAGGCCCTGCATCTGTGGCCCTTTCTGTTTTTCACTGTTTGAACCATGAGTGGGCCACATCCTGCAAATGATATGAGGTCAACTAAGTACTCTCAACAGCAGTCACTCCCATAATATCTGCAACTTTCTACACCTGATCAAGAAACTCCTGAGGGTCCTCATTTGACTTAGACACAGTAAAAGACGGAGAGTTCATTCGGTGAAATCCTGAATCCTAGCAGGAAAAGTATTGGCCACTGGGTTAGTCAAAAAATAGTTGGGCATTCATTCTGGGATGCAATAGAATGAGATAAGGTGGTGAAAGTTGCTCTAAATTAAGCGTGGGAGACGTGTTCGTCCAAAAGAACTAGCTAGACGGGCAGGGGTTCTTACTGGTCTCCCATTTCTCTTCCCTTAATCTTTTTTGGAGGCGTATTCTATAAATGGAAGAGAAATTTAGATTCTACAGGGAGTTTAACTAGAGCTCATGCACACTCATACAACATAAATACAGAAAGAAGGGAAACTTTTCATAAAACACCTCGCAGCCTCCTATCCATAAGTATGGCGCACTACACACCCAGTCACAAGATTCTACTAGATGCAGCTTTCAAACTTTCTAGGAATCTATTGAACCTTAGGCTCTGATACCAAGTTTGTAATGCCCCGAGTCTGTACCCCAGACGCTACACGATACTCATAATACTGAAGGACCACAAGTTAACCCATGACTGGTACCTTCTACAATAACTAAATAGTAATACTGCAAATATATAGAAATTAGGTAAAACACATGCCATAAGGTTCAATACTATAATAAAACTAAATACAGTATAACAGTACCAAAATTGAAACACCTATCTGAAAAATACTCTAGCCTGAAAAAGTCTCTAAACTGTCTGAGATATGAAGTTGATGGGACAAGTCCCCAACTAACTCTGAAATACTAAAATAAGCTGAACTACTGAAATAACCATCATGTCATTGAAGTAAGAAGACTCACAACTAACTCTATTAGCTAGATATCTAAACTGCTAAGTATGATCAAGAGCCCGTGTGTCTGAACCTATGATATAAAATATCATAGGTCAAAAGAATGGTATGTGCCAGTACTTTGAATGTACTGGTATGAAAAGTGAGGTAAGCTGAAATGTATGGGTTCATATACATGAATAATACTGACTGAATAACATGAATATAACTAAATAAGAGTACATGCGTGAATATGTAAACTATAACTGAGATCTTGATAACACTGGATACTGAGTTCTGAGTTACTGATTTACTAATATATAAGTTTACTAATACTTCGTAGCTGATAATGGAGTGACTATATCTGACAGTCTTGATCCTGTGGAACTATACTAAGTTTCGAACTGAAATAAGTAATTGTATTTGATAGACTTAATTTTCTGTAGAACTAAATTGAGTTCTATACTGAGACTGGAATTGAAACTGAGACTGTGGGAAGTAATCATCTAACCAACATACCCCTCTCTGAATAGATTAGGGTCCAACCTATAACCCCAATCAAAAGGGTGTTAGTACCATATCATGGGTAAAGACAAGTTAAGTCACCCTCATCTGGCAGGTGCTTTGAATGAGAATGGTGGTACTCTCAACTAGCAGGTAGATCACCTCATCAACCCTCAAATGGAAGCTTAATGTCTCAACCTATGTTATCTATATAGTTCTGGAACACGTGGACTGCTTCTAAGGATCACACCCTCTACTAGCTGGTGAGTCCCCATCTATGGGTTCACTCGGTACTGAATCCTACTCCTAACTGAATAGACAGTGTGGATTGGATTCTAGACTATTCTAGGCTGGACTGAACTATTTCTGATTGTACTGTATAACTGAACAAAACTGATTTCACTGGGTTCCATGGACTGATGGAATACTAGTGAATTCTATTAACTGACTAAATTCTACCAATCGTGACATGACTAATACTATCCTGTGACTGACCATGGCTCGAGTTAAACAGCTAAATTGTTGGGTATTGAATACCCTCAGGTTTCGATAGCATAAATTATATAACATAGAATTATCTTGAAATATGATAAATAACTACTTGATCATCATTCATTCGTAGGGGCATTCTATCGAACATTGGCATGACATGAACTTAAATACATGCTAACATGATATAATTTCATTATTTAATTCTCATGATTAATTCATCAAACACTTGAAGGACATAATCCATAAACATGACACTAAAACAATATGCACACATCATACTTCAATTCCACATTTACAATTTTAAGGGTTTCAACATGATTTCGCATGATAATGCACACATATCAATTAATTCCACATAGATCTTGTAGTAAATCATGAATTAGAATTCCCATTAACATGGTAATCATGAACACATTCAAATTCAACCATGAACTTCATAAAACCTATAAACTTATAGGTAAAAGGGGTTCTTGAACTCCAAGAGTGGAAGGGAACCCTTGGATGAACACTTGACATACCTTGGTTGCTAAATTCCTGAAGAACAATACTGGAAATTTTGAGCCTTGGCCTTGAAATTAAATCACCTATGGTTCTTGTTCTTGAGAAATTTGAGAGAAAGTAAGTATATTTTGCTCAATGAAGGTTGAATCTCATGTTTTAGGGCTGAATAGGGGTGGAAGAAAAACCTTAATACCCTTGAGGACCTGGCTTTTTAATTACTGAAAACTAGACTATCGATGCGTAGGACGATGCACCGCATTGTTAGCACCAACGCAATTTTTAACACATCGCATCAAGTCTACATCGGATAACTGGAAATTTCCACTGGGAGACAAGGAAAAATATTTTTTGATGTGATGATCGATGGCTGCACTGAGATTGCATCGATACATTATTTTAGATTCTCAAACGTGGTTCAAATGAGGTCCAAAAAATCCAAAACTCATCTGGGAACACCTACTGACATTCCTGAGCATGAATCAATCTAAAGATCGATACTTAAAGGTCATAAGAGTCGTGAAATAGAGTTTCACACTTATGAAGGTCAAAATAATACTAAGTCTGAATACTTAGCTAGAAGTTTCTATGTCTGGGACCCCTTAGCAAGCTTAAAAGACTGAGTCGAGCTTAGGATTTTATGGGGTCTTACATATAGTGTATGGTAGAACATCAGTAGGGGGAGACGCTCGAACCATTTGTATCTTAGTTCAAAGTTTTCTACTTCAGTTATAACGATATCAACTCATGCATTACATATCAGCCCTAAGATCATAGCTCATACTCGTGCACATTATAGAAAATCATGTACGCTTCTATTCCCTAGTATAAGGAATTCTAGTCTACCTAGCAGTAAAAACCATGTTCCATGAATTTATGAACTTGAAAATTAGGTCATGCAGCTCATAACTCTAGTACTGATGCTTTATAGTATGTTTAATTCTAGTACTCAGGCTACACTCTCAACGATTAGCGAAATTCAGATTTTTGTTATGTATATCATTAGATATTTTTTCTTGATGAATTCATGATGTTGATACTCTACTCCTCATGCCTCAGTTAAGTTCCAAATTCTATATAGTGTTTATTTATGCTTTCGGTCCTCATGTTTCAGCCTTTCAGTGACCTCTCCTTATGAAATTATGTAGTGATGAGAAGTTTCTTCGATGAGAGAGAATAAATATTTCATGTTAAGGAAAGATTGTTGCATACTTGTTTTACATGAGGCTATAGTTACCAAGATTGGATTGACATGTCATGTTGGTGTGTAAATGGGTAAAAGCATTATGTGTTAGTGAATGGATAGTAAGAGGTTGGATGTAGTTGTTGATGAAGTGATGAGAATTATTTGTGAAATAAGGAGTCAGGAAAAAGCAAGTTGTGTCAAACTCATGACCCAGACAAGTATTAAAGTGTTATGTGTGCACTTTGTAGATTTGAGTAGGCTTGATCATAGTGAGGGACTTTAGTTCAGCTCAGACTTCAGTAGGTAGAGTTATCAGAGCCAATGTGAATATTTTCAGTAGCCTCAAGGGAAGTACGATGTTGAGGTAGAAAGTATAGTTAAGGGAGTATTGGAGAAGTGTAGCTAAGCTTGAAAGTTAGTAGTAGCAGTGCATGTCTTCATAGCTCTATCATAGTTTATGTTTCGTAGGCCTGTGTTCAATATTAAAGAATTTTAGCCTTGTTGTGAATTCTTATTCAGATGCCTTATTCAGACCATACAAAGATTCCTTGCACCCTAAATTCATTAGAATGTTATACAAAAAGTGTCAAAGAAATACTCTAGTTAAGTATAAACTTTCAGTATGAGTTAGTTTGTATAGCCAGTAATTCAGTTAGCAGTCAGGCAGACAATCTCCTATGATTTTCATATATCCTATTTATGAGGAAATTCCATAAAAACTATGCAAGTCATGAATTCAGGTCAGTTCATACATCAAGCATCAGTTTCAGATTCTAGATATTGAGTTATGATTTAGTTCATAAGTATCTCGTCCATCATCTCAGTTTTTGCTCAGTATTTCAGCCAAGTCAGTATCTTCTGAGGGACTTAATATCCCAAGGGGGAGATGTACTATAATCCCTTGATCTTTCATGTCCTAAATATTTCCATCTTCTCTTCACGTAATAAGATCTAACTTGAAGTAATAAGTACACATAAGTTGACTCTCTCGTTTCTATCTCAGCCTTATACCCATTTTTATGTCATTACATGCATTCACGAATCAGTTCAGTCAGTCACTAGGTTTTAGAATCAGTCATGAAATTATGTTCATAGTCAAGCATGTTCAGTATGTGATCTCAATTGCCTTAGTTCAATACTCTCAATCTAGCGAATCTCATTCGAGGATGAATTTTCCAAGGGGGAGATATTATAATACCCCAAAAATCCAAACCAATGTTAAGTTCATGCTAAAAGCTTAGGAGAAATAAATTATGGTGTTTTGTTAGTTTTATGAGTGAGTTTAATGTATATTAAGGTCTCAAATAACTCCTAGCTATTAGACGAATTAAAATATCCCTTACCGATTGAATTCTTGAGAAAGATATTGCTATAGTCAACTTCAAATGAACATATCTTTTGATTTACTGAGATTTTTTTAGCTCATGACCCACCACAAGATACATAATTGAATTAGCTTTCCAACAATACAAATTTTTCCTAAATCCGATAGCTGAGTGAAAAGTTATAGCATTTTTTGTGTGAGGCAGTGGGCTGCCTTGATAAAATGGTTCAGCGGTGCAATAGCGGTGAAGCCAATACCGCTCAGCAGTAAACCTTTAAATTGGAGTCATCCCAAGGCAGTAGGTCACCATTATTTGCCCGCTCAGCTGTGCTATAGAGGTGGGACCAATACTGCTCAGCGGTAAGCCTCAAAATTGGGATTTTTAATATCCAGGGACTGTTTGGTCTTTTTCCATAGCTCCAAATCTGTCCAATCATAGGATTTAAGCCCCAGTAGAGCCTTATTTCCTCATTATTTCACCAATTACTCAAATTAAAGTAGCCCATTTTCAAGAACAAAAACCCTAGCCTCCATAAATCAAGAACAAATCTTAAGAATTCACCATCAACTCTCATGAATTCATCAACCCAAGTATGTTAAGTGTTCATCCATGGGTTCCTTCTACCCATGGAGTCCAAGTATCCAATTTAAAATTCAAAGTTGTGATCTTTACAAGTTATTGTGAATTTAAATTGTTATTTAAACCATGAACTCCTATGAATTATAATTCTATGCCATGTTTACATGAAATTGTTGTTGTTATCAAACCTCACATGTTTTAATGTTGATATTCATTGATATAAATCATAATTAGTGTTGTTGAGGTTAAATTCATGCTATTACTGCAAGCTTTAAACTATTATCATGCTTAGCTTTAACTATGCAATCAAGTGTTTGATGAAATGCCTACAAGAATGAATTTTGGATAAATGCTTTCATATTATGTCCCCTAAGTTTAGTACTATTTTACTATTATTTCTATCGACTACTGGGGGTTATGATTACCCGAAAACTTAGCTATTTAATTAGTCTCACTATCTTCAAAATAGTTTTAGAATATGTTATGAGCATTATTATTTCAGTCAGTCATCATAATCAATTAAACTTAGATCAGTTCAAAATTCAGCATCTTTTAGTTGGGAGTAGGATTTAGCATTGAGCAAATACATGGATTGTACCTTCCTCGTCATTTTGGCAGAATCATTAATAGCAGTCCTTGTGTTCCAGAACTGCATAGCTAGTGTAGGATAAGGATTAACCGGTCAGATTAGGCTTGACAACCTCACAAGGATCACCCATCAGATTAGGCTTGACTACGACCAGGTGTCATCCGTCAATTTAGACTTGACATCCCATTTTTTTAGTAGCTTAGTAGATCCACATAGCTATTTTTAGTACTCGTTGCACGGTATTAACACCCTTTCAACTAGGTTATAGGTTGAACCCCAATCAGTTCAAAAAGGGCCATGTCGATTAGATAATACCTCCCATAGTCTTTGTCAAGTAATCAGCTCAGTAATATAGCTTCAGTGTTGTTTGACCATAGCATACAGATATTAGATATTCAGTTATCAGATTTCAGTAACTCAGTTTATAGATTATATTCAAAATATATTTAATGCCTAGTCATGCACACTCAGTATTTACACATTTTATACACACTCAGTATTTACAGATTTCATGCAGACTCAGTATTTACAAATTTTATGCATACTCAGTACTTATAGATTCCATGCATTTCTATTTAGTACTTCTTGCTATTGAGTCAATTATTATTCATGCACATGAAACCATGCATATCAACCTACCTTATTTAGCATACTATTATATTCAAAGTACTAATCGCATATTCTTTTTTGTGATATGATGTATCATATCATAGGTTCGGATGCTCAGTTCCCAGATTACACACAGACTTTCCATATTATCAGCCATAGTAGTGGTGAGTCCTTATATTTTGAGGACAGATTATATTTATTTTCATACTTTTAGTTCAGTAGTCAGTTGGAGTTACTTGGGGCATGTCCCATCAACTCTTATTCAGTAAGTAGAGGCTTTTCAGACTCGTACAGACAGTTAATCAATTTTCAAATTTCAGTTTTCATTATCAGCATAATTAGTTTTTCTTATAGACTTATCAAATTTATGACTTAAAACCTTATGGCATTCCTTAATTTATTTTCTCATATGATCTTTTTATATCAGTTTTACTCAGTGCTCATAGAAGGTACCAGTTCATGGATTAGCTTGCGGTCCCTTAGGACTATAAGCACCGTGTGGTGCCCAGTGTGTACTCTCGAGGCATTACAGTATCATCATCTTAATATTAGGGATAAGGATATACCTAAGATGGCTTTTTATACTCGATATGGTCACTTTGCGTTCTTGGTTATGTCATTAGGTTTGACTAATGCTCTGATGGTATTTATGGATTTAATGAACAGGATTTTTAGGTAGTTTTTGGATCTTTTTGTCATTGTGTTCATTGATGATATTCTGGTTTATTTTAAGAGTGAACTGGATCATTATAATTATCTCTATGTGGTGTTACAGACCTTAAAGGAGTAGTAGTTGTATGCTAAGTTCTCCAAGTGTGAGTTTTTTTAGATGTTGTAACTTTTCTTGGTCGTATCATTTCTAGTGAGGGGATCATGGTATATCTGCAAAAGTTTGTTATGGTTAAAAGGTGGCCTAAACCCATGACTCCAACCGACATTCAGAGCTTCTTAGGTCTTGCTGGGTATTATAGGTGGTTTATGAAAAGATTCTCAACGATTGCTACCTCATTGACTAAGTTGATTCAGAAGAAGGTAAAGTTTTCTTGGTTGAACACTTGTAAGATGGGTTTTGAGAAGCTGAAGGATAAGCTAACTTCGGCTCCATTTTTAACATTTCCTAAAGATAATGAAGGGTTTGTGGTTTATTGTGATGTGTCTCGGGTGGGACTTAGTTACATTTTGATGCAGTATGGAAAGGTGATTTCCTATGCTTCCAAGCAATTCAAGGTGCATGAGAAGAATTATCCTACTCATGATTTGGAGCTTTTAGTGGTGGTTTTGCTTTAAAAATCTGATGGTATTATTTATATAGAGTACATGTGGATATCTTTTCTGATCACAAGAGTATATAGTATGTGTTCACTAAGAAGGAGCTAAATCTCAAGTAGATGAGATGGTTGGAGCTTCTCAAGGACTATGATATGAGTCTTCACTACCAACCAAGTAAAGCCAATGTGGTTGTTTATGATCTTACTAGTTTATCGATAGGGAGTTTGGTTTATGTGGATAAGGAGAAGAGAGAATTGGTAAAGGATATTCACTGCTTAGCTAATCTTAGAGTTTATCTCTAAGACTCCAATGATAGTGGTGTGATGGTATAGGAAGTGGTTCGGTCATCTATTGGTGTAGAGATCAAGGAAAAGAAAATACTAGACCCTATCTTGATAAAAATCAAAAGTGATGCTAGTGGGAAAAGGGTGATGGTATTTAAGATCAATGGTGATGGTACCAAGGGAAGTTATGTGTTCCTGATATCGATAGTTTACAACAAAGGGTTTTGGATGAGGCACATGAATCACTCTATGTTGTTTATCCAGGGTCGACAAAAATGTATTATGATCTTAAGAAGATGTATTGGTGGTATGGAATGAAGAGGATGTGGCCAATTTTGTGGCCAAATATTTGGTGTGCCAATAAGTCAAAGTTGAGAACATGAGTCCTGGTGGGTTATATCAAGAAATGGAATTGTCATAATATAAATAGGAGGTAATTAATATGGATTTCATTATCGATCTTCCTTGGTTTCGAAATCAATTTGATTTGATTTGGGTCATCGTGGATAGGAAGACCAAGTCTGCTTACTTCTTACCAGTGCGGACTAACTTTTTGACTCAGGACTATGTCAGGTTGTATCTTCAGGAGATTATAAAGTTGCATAGGGTACAAATTTTTATTATTTCTGATTGTGGTACATAGTTCTTATCTCATTTCTGGAAGTTGTTTCAGAAAAGGTTGGGTACTAAGGTTTGTTTAAGTACTACTTTTTATTCTCAAATGGATAGAAAAGCATAGAATACTATTTAGACATTAAAGGATATACTTCGGGCATGTGTGATTGAATATGGTGGCAATTTGGTTTGCATCTACCATTGGCAGAGTTTGCTTACAATAATAGCTATTATTCTAGCATTGGTATGGCCCCTTTTGAGGCATGTTATGGTAGGAGATGTAGATCTCCTATTGGGTGGTTTGAGATTGGTAAGGCGGATATGTTTGGTCTGGATTTGGTTTATCAGGCTATGGAAAAGGTAAAGGTGATTCAAAAATAGGCTTAAGGCTACCCAAAGTAGCCAAAAGTCCTATGTAGATGTAAGGCATAGAGACTTGGAGTTTGAGGTTGGGGATAAGGTGTTCCTAAAGGTATCTCCCATGAATAAAGTGAAACAACAATCCTCGTATGTTTGTTCCTTATGAGATTTTGCGGAGTCTTAGTAACATGGTGTATGAATTAGAGTTACCTTCTAGTTTGATCTCCATTCATCCAGTATTTCATGTCTATATGTTGAGACCTTGTCTTAGTTATCCTTTATGGTGGCTCTTTTGGAAGGACTGGATATCTCAAATTCTTTGCCTTATGAAGAGATTTTAGTTGAGATCTATGATCAGAAGGTTCGTCGGTTACAGACCAAGGATGTCTCCTGGGTTAAGGTTCAATGATGGAACCACAAGGTGAAAGAGGCTACATGGGAAACGGAAGAGGACATCAACTCTAAATATCCATAATTATTTTATGCTTTAGATATTTGTACGGAAGGTATGTGTTCTTGATCACATCTTTGTTTTCTAACTTAGTTAATGGTTAGAGTAGATCCTTGCATTTTCATTTTCTAACTTAGTTAAAGATTTGATTGATATTTGATAATGCAAATGAATTATGATTGAATTTGACTTACCTTATTTATCATTTGGGGATGAATGATCGTAGTGAGCGAGATTAAAACACCCTGGGTTTGGGACCCTTAGAAAATTTTCCTAATTTTTGGGTCCTAGATAACATACGACTGGTGGGTACCAATCGTATAATGAGGTATGAGTGGTATGCCTTGGTCGTATACTGACCAGTGTTGGTTGGTAGGTTTGATTTATTTCTAGAGTGGGTATGACTTGGATTGGTACGAGTTGTATAGTTAGATATAGGTTGTTTGGTTTGGGTTTTTCCTTCACTTAAAATGAGACTTAGTAAACTAACTAGGATCTGAGTACGAGTGACTCACCTTGAGCTGTAATCTAGGGTACGAGTCGTACCATAGACTCGTATAGTGGAAAATGTTAAAACCTCTAGTAATTCTATTCTGCTAGGGGTACGGGAAAGAAGTACTAGTCATATGCTTGGGTATGACTTAGTTTGGGTAAATCGTATGTTGTACAATATTGGGTGCAAGGAAGAGGCCTAGGGTATAGGTGGTCGGTACCACTTGTATTGGAGGATACAACCGGTATAGTATAGTCGTACCCTATGGAATATTTATGCAGTTTAAGTGGGGGCAATTTGTACATTTCCCTACTTAACCTATTAAGGCCCCATGACTTCCAAACAACTTAGGAGGTTATTTACCCTATTATTCTATCATTAAGCACTTAGGAAACTCTCTTAAACACTATTGTCTCTAAGGCTTTTGGGTAAAGGAAGGCTAGAGTTTTACTAAGGTGATCAATTTGGGGCTTGTGTTGGTGATTTCACTCCATCATCTTCTTAATCTTAAGGTAATATTCTTCTCCCTCATTGTTAGTTCTAACTAAAGGCATGATTTATACAATGTATTCATGGCAGATTATAGTATGGTTTGGGGGTTTCAAATATATATTAGGGTTTTGATATTAAATTCTTAATTATGGTTTTCCTAGGTTTTAATTATGTTTTTCATGCTTTAATAGTGGTTTGGACAATTGGTTTCATGGGAATGTTTAAAGGTAATTGGATTTAGTTTTGGGAACACTATGTCCCCAACATGTTTGATAAAATGCCTATGATAATGCTTTTACTATATTATTGGACTTTTAAAGGAACTATGGCATGGTATGGTTTGGTAATGGAACCCTAAATGGTATGAATGGTTTAAAAGATTTAGAATGGCTAAATGTAATGATTTTGTTGTCATGGTTATGGTTAATTTAACTCCTTGTGGGGTACAATGGAATCCCTCAAGTAAACATATTAATGAAAAACTTGTGGGGTATATGGGACTCCTCCAAGCAAACTTAATAATGGAACACTTATGGGTACACGGTATTCCCCAGAGTTAACTTGATTATGTAACCTATGGGTACATGGGAATGCCTTTACATAAAAAGATGGACTAAGGATATTGCTTGCAAGCTATAGTCGGTATGACGATGCAACTACTCATAGTCATAGTTAATAATAATGGAATAAAGTTTTTCTTGGATGAAAATGGTTTTAATTGGGCAATAAGAGTGTGGCATGATAGCTAACTATGAAGATGTGAGTCCAATGGACAAATAATGGAAACTCGTGTTTGCCGACATAAGAAGTTGGTCATGGAGACAATATATGATACTCATAAGGTATACAGGAATCCTCTAAGTACATTGTATATATGTATCATGGAGAGCGAAGGGTGCTTGGGAATCCCCTAATCCTATGGTATCTTCGATTTGTGCGGCTACACACATTGGGGCCTGTTCAGGGGTTACACCAGACCCACATATTCCGTGGGTGGTTTTAGAACGGTTAAGATACACATACCCAGGTTAATGGTTTTAAAGGTATTCTAAACCCAACTCTCTTTCCCTACATGGTTATATATAATATATGTATGATTTGTATTCATGTGGTTTGTTTACTAGGTTTTACTGGATGGCATTATTTTATCCTTATCCTGAGTACTTGCTAGTGTTCACCTGCTAATCCGTCCTCTGGCGGTTGTATCCCAATGCGATGTAGGGATCAGTCATTCTACTCCTCCTTCTTAGTGCTCAGATTTGGGATCAGCTACTGGATTGAAGTGGTGAGCTTCCACATTTCAGAAGTCTCCATTTCATGTTCATGGATATTTTTTTTACACATTTTAGTTTATTTATGGACATTGGTTTTGGCTATGGTTGGGGGCATGTCCTTACTAGATATTGGTTTTCCTTTGGTTAGAGGCTTTTGTGGAACTACTATGGGTTGGTATGAGCAGGATCGGTATTGGTGTCAGTCTTAGCATTGGCATTGTTATTGGGGCTGATACAGTTGGAATAAATTTCTCATTGTTCCATCCTCTTATATTATGTTATGGAACTTGATTTGGTTATTGTTATGGTTTTTTTTGGTTCGGTTTGGTATTTGTTATCGATTAGGTATAGGATGGTTGGACTTATTTGGGTGGCAAGGTCATAGACCTATCCCAGAGTCTTTGATCACTCAATAACGCTATCTTGTTATACATTCAGAATTCATTCAACTTAGGATATGTCTAGTCAGTTGGGATGGGTAACAGGAGTGGTCCCCAGTCTTTGTTGGACTTTGGATGACCATTACGACAAGGCCTTGGTTTGGGTCATGCCAATTAAAGGATAATTGTTAATAACAAAGGTTTCGAGAGGCCCTTGATGGCCATTGTTCGGATTTTTAAATGGAACTTAGGAGTCTAATGGTTTATTGGGTTGGTATGTCATAATTATATATAAGCTTGCAAACATAGTTGGCATGAAGATACCATTAGGGTAAACACCTTAATGAATAACTCCTGGATCATTGGTTGGGTTTATGTGAAAACTATTTTAATTTGGTCTTAAAGGGAATTGTGTAGTTCACCATGAAGGTAAAGGTCTTGGGGGATCAAACTATATACATTTTGTAAGGGCTATCATCTTTGTCTCTTTAGCCTTTCTTTTAAATTTTCTCAGTTCATACAGCTAACATGCACTGTGGCCCTTTCAGCAAGGGGAGCTAAACTCATATAGTCTGTGGGTTCCCTTAGGACAGAGCAAGTTACACAGTTTAGGCTAAGGTCTTAAGCTCTCAAGTTCATGACACTTGCCCCTATCCCGATATTCTATGTTTGTATATATGAATGTTGTCCATATGGTTTTGATTGGTTTTGTGCATTGGCATTACTTTATCACTTTGTCAGAGTTATATGTCAGTGTTAATCCCACTAGTGTTAATCCCACTAACCCTCCCTGGATGCTATATTATTTCCTAATGTAGGGTCCTAGGGTTTTTCTGTTACTCTTGTGCAGTGTTAGGAGGTGTGGTTTGTTGGTTGAGTTATTGTGAAGTGGTGAGCCTCCATCTTTGGGAAAGCCCTGCCATTTCATTAGATTTCTTTTCTAATTTTGGGAATTGTGACTTTTCTTTGTCATGATCGGGGTCATGTTCTGACCTAGGTTGGTATTCTGGTTTTGGAGGCTTTTCTGGACAAGTATGGGATTGGTTGTTCGTTTTGATTCTTAAAATTTTAGTTGGTCTATCTATCTTTCTTATTATTATTTTTGGTTGGATTCTACCATTTACATTTGTGTGCTCTTGAGGTTAGGATAAGGGGCTAGTCTTCGGCCCACGGTGGGCTTGAGATACCCATCACAACTAAGCCTTGGTTCAAGTCGTGACAATGGGTGAGGGTGATTAATGAACCATTAAGTGTTATTTTTGTATTTTTGTTCTAAGTTTCATGATTAGAGTGTTTTATGGTGAATTTTAAAAAATTCAATATCCAAAAGGATCAATTATAATTTAGATGAGAAAACTAGTTAGGTTAGCCTACTCTCTGTTTGGTCTAGTGTACGTTGATGATCTCGATTGTGTTTTATGGATTAATAGTTTCTATGAGTTGTTTTAGGAGACTATTTTAAAAGCTATGTCAGATAAATTAATCCTAAACAAAATCCATAATAAGTGGGGAAACCTCTTGGACGAAACCTTACCTTGTGAAGGTAGCCATGCGCCGCACACCATAGCATGGGAGGGGTCATCCACCGTACAAACTAGGGTGAGGTAAAACTGGTTTGATCATTCTATTTTCAATTCATCACAACCCCTTCTCCATGTAATGCAAGTCCTCCACCCTCCTTCCCCCCTCACAAATGTCTAAAACTTGGTTTTCACTTGATTTAAACTGAGGGCAAAGTGCTCAATGCTTATATTATATTTGGGGCAGCTTATGGATGACCTAATGGACTATATATGGAGTGATTAAACACATTTACAAAGGATCTTTATAAAAATACATATTTGGAGAAAGGAAAAGGCACCAAGGGCGTGTGTTAGGGTTTTTCTTCCTTTAATTTCTCGTCTATTTTTAGTTTTTCTTATGAATTCGTTAATGGTGATTCTTTGTATGACTATATGTAACACCCCATATTTTTGGGCTAGACATTGAAACGTCATTCTTATGTGTGCTAACTTCAATTCCATGAATTTCTTTTGAATACATGTGTCATGATCTTTATCCTAGTGTGTGAAGTGATTTCTAGGTGAAAAAAGTTCATAAGAATCACGTAGAACAAGGTTGAGCTAAGAGCCTTTGATTTGTTCAAAGTGTGGTATTCAATTCTACAAGGTTCTACATTGAACGTGTATAACTTTAGATATACGTAGAATTTTCCAGCTCAAGACCCACCAAATTGTTTATAATTGAGTCAGCTTTCCAACGATACCAATTTTGCCTTAATCTAATACCCAAGTGAAAAGTTATAGCCATTTTTTTAGAGAGGCAGTAAGGGTGCGCAATTGGCCCGTGGCGCCCGCTCCATCACCTTTCCCTATTTTACATCTTTTGGTTCCGCATTTTTAAGGTAAAATGGGTCTTTTTTCCTCACCCTAGGGGTCATAACACGGGATTAAGGGTCCCAAAAGGAAAAAACTTTCCCTTTATTCACAAATCTTCTCAAAAGAAACTATTCTCCCTCGAGAACAAATCCTAGCCTCTCCAAGATTCAAGGTCAAGCTTTAAAAAAACCACCAAGAACATTCACAAACTCATCAATTAAGGTATGCTTGATGTTTATTCATGGATCCTTTTCACCTATGAAGTCCAAGAACTTTCAGAAATTCATCAATTAAGGTATGTGTTATGTTCATTCATGGGTTCTTTTCACCCATGGAGTCCAAGAATCCGTTTCTAAGATTTAAATCATGAATTTACACGTTTACAATAAATTTTCTCCATAAATCCATATGAATTTTGATTTTTACATAATGTTTACAAGTAATTGTTGTTGAAATTAAACCTTACACGATGGAATAATGATAGTTGTTAAATCCCTAATTTATGGTTTAGTATTGTAGCCATGTGATAACTACATGTTTTAAACTCCAATGCTTTAATTCACGACCCCCTTGTGTTTGATGAAATGTCTAAGAGATAGTTTTGAACAATGATCCCTATTATGGTTATTTCTAAAGGTGTCAATGTGTTTCTATTGTTATTGCTATCGAGTCCTGGGGGTTATGAATACCCAAAAACTTAGTTGTTTAATTTTTTTTAGTATTTTTAGAATATTTTCAGATATGTAAGGGCACTATCAGTCAGTCAGTTTTTATATTCAGTTAAACTTAGTTTATTCCACTAATCAGTGTTGTTTAGTTGGGTGTAGGATTTAGCAACAAGCGAATGCAATACGGCGGCTTCCCCATCAATTAGGCAAAGTCATTAGTAGCAGTCCCTGTATTCTAGAACCATGTAGCCAGCATGGTTTATGAGGAGTCATCCATCAGTTTACGCTTGACTAACTCCCACGGTCACCCGTCAATTTAGGCTTGACTCTGCCCACGGATAACCCGTTAGTTTAGGCTTGATAACTTGGTTCTTTAGTAGCTTAGCAGATCCACACAGCCACTGTCAGTACCCGTGGAACGATACTGACACCCTTCTAACTAGGGTCATAGGTTGAACCCCAATCATCTTAGAATGGGGCATGTCGGTTAGATGATACCTCCCACAGTCTCAGTCCAGTATTCAATATAATTTCAGTTCAGTTTTTGCATTGACCATAGAATACAATTATCAGTTATTCAGTTATCGGGTTGCAGTATTTTAGTTTACAGACTATTTCATAATCATGTTATATTCTTGGTCATGCATTGTCAGATTTTATAGCATTCACGCTTTCATATTAATTATTCAGTTATCTCATGATGTTCAATCAGTGTTTACTTCATGCGTATAAACCATGCATATCTTTCTAACCTTATCTCGCAGACCAGTACATTCAAAGTACTTACCACATACTCATTTCTTGTGCTATGATATCTTATATCATAGGTTTGAACACCCAGGTTCCCAAACATACTTAGATATCCTAGTGCATCAACAGCATCAGCAGTGGTGAGCGCTCATATATCAAGGACTATTTATGTTTATTTCCATATTTTTGTTCAATGGTCATTCGGAGTGAGTTGGGGGCTTGTCCCATCAACTGCTCAGTCAGTTAGAGGCTTTTCAGACATTTAGACAGATGGTCAGTTGTCTGTTGATTTTATTAGTATTGTTAGTATGCTTTAAGATGTTTAGAACTATGATTTAAATCGTATGTTTCAGTATTTAAAACCTTAGGGTATTTTTTGGTTAAATTCTGCACATGTTATTTTGTTATCTATTTTATTCAATGCTACAGCAGGTACCAACTCATGGGTTAGCTTGTGGTCTTTCGGGACCAAAAGTACCATATGGCAACTAGGGTGTATTTTCCAGTCGTTACAAACTTGGTATTAGAGGCTAAGGTCTTAAAGTATCCTAGGGAGTCTGAAAGCTATATTGATTAGAGTCTTGCGTATGGGTGTGAAGCACGTCACACTTATAGACAAGAGGCTATGAGACGTTCAAGGAAAAGTTTCCCTTCTTTCAGTATTTATGTCATATGAAAGAGCATGAGCTCTATTTAAACTCTCTCCCTAACTCATCCATCATTCCATGTACTAAAAATGTCTCCCAGAAAGAACAACAAAAGAAGAGACGGGAATCAGCCCATACCTCTACCTGTTCAGGAAGATTCCCTGAATGAGCATGTCTCTCACATTGAATTCAGAGTTGCTTTCATTAACTTAGCTTATTCAGTAGTTTTTCAAAACAATCTTTAGGTTGTTGTCCTATCTAGGCTTTTGATTCATGCTTAATCGAGTGAGGGGGAAGCATAGGAAAAAAGAGAAAGAATAAGAAGGCCAGAATAAGCGGTTTAAGCCAAGGTCAAGGGGTAGTAACCTCTCCCAATTCCATTAGAAATTCTTAGACCCATCTTTTCCTTAAGCCAATGTGTCAGTACCTAAGTTGAAGAATAATAGTTGAGATAGAGCACCAACTTGTAAGTCACAGAGTAGTGCGAAGGGTGTTCGTACTAATTTGTTCTGCGAAGAATGTGGTAAGAAACATAAGGGTGTGTGTAAAGCTGGCAGTGATATGTATTTTGGGTATGGAAAGCCAAGCCACAGAGTCAGAGATTTCCCAAAGAGTGGTCAGCAAGGTCAGTCCAACCGTCCCCAGTTCCATTCGATCACTCGACTCAACAGGGTGCTACTTCTAGTGCAACCAATGGCTAGCATCAGAACAGGATATATGCACATCAGTCCCGACAATTTCAGGAAAGTTCTCCTGATGTGGTTACGGGTACGTTACAGGTCTTTCATTTATATTTTTACACTTTGTTAGACCCTGGAGCTTCCCTTTATTTTGTCACCCTCTATATTGCTGTCGAGTTTAGTGTCAGTTCCAAAACCTTAGTAGCGCCCTTCTTAGTTTCTTTTTCAGTGAATAAATCTATCCTTGCCATACGAGTATTCAAAAATTGCCCTATTTTAGTATACCAGAAAATCACTTTAGTTGATTTATAGAAATAGAGTCATTCAGTTTCAATTTTCAAATGAACCATTCATTGAATAGAGAGGTAGTACCTCAATGCTTAGGGGTCAAATGTGTTTTCAGAGCCCTTTCCAAAATCCTATGACAGTAGATGGCCAAGAACTAGAAGCATGAATTCACAAGTTTACTAGAAATAGAGTGGGGATAGTATTGTCTAAATTTTTTGGATTACGTATCCATAGGGTTAGTTGTATAAAAGGTGAACCAGTAGGCTTGAAATAGTGTATGCAAGAATTTAAGCTAAATATTAAGGTGTGGGTGTGCTTATGTATCATCTTTGAGCGCTAAGTTTGAATGGGGATAGTAGTGTAGTAATTGATGATCTTACTAGCTAAGTTATGGGCTATAGCATATTGATGTCTGATGTCCAGGTGTAATGGTAATTCTCATGGTTTAGGGAGAAAAAAATAAGTATAGAGATTTGATATTAGTAGGCTATAAAGGAAGTTAGTATGGTTCATTAAGAGGTTGAGAATATCCATGTTAAGTGATAGAATTTAAGCTTGAATCTTTGAAGATTGAGCTAATGGAAAGTAAAGTTGAAGCATTAGATGGTGTGAACTCATGGTATGGTTATACTCTTGGAAATTCTAAGTTAGTCAGTGTTTTAGTTATTGTATGATGATTATTGAGGCTATAGAAAACTAAGATAGTGTAGCAGAAGAAAGTACTATTAGTGGGCCTTACATTATCAGGTATAGTCTTTCAGGGTAAGTATAGTGTTTATGTGTATTGTTCTACCCCAGACTCTAGAGTAAAGTGGTGACAGTTCAGTTTTGGTGTTGTCAATTAAGTGGTTCACAAACTTAGAATGATGGCTTTAAGTTGTGGGAAAGACGATAGGACAAGAACCAAGTCAGGCTCTCAAATCCTAGTAGTGATGCCAGTATGTGTAGAAAAGCAGTAGGAGAGGATGATGTCCAACCCATTCTTATCTCTGTGCAAGGCTTTCCAGTAAACACGATATCTACTCATGGCTTACATGTCAGCCCCATCATTATAGTTCATGTTCAGGCACATCATAGAGAATTATGTGCATTTCCAGTCCCTAGTATAAGGAATTCTAGTTTGTTCAGTAGTACGAACCATGTTTCGTGAATTTACGAACTCCAAAAATAAGGTCATATAGCTCATGACTCATGTATTCATGTTTTACAGTATGTTCAGTTCTATTACCCATGCAACACTTTTAATGATCCGCAAAATTCATATTTAGGTCATGTATGTCCTCAATTCAGACCTTTTTGATAAATTTATGTCATTGAATACTCTATTCCTCAGGCCTCAGTTGAGTGTCAAAACTTATTCTTTTATGCTTCAGGTCCTCATGCCCGAGCCTTTTAGTGACCTTCCCTTATGAAATAATAGTAATGATGAGCAATTGATAGATGGGAGAGAGTAAATGTTTCTTGTTGACAAAACTCATTTCAGCTTACTATTACATGTTAGAAGGTGTCCAAGACTTAGAAAATTTCATTAAGTGTTGGGACTTAGTAATTTCTAAAGCTCCCAAACTTTGATGATTTTATTTTTGATCTTTCCGATATCTAAACATTAATTTTTAAGTTGATTCATGATCGGGGTAGTCAATAGTACATCTCAGTTGAGTTTTGACATTTTTGGACCAGCATAAAGGTGTGTTTGGAATTCCAAAATAGTAGCATCATCTAGATAATCCCACATTGCACACCCCAATCCACTGGTAGGGGTGCCAACGGTAGAGTGTACGGCGTATGATCCAGTCTGGCGGACAAGAGCCTACGATGCATGCTCCATCGCAGCCTCCTTAATATCCAAACTTCAGTCACATCATGGTTAGTTGGAATTTTATGTGTGCTTTCTTAGGGTTATGCATGGAGGTTGTTGATGGTAGAGGTTTGGATGATATGAGGAATATTCTTTTATGGGTGTTTATTTAGAAGGGCATATGTGGTTATGAAGATAGGCTTGAATGTCATATCTGTATATATATGTATGAATGCACTATGCGTTAGTGAATGTCTAGTAAGAGGTTGAATATAGCTACTGAAGTGATAATAATTATTCATGAGGTAAGAAGTTTTGAAAAAACAGGATGTATTGAACTCATGATTCAGACTCTTATTACAATGTTATGTGTACATTTTGTAGGTTTGAGTAGGCTTGAACATAGTGAGAGAATTTAGTTCAACTCAGATTTCAGTAGGCAGAGTTGTAAGTGCTCATGTGAATATCTTTAGTAGCCTCAACTGAAGTGCAGGGTTTAGGTGGAAAGTATAGTTGAGGAAGTATCTGAGGGTATGTCTAACCTTGAAAGTAGTAGTTGCATTATCAAAGGCACAACCATTCTACCCTATCTTGGTTTTTGTGGGCCTATGTTCCATGTTACAGAACCATAGCCATGTTCGAATTCCTTATATAGATGTCTTAGACAGATCATGCCTAAGATTCCCTGCTCACTAATGTTATTAGAACTTTTTAGAAAGAGCATTGAAGAAATGCTCCAGTTGAGTATAAGCTTTTAGTATGAGTTAGTCCGTATAGCCAGCAATTCATTTTAGCAGTTAAACAAACCAATTCCTATTGTTTTCCATCTTTCTACCTAGTCTTACTATTTGAAGTTTCATGATCATGGCCATTTCAAGTGATAATTTGTTCATATCTATTAAATTGCGAATTTAGTTCAGTTCATGCATTATGCATCATGTTTCAAATTTATGTATTCAATCATGATTCAGTTCATAAGCTTTTGTGCATCATCTCATCCTTTCCTTCGTATTTTAGCCAAGTCAGTATCATTCGAGGACGAAGGATCCCAAGGGGTTTATGTTTTAATATCCCAAGTTTTCATATCCTAAACCTCTCATCTGTTCTTTACGAAACCAGATCCATCTTGAGGTAATGGTTACTCATAAGTTAACTCTCTTCTTTCTATCTTAGCCTTATAACCATTCTCATGTCATTGTATATATATATAAGAAATCAGTTTAGTTTGTGATATTTAATATATGTATCATGCTCAGACTCATTCATGCAATCACGTTCTAAGTCATGTATGCTCAGAATATGATCTCACTTGCCTTAGTACTCTCAGTATAACCAGTCTCATTCGAGGATGAATGATTCCAAAGAGGAGATAATATAACACCCTGTATTTTTGGGCTAGACTTTGAAGTGTCGTTCTTACGTGTGTTAACTCTAATTTCATTAATTTCTCTTGAATACACGTGTCATGATCTTTATCCTAGTGTGTGAATTTATTTCGAGGTGAAGAAGGTTCATAAGAATCACTTAGAACAAGGTTGAGATAAGAGCCTTTGTTTTGTCCAAAGTTTGGTATTCGATTCTACAAGGGTTTACTTTTGAATGTCGATAACTTTAGATGTACATCTAATTTTACAGCTCAAGACCCTAAAATTGTAGATAATTGATTCATATTTCCAACAATACTAATTTTTCCTTAATCTGATACCCGAGCGAAAAGTTATAGCCATTTTCGTGAGAAAGGTAGTGAGGGCACGTGATTAGCCTGCACTACCTGCTCTATCGCCCATCCCTATTTTACTGCTTTTGGTTCCACATAATGGGTCATTTTTCCTTCACCCTAGGGGTCCATAACACGGGATTAAGGGTCCCAAAAGGAAAAATTGGCCCCTTTAATCACAAATCCTCTCAAAAGAAACTATTCTCCCTCAAAAACGAACCCTAGCCTCTTAAAGATTCAAACTCAAGGTTCAAGAAAACCACCAAGAACCTTCACAAATTTATCAATTAAGGTATGTGTGATGTTTATTCATGGGTCCTTTTCACCAATGGAGTCCAAGAATCCATTTCTAAGATTTAAATCATGAATTTACATGTTTACAATAAATTTTCTCCATGAATCCATATGAATTTTGACTTTTACATGATGTTTACAACTAATTGTTGTTGAAATTAAACCTTACACGATGGAATAATGATGTTTTCTTGTTAAATCCCTAATTTATGGTTTAGTATGGTTCAGTTAGTCCTTACTTCATGCGCATAATCCATGCATATCTGCCTAAACTCATCTGGCATACCAGTACATTTAAAGTATTAACCGTATACTCATTTCTTGTGCTATGATGTCTTATATTATAGGTTCGAACACTCGGGTTCCCAACCGTACTTAGACATCTTAGCACATCAGCTACAGCAGCAGTGGTGAGTCCTCATATATCGAGGACCATTTATGTTTATTTCAGTCTTTCAGTTCAGTAGTCAGTCGAAGTTAGTTGAGGACTTGTACCATTAACTCCTCAGTCAGTTAGAGCCTTTTCAAACATTCAAACAGATAGTCAGTTGTCAGTTTTTTTTATCAGTATTGTTAGTTTGTTTTCAGACATTCAAAACTATGATTTAAATTGTATGTTTTAGAATTTAAAACCTTATGGCATTTTTCAGTTAAATTCTGCACATGTTCTTTTGTTATCAGTTTATTTAGAGCTCACGGTAGGTACCAGCTCATGGGTTAGCTTGTGGTCTCTTGGAACTGCCAGCACCGTGTGTCGACTAGGTTGTATTTTCAGGTGGTTACACTATGAGTTATAAAACAACCTATTTCTAGGATATATATTACAAACATGATTGCTTAGCGTACATTCAAATTGTTTAAAGTTCATTATCATATTTGGTTATTCTTATGTTCTTGTACTCACTATTCTATTGATTTGCGACCTTTAAAATACATTTATATTTCTTTTGTGAGCCTAAAGAAAGTAACATTAGATTAGAACATGGAACATCAAAAATGGGTTCTTGTCGTTAAGATGAATTAATGATGATATATGCGTTAAGATACGAATAAACATAATACGCCCCATTTAGTTCAAATACGAGATGAAATATTAATGCGTTTGAATTGGTTCTCACATCCCTACTCAATGATATAGTTATGAGGCTAATTTAAATAGACTATTAGAGACTCGAAAGACCATAATCAAGATATTAACTCTGGGAATTAAAAATCAAGATAGATAACTTAACCAACGATATTGTATAGGTTGGCATGATTGTTAAATAGGCCTTGACCCTAGAACTCTCTGAATTATTATCGACAACAGTTTTAATTTCTGTCATTGTTTATTGTTACTTTTAGTATAGTAAAACTTAAATGCTCTTTGGGTACAAATCGCACTCATTTAACTTTAACAATAATACTTGAATTGAATTTTCTGCAACGCCAAGTCCCTGTGGGATAGATATTCAGCTCACAAAATCTCTTTATTATTTGTACGACTGTGTACACTTGCGTGTGTATTTGTATGCAACAGGAACATATACAAACTTAGAAACTACATGTAACAACACTTATGATTTTAGAAACAATGTATTAGAAGGCAAAATATTTTCTTTCAAGTATTACAAATTTAATAATAAAATTTTATTTGGTCAAAGTTAAAATTTATATAGGTTGATTTCGCGTGTTATCCTTGGATTTTATTAATTATGACGGTAAATCCATGAAAGTAATTTTTACCACATAAAATTATAGATTTTACCTGCTATAATAGCAAATTTTAAAGTCACAAACTATTTCTATCACATTAAAGTGATTCAACTTTACTAGATAGAACAATAGTCACCAAACTTTTACTGTTGTAACAGTAAAATCACATGACAGTAATGAAACATCCACTTGATATTTTTTTCTATTTTAGAAACAAGGATGATCTCTAAGTATCGTATTACCTTTTCATATTCATTAGAAAATTTATATGACATCAAGCGAAATACAAAACATATCAATGTAAGTCATCTATTTTGTAGTAGCATTTTCCACTTTTTCTTTTTATGTTTCACCCATATCAATGATTTCTAGCAACTTTCCTTTTATCAATACATTACCAATAAAAAACCAATCAAAAAGATCGGCTTTCAAACAAAACATGCATGTTAATTATCTTCAAATAATGTACTTTAAATAAATTACAAAATATTACATTTTAGATTTTTAATACTAAATTATTAGGATGCAAATCATCATTAAAAATAGAGAATATGGTGGCAATCACAAAAAAAAAACATATGTAAAGGATGCAAATATTGCCTTCAACTTTTTGTAGGTGGAACCTCGCTCCTAGATGTTATTAAATCCTTTGAGTTGGTAATAGCTAATTCATGCTTCCCAAAGAAGTATGAGCACTTAGTTATCTTTTGTATCATGGTGTCTAAAACTAAGATATATTACTTAGGAAGGGTGATAGAGGCTTTTGTAAAGACTGTAGGTTTGTTTTGAGTGAAAATATTACTATCCAACATAAGTTATTAGTGATGGGCTTGGAGATTAGGAGAGGGAGAAAGAATAAGAATTTGTATGTCCAACCAATTAAAATTAGATAATAATGCCCTAAAGGACTATGATCTATATGGGGTATCTAGGTGTCTTGCTTCTTTATTAGGCTAGCTCATGTGCGCCTGGACTCTACTCTACAAATACTTATCCGTGCTTCTAGAGAACTTGACACATTTGTTTTCTATTTGACTTCTTATTTCATGTCACTGATGGTGATGAGTGGTCATTATCCTTTATAAGAGGATACCTTTGCTGTGAATAATCTAAGAGAAAGAGAGAGAGCCTTTTGTGGTCATGGCAACTGTTGTTACATCATGTGCCTGAGTTACCTATCCTTATCTTGCCACATGTGCTAGTACTAATTTTCTTCCTATACACAATCCTTAATATTTCTACTATATTTCAAGGGTATTTTATTATAAATCTCAATTAACTTATGGAGAACGTAAGACAAAGAGAAATGTAGGAGAGAGGAGAGTCATATTTGAAGGGACAGATTTTAGAGCACATATACTTCCTAACTAATAAGAAGTAAGTGGAGACTAATTGGGGACCCTAGTTGAATACATGTGGCATATTTCCTCTTACTTAAATTTTAAAATGAAAAACTTTCACCCAAGGTCTATCAGTAAAATTAAGTTGTTAGGTGGGTTTTCATTGTGGACCTAAATATTGATGGATTGCAACACAAATTAATAGAGATCTTGTAATATCCCTTTTAGTCATTATGGGAGATTCAATCATTTGAAAAAATTGGGCAAAGTTGTTGCCCAAATTATAAGTTAAAAATTTCAGGCTACACTAGCTTCAAATAAAATGTAAGTGAGGTGTGGTCTAGAACAATTCGAGAATAAATTGCAGAAATGTTATTAAATTTAGCTTGATTTTAAGTTATCTAACACGATGAGGAATCCATAGGACCTTTAATAAGTGAATTAAGGTTTGTAGTACTCCCATATAAAACTTGATGCAAAGGAATTAGCTCAATATCATGGTTTGAGGGGATGTGGCAAAAAAGACAAAACTAGATACATCTGTGAGTTTCTACCTTGTCTTTCCTGCTATAGCAGGTGGAATATCATAATAGTGGCTTCCACTATAGTAGAAAAATTTTTGCTATATATAAAGTCAAGTTCAGTCGATGTCGTTATAGCAGGATTGGATCGCTATAGCAGGGTAAGTCACTGTAAATGCAAAAAAATTGTAAAAATGGTTAACTATTCTAAATTCATTTACAGAGAAAGAAATAGGCAATTTGAGAAATTTCCATCAGTTTTCTATCAAATTTATTCACAAAGGTAACTATTTCATCCCTATTTACTAGTTTGTTTGGTTAATTAACCTTAAAATCACTAATTTATAGCTTTTGGGGTGGGTTTAAGATTTGAATTAGCAGATTTTCTCATGCAAAGAGGAAAATTTAGGTGTAAAACCTTTAGGTGTTAGTTATTAATTATTAATTTACTCTAGCATAACATTAATTCACTAAAGTGACCATGAAATTGATAATTTTAAGATGAATTTATAGTGGGAAAAAACTTGAATGGGAGAGGTGGTCCTAAAATTAGCCTTCGAGTTTGGGATTAGGTTATAATCCTTAACATTGTAGGTAATTTGGTTGATTGTATATTGTGTTAATGTATATAAACAACGATCAATAATAAATTGCATGAAAAGGAAGGGCTCAAGCTTAATTGAGTGAATCAAGCTTAGATTGAGGTAGGTGATAGTTTAAACATAGTTAAACATAATTTTTGTTATCTATACGTGTTAACTGTTTATTAGTATTTCTTGTGCAATGCATGTTTAATAAAACTAAATGACTGTTTGATATCCTAACTATTAATCATATATAATGAATTTAAATAAAAGTTTGACGGTTTATACAGTGTTGACTCTATTATCATTATGGTTGTGATTGCTATGATATCTATAATTATTGTGGAATGTAACGATATTTAGACATCTATGCAAGATCGGTCAATGTAAGGTGGATAGACACTTGATGTCACAGATTCGGTACATGGACAAGAGCCCATCCCCTCCAGGTTATAGCTAATGGACAACCATAAGCCCCTTAGCATATGTGTATAGGTATTTGGTGAGTGTGACGGTTCCTTGAGTGAACTGGGGATTATGTGTTTCTTGATGTAATTGGTTCCTTGAGTGAACTATACTTATATTTGACATTATTATGTTGGTTTTTGAGTGAATCAGATTTGTGTGGTTAAATTCTAAAGGTGGTTTCATTATGTAAATTGGGATGCATTTTAATTGCAAGTTGTGACTTAACTTTATATTTACTATTACATGTGTAGTTAGGACATAATATATGATTGTTGAGTCAAGGTTCTTGACTTGGAGTCTTGTTGATGGTCATAGTTTGACTTCACTTGTTATCCTTATTCACTTATATTGATTGAACTTTATGTTGTACTTGTTACAAGCTAAGTGTTATAAACTTGGATTTGAGTGGCATGATACATGACACGACACGACCCCGGTCCTTATCGTTATGGGAATCCCAAGTCCAACCAGGACCGGAGATCACCGCCTGTTATCCAACCCAACCACCTAATTCCAGCCTTAGATGGGCTAAATTTCAAACATATAACAAGATAACATAATGTTCTCATTAAGACTATGGGATAGGGTCACAACCGTGACCGACCCAAATGAGTCCGACCGTATCACACCAACCGTCCAACCATACCAAACCAAACCATAGGTCATAAACCAAGCCATAACCAAAGGAATACCAAAACATAATATAATTAATCCCAAAATATAATATGACAGAACAGTGAGAAATCATGTACGATGACGCTAGCCTCCCAGCCTATTCCAATGCCAAGGTTGACACCTCTACCGATCCCGCACATACCAACCCCCAGAAGTACCACAAAGCCTCTATCCAAAAGAGTAAAAAAATTTAGTTGGGACATGCCCCCAACCATGGCCAAAACCAATATCCAAACTAAAGTAAAAATGTCCAAAGATTTCCATAACATAAAATGATGCCTTTCGAAAGGATGGAAGCTCACCACTTCAGTCCAATGCTGATACCAAATCTGCGTGCTAAATAGGAGAAGTATAATGGTTGGTTCCTACATTGCATGTGTATACAGCCGCCAGTAGATGGGTTAGTGAGTGACCACTAGCATGAATGTCAGGATAAGGATAAAATAATTCTAGTTATAAAATCATCCATAATGCATAAAATCATACATATATAAGTGCCGGGAAAAGGAACCGAGTTTAGCATGTATTTAACACCTTTACCTAGGGTATGTAGCTTGGCCGTCCTAAACCACCCACGGCCAATATGGGTTCAGCTACCCCTTGATAAAAAGACCCCAGTACGTGTAGCTGTACAACTAGGTAAGTATTCTGTGGGATAACTAGTACATCCTCCAATAGTGTGACATCATGCACACAGTCCACTAAGACCAATCCTCATATCGGCAAATATGAGTTTCCAGTTTTGATCCCCCGGGACAGCTACCTTCCACGGCTTTGCTACACACCCTACCATTAGTGTCTAATTAAAAATGTTTCCACATAATCAACAAAACATTTTCACCATTTTATTAGTCAAGTCCAATATTGGTGGTATCATCATACCACCCTTTACTTATAAGTAATATCCATAGTCAAACCATTTAGGTTAAGGGGACTTCCAAGTAACCTTTTTATATACCATATTAAACCACTTGGGAGACCTCCATGTTCTATACAAGCATATCCATTTAGCCTTTACCCTTTTCAAACCATTTAAATCATGTATAATTCCTTGACCAAGTTTAAAACATGCAAGAGTTTCATTAAAAGAAGTCAATGCAATGAACATATCTTTTAAGCATTTTATCAAACACCTTGGGGACATAATATAACCAAAACCAATTCCAAAGACCATTAAACTATTTCCATAAAATCAAATTATTCAAAACCACCATTAATGCATAGAAAAGCATAATTAAAACCATAGGAAACCATAACCAAGTATTTAATATCAAAACCCCCCAAATAATAGCTAAAAGTCATAATCATGAAATAGTAAAACCATGAAATCAATCATATAAACCATGACTTTAGTTAAATTAACAATGATGGAATAGAATCATGCCTTATACTAAAGAAATAACAGAAAGACATCACCAACACAAGCCCCAAAGAAATCCTCAAGATAAAACCCTAGCCTTCTTGCCTTAAAAGCTCTTGAGAGAATTATGAGATGTTTTGGAATAGTTTCAAAGTGTTAATGAATAGAATAATAGGGTAATAACCTCCTAAGTGTATTAAAAGCCATGGGTCCTAATTAGGGTAAGAGGGAAATATCCAGAATACCCCCACTTAAGTCCATTAAAAACCCATCACAGGGATACAACTGACCCATATGAGTTGTATCCTCCTATACGATTGGTACCCACTACTCGTACCCAAGCCTCAACCTTGGATTAGACATTGTCCAATAGATGAATCATCCAACAAATTCATGACCACAGCATACGATTCGTACCTATGACTCGTATCCCTGGCAATATGAAATACTAGGAGGATCAAACACTGGCCACCATACGAGTCCCTAGTATGACTTGTACCAAACCCTACTACTTATACCCCTAATACATACCCATTCCAATGACCAAAAAAATCCCACAAACTAACATTGGTCAACATACGACAGGACCACACCACTTGTACCCAACATACGGCTCGTACCCATGAGTTGTATTAGGTTCGAATAACGGAATTCCAGGAAATTTTCTAAGGGTCCAAACCCAAGATGTTTTAATATGGATCAGGGTTGTTTTTTTGTACTATATTTTGGTTATATGTCCATATTTCTCATTTTGAACTGGCTGATGACCCTACTAGCACACCCTTATTCTTGTGTGTTGATACTATATGAGATCTTTCTTTTATTAAGTATACAGCATATTTTAGTGTCTATTTTGAGACGTCAGTTATGATCCAGACCATATCTAAACACAAGTATAAGTTACTTAATCATGGATACCACATATTCATCTATTGTTTTCTAGTCTATTTATTTTGGTCACAGACAGTACATTGGTTTTTAGGGTTTCATCCTTACTTTTTAATATTTATTAGAGTTTTGATACAATGACTTTCAGGTTATTAGGATGGTTTTATTTCTGCATCATGTTATCTTTACTCTTTAGTTTAATATGGATAATTGGTTTTTATCAATGAAGATGGTTTAGTTGCCTATTTTGGCTAAGTGTTGGCTATTTTATAAGACTAGTTGGTTCCCTCACAAGGGGTTTTAGTGTGGGTGCCACTCAGAGCATATTTGGGTCATGAAAAATTTGGTATCAGAGCCCTAGTTTCGTTGATCTCATCATGCCCAAATGGATCTAGTGGAGTCTTACAAATTTGTACAAAGATGTCTATACTTTTTTAAGAGGCTATAGGACCTTAGAAAACTATCCTTTATTTCTTATTTTATGTTATACCTTGATTCTAATTGGCAACTGACCATCTTTATTCTTTTCTTCACAGATGGTGAACACTAGATCGAATAGAGAAAGGGCAATAACTCCAACTATATGACTAATTGCATATCGATCAGAATGATATAGAGAAGGCAAAGGGGAAAAGGGAGAAAACACCCTCCAAGGGTGGAGCTTAGGCATCTACTTACTAGGCCCGCTAGAGATCAGTAACACCTCCACCACCCTAGGATTATTTTGAAAAATATATGGCAGTGAATGAGTTTGGTTTGGGACCAGAGATAGCAGTATCAACTGGAGGTGTAGCCTTTTCTCTGATGTCTTCTCAGGTTATTCATCAAGTTTTATATTTTTTGAGTGGGTTAGATAGCACTAGAGCTACCCCCATTATGCTGACTTTTTAGGTTTCAGGTGTTCATCCCATTGATACTTTATCTCTTGAGATAGATGATGTTTTAGATACTAATATGCTACCACATTCTGTGTTAGGACCTATCCTGATCGAGAGCATGCATAAGTTGTTGACCAATCTTCTGAAGATGAAGCCTTTATTATTTTATGGTATTGAGATTGAGGATGAATTTGAATTTATCATTGATTGTTATTAGAGGCTTCATAATTTTAGGATTATGCAGCAGTTTAGTGTTGATTTCGTAACTTTCCAACTACAAGGGGATACCAAGCAGTGGTGGAGAGACTACGAAGAGTATTGGTCAGCAGTTTTGCCTTCATTGACTTGGAGTTAGTTTCATGCCCTATTTTTATAGAAGTGTGTGCCACGTAGCCTTCGTGACTGTAGGAAGGATGAGTTCTTATCCCTTGAATAAGGCAATATATCAGCTCTAGCCTATGAAGCTAAGTTCTATGCTCTATCAGCTATGATATCTAACTGTTGGGCATTAAAAAGGAGAGGATGTTGTTATATGTTAAAGTTTTGAATATTTATCTTCAAGATTTTTATATTCACAAGACTTCTGTAGGAAAGATTTTAATGATATATCTAATTATACAAAAAATCTTGATGGAGTTTAGTAGGTTGTTAGGATAAGGCATTAGCTAAAAAGTCTCAAAATATGAGCAACTTCAGTAGTTCTTACTCCAGGGGTCAAACCCAGAAGGTTTATTTGGCCTGTCCCATTCATTAGCTATTCTAACCTCTACATGTGGTCATTTAGGGATATTCTACATCCCTCAGTGGCTAAGGGCAAAGGGGCATCTTAGTCTTTGGACAAATAGCCTTCTTTTGAGTGAGGTTGTTATTATTGTTTGTATAGGTCACTTCAAGAGAGAATGTCCTTTGAGGTAGGCAGGTAATAAGTCACAATAGAAAACATAGGTTGTGGTTACAACAGGTAGAGATGGATATGTTAACAAAAATCGTGTTTTGCCGAAATGGGATTTTTATGTCCCCTAGAGGGATTATATGCTAACCTAGTGCCCTGTGGAGCTTCAGAATCAGAAACTCCAACTCTTTCGGTAAACTTGGGTTGGGGCTTGGCCGCCGAGTTAAGGGCGTACTCCATATAGGCTGAGGAGTTGTAGAATTGTAGGGTGGACAACCTAACTCAAAAGTAATTCAAAAATCATAAAATGCGTTGACAAGAATGTTTTATGATTATCAAAGAAGTGCCTATGCATTTTGAATTATATCATGCATGATGTTTCATGACCTGCTCTTACCTATTTTATATATATTAATGTATTATTTTAGATTTCTCTGCGTACCAGTACAATTGTATTGACCCCCTATCTTTCAGGGTCTGAGGCTCAGTCTAGTGGTCCTACTAAACCATAGAATTGACAGTCAGAAGTGTGCAGTTGGTGAGCCTCCCTTACTTTGGAAGGTCATTCTTAGAGTATTGTTATTTCATTATGTTACTGGTCAACTGGGGGCCTTGTTCCATATTTTCAGACAGTTTTATTGGTTTTCATATGTACTATAGATTTCACAAACTGAAATAAGCATTGTCTAGATATTGATGGATTTCTTTTCAGTATTGTTAAATTAAATTCAGAGTATGACCATATTTCCATTTATACTATTTTTGCATTCTTTTCTTTATTTATTGAGTATTGTGCATAATTACCAGAAGTAAAAGGGCGTTTGGGCCTCCATAGTTTGGGATGCTCATTACGGCCATGGCCCCGGCTCGATTCATGACAAAGTTAGTATTAGAGCATAATTCATAGTCCCAGGGTGTCTGCAAAATCGCATCGGGTAGAGTCTTATTTATGGGTGTGTAGCACGCCACACTTATAGGTAGGAGGCTACTAGGCATTTAGGAATGTTTTCTTTCTTTGTGATTTAGTTCGTGCTGTTGAGTCTGAATGTCCCCTAATCAATGGTCTATTGTATTTCAGAAAAGCTATCATGCCCCACGTTGCTCCAATGATCAGGACACCTAAACTGAAGATGTCTGTCCCACCCATAGGATGAGGATATGTAATAGGGCTCACACTTCTGAAAATGTTGCTATTCTGGAAGCCCTTCTGGTTTAGAGCAGTCCACCCATTGCACCTAGAGCTCTCCAGTCTGGGACTAACCACACCCAACCTCTCTAGAGAGATATCGAATATTAAGATCAGATAGGCGATACACATGATTGCACAGTTGGTGGCTTCACAGGCTCGACGGTCGGAAGATATTGGGTCTGTGTCTGTTACTTAAGAGGCTACATAGGTGGGTCAGTTTATTAGGTTGAACTCGCATAAGTTTACTGGTACATAGGTAGATGAGGATCCACATGAGTTCATAGACGAGATGGACAAGATCTTTTAAGTGATGTATGTGGATGAAGTAGAAGGGGTTGAACTAGTGTCTTACCAACTTAAAGAAGTA
This sequence comes from Capsicum annuum, assembly GCF_002878395.1. Lineage (NCBI taxonomy): Eukaryota > Viridiplantae > Streptophyta > Magnoliopsida > Solanales > Solanaceae > Capsicum > Capsicum annuum. Next base: position 199,635,057 of record NC_061121.1, read on the forward strand.
GAAAATCAGTGGTACAGTGAGTGGAAAGATTCGAGGGGTGAAAATGTTGAGCCTTCTATGTGGGGGGAATTTGTGGAAGCCTTCCTGGACAGATTCTTTCCCCAGGAGTTGAGGGAGTCCAAGGCTGAAGAGTTCATGAACCTAAAGCAAGGGAAGATAAGTGTCAAAGAATACATCCTAAAATTCAATCAACTATCTCATTACGCTCCTGAGTTGGTAGGAAACATGAGGGCCCATATGAGAAAGTTTGCATCCGACCTTTTGGATGACGTGGTATTAGAGTGCAAGGGGCAATGTTGAACTGAGATATGGACTTCTCCAGATTGTCAGTTCACATGCAGCAAGTTGAAGAGTAGAAAAAAAAGGGCCACTAAAGCAAGGGAGAAGGACATACAGGACAAGAGGGCTAGAATAGCAGACCAAAACCACAGCCAGCCACAGAGTGGTAATTGGGGTAATAGGTGGCAGAAGAAAAAGTTTTAGGGCAACACTCAGTCTACAGCCAGTGCTCCAGAGCCCAGACCCCTATTTAATCGATGATCTCAGAATTTTCAAACTAATTATGCATCGGGAGCACAGGGTACCCAATCCCAAGGTAGTGTGGCTCGGACGTAAAAGACTTCTCCGCCTTGTGAGGCCTACGATAAGTATTACCCAGAAAAGTGTCAGCTGGGAAGGATAGTATGCTATACTTGTGGTCAGGCGGGTCATTTCCAGAGAGATTTTCCTTTCACTAGAAGGAACTTTAATGGTGCTAAGTCCTAAGAAAACTCCTCCGCGCAACCACAACCTCCAAAAGGCACTAATTTATCTACCGGGGGTGGTCGTAACCGGTTATATGCCTTGTCCAATTGCCCGGAGGTAGAGACCTCACCTGATATAGTCACGGATACGTTACTAATCTTCTTCTAAGATGTATATGTGTTACTTGATCCTGGGTCTACCTAGTCTTATGTGACGCCATATGTGGCAGTCGGTTTTGGGTTTAAGCTCAAAGTTATTACAGAGCCTTTCTCTATTTCCCCTCATGTAGGTGATGCTGTTGTGGCTAGGAGAGTGTATAAAAATTATGTTGAATCTGTTTATAGCTGTAACACTGTGGCAAACCTCATAGAGCTTGATATGATTGATTTTGATGCTATCTAAGGAATGGACTGGCTGCATTCGTGCTATGCCACGCTAGATTGTAGAACTCGAAAGGTTACTTTCTCTTTTCCAAATGAACTAGTGATAGAATAGGCGAATCATTCTTTAGCACCTAGAGGGAAATTCATATCTTACCTTAGAGCCCGTAAGCTTATTTCCAAAGGTTGTTTGTATCATCTGATCTGAGTAAAAAATTCTAGTATTAAAATTCCTTGTCTTCAGTTAGTCCTTATGGTAAATGAATTTCCAAAAGTCTTTCCCGATGATCTCCTAGGAATACGACCTGATAGAGAGATAGATTTTGGTATTGATTTATTGCCAGACACCTATCCCATTTCTATTCCACCATATAGAATGGCTCTAGCAGAACTAAAAGAGTTGAAAGAACAGCTAGCAGATCTTCTGGACAAAGGTTTTATCCGTCCTAGTGTTTCTCCCTGGGGTGCACCTATACTCTTTGTATGTAAGAAAAATGGTTCCCTCCGCATGTGTATAGACTACCATCAGTTAAATACGGTCACTATCAAAAACAAATATCCCCTTCCTAGGATTGATGATCTCTTTGACCAACTTCAGGGTGCTAGATATTTTTTAAAAATTTTAGGTATCATCAGTTGAAGGTTAGGGAGGCTGATATTTCCAAAATAGCTTTTCAAACCAGATATGGCCATTATGAATTCTTAGTCATGTCCTTCGGATTGACTAATGCCCCTGCACTTTTTATGGACTTAATGAATAGGGTGTTCCACCAATTTCTAGATCTGTTTGTCATTGTCTTCATAGATGACATCTTAATTTATTCTAAGAGTGAAGAGGATCATGCCAGTCACCTTCGAATTATCCTTTAGACCCTCAAAGATCATAGATTGTATGTAAAATTTTCCAAGTATATGTACTTATACAGATTTGCAAGGTAGTAGCTTATGCATCTAGACAGTTGAAAGGTGCATGAGCGCAATTACCTCACAGATGAATTGGAGTTAGAGGCTGTGGTGTTTACACTTAAAATATAGAGGCACTATCTTTATGGGGTGTATGTTGATATATTTACTGACCACAAGAGTTTGCAGTATGTTCTCGCAGAAAGAATTAAATCTCAGGAAGAGACGTTGGTTGGAACTATTAAAGGATTATGACATGAGCCTGCACTATCATCCGAGCAAGGCGAATGTGGAAGCCGATGCTCTCAGCAGATTATCTATGGGCAGTCTTTCCCATGTTGAGAAAGAGAAAATAGAGATGGAGAAAGATATTCACTGGCTTACAAATCTAGGGGTGCAACTTCAGGATTCCGAAGATGGAGGAGTAGTTCTGCATAAAATAGTGAAGTCTTACTTATGTGCTGAAGTATAGGAGAAGCAGGCTGGAGACCCCATCTTGATGTAAATTAAGAAAGATATAGGTCAGCAGAAGGTGATGTCTTTTGAAATTGGTGGTGATGGGATTCTGAGATATCATGGTAAATTATGTGTGCTAGATGTGGATGGATTACAGAAAGGAATTCTTAACAAGGCTCACACTTTGAGGTATATTGTTCACCCAGGCTCTACAAAAATGTACCATGATCTTAAAACTATATATTGGTGGAATAATATGAAGCACGATGTGGCAGATTTTGTTTTCGAGTGTTTGAATTATTAACAAGTTAAAGTGGAACATTTGAGGCTAGGTGGTACATCCCAAAAAATAGCTTTACCTTTGTGGAAATGGGAGATGATCAATATAGACTTCATCAAAAGACTTCTGAAGTCCCAAAACCAGTATGATTCCACTTGGGTAATTGTGGATCTGCTAACAAAGTCAGCACACTTTTTTTCTATGAGCACTAACTATTCGAGAGATGACTATGCCAAGCTGTACATTGAGGAAATAGTTCATTTTCATGGGGCACCAGTATCTATTATATCCAATCGAGGTACGCATTTCTCTTTGCAATTCTAGAGGTTTTTTTAGAGAGGCTTAGGTACCCAAGTGAACCTGAGTACTACATTCCACCCTCATACGGATGGGCAAGCTGAACGCACCATCTAGACCCTAGAGGACATATTGAGATCTTGTGTAATTGACTTCAAAGGTAGTTGGGTAGATCACTTGCCATTGATAGAGTTTTCTTACAATAATAGCTATCATGCTAGTATTAAGATGGCTCCTTTTGAGGCACGTTATGAGAGAAGATATAGGTCACCAATTAGGTGGTATGAAGTGGGTGGACTGAGGTTATTTGGGGGTGATCTTGTTCATCAGGAAATGGAGAAGGTGAAAATCATCAGAGAACGATCAAGGCAGCCCAAAGTCGCCAAAAATCCTATGCTGATATTAGAAAAAGAGAGCTAAAATTTGAGGTTGGTGATTGGGTGTTTCTAAAAGTCTCCCCTATGAAGGGAGCCATGTGATTTGAGAAGAAAGGAAAGTTGAGTCCTCGCTATATGATTTGGGAAGAAAGGAAAGTTGAGCCATACCAGATTGTGAGAAGGATAGGTGGGGTCGCTTATAAGTTAGATTTCCTATAATTCTGGCTTCTTTTCATCCCGTATTTCATATGTTCATGTTAAAGATGTGTGTTGGAGATCAGTCCCTAGTGTTTTCTATGGAGGGGATCAATGTCAAAGACTCCTTGTTATACGAGGAGAACCCGTTGCAATCTTTGATCGCAAAGTTAGAAAGTTTAGGAGTAAGGAAACAGCTTTGGTCAAGGAGATGTGGAGGAATCAAAAAGCTGAGAAAGATACTTGGGAGTCAGAAGAAGATATGCGTGCGAGGTACCCGACTCTTTTTGAGGCCATGGATGATGATTTAGAAGGTACAAATCCTATACTACTCCTTTTCTTTCATTTAGTTCTTGAAATCATGCTTGATGTGTCCCGAGTCATCATTCAGGGATGAATGATCCCAAGGAGGGATAATGTAACACCCCACATTTCAGACTAGACATAAACCATTATTTCTACGCGTAAAGGATTTAAAAGCCATAGATCCAATGTGAATGTAGTGTGTTAATCAATTATATAGTGTGGGAATCTTGTTGAGCATGAATTGACATCATAGAGGACCCTTAAATCAAGGACAAGTTTAAAGCTTTCTTATCGATTGAGTTTTTGTGAGCGTTTAAACTTGGGTCAACTTCAATCGACCATAACTTTTTGTATATAACGAATTAGAGGGCCTACTATATATAAAATGAAAGGTCTTCGAGTCCTATTTCCAACGCCACCATTTTACCTAAATCTGATATCGGAGTAAAACATTATGGTCATTTAATAGTGAGCTAACCAAACTACCAAAGTGCAACGGGAAGGCTGACTGACTGTCGCACCAGCAATGAGCCATTGCCTAAACCATCGCAACTAAGGCAGTAAGCCCATTTTCTGGCCATAAATCAACGGTTTGAGGGATGGTACATCCCCAAGGTGACGGTTCATCGCCCAAATCGTCCCGCACCTCCGTTTAGCGATCTAAAAGCCATTTTTAAAGGGATTTTTGGGATTTTCCACCCTTTTTAACACCTAATTACATCAAATCAAAGCATATAACTCCTCGTTCATCTATAATATCAAAATTAGGGTTTTTTTTCCAAGAATAAGGAATCAAGAATCAACCTCTAAGTTTAAGATTTCAAAGGAACAAATTGAACTTTGAGTTCTTCTCTTTAAAGTAATTAATCTATGGTACGTGGGGTTTTCCTAAAACTACTTGGGTATAAGGAAATCATTTTAACAATTTCTAACATTGTGAAATCATGAATTCTTGAAAGGGTATTGAAATTTGCATTATGATATCTTTAGTGACATTATTGTTTTGGTCTTTAGGCCTTTCCCCTAAATTGATTTGAAATCTTATATTTATATATATATGTGTGTGTGTGTGTGTGTGTGTGTGGTTACAATTGATAATTGAATTTAGAGCATGACTATTTACGCTCCCTCTCATGTTGTAACACCTCTTAATTTTTGAATATTATTTAAAAATATGATATCAATGTTCTTGACTATTGCTGAATGATTTAAGATTGATCTTTACAATGATGAGAGGATGAGAGGACTTTTGCATGTTGATAAATGTTGAACATATAATGAAAGAATTACATGGTTTGCCAAAAATGCATGACCACGACATGTTTGTTAAAATGATTGAAAGGAATGATTTTTGCATAGTTTTGATAAATGTATTAAAGAATAAATCTTCTTGAATTGTTTGAAGTATGGTGGTCTAAACCTTATGTTTGAAAGAGAAGACTGTAAATGTAATACCCCAAAGTTTCTTAACTAATTTCGTCCCATGAAGGTCAAGTATTACCTTCAAAATTGAATGATGTTTATTCCATGAGGATTGTTTTAGATTTTCACTTTTTTTTCATTTGGAAAATTCAATAATCTTTCCATAGATATAAGATTCACCCAAATCCGATAACCGGATAAAATTTTATGACTATTTCAAGTATCTGTCATAAAATAGCGCCATATTGGACAGTGGCGCGTCACGCCACAAGATAAAATGGCAATTGTCCTTTTTTTAGTGTCCCAGTGCAATTTCTCCATGTCGTGCCAAACTTCCATGTTGTAAACGAAGTGGCAACGCAATGGCTCCGCGTCGCGCCATTTTCCTATTTCCCAATTATCAAATTCCACTAACACGGCGCGATAGCGCCGCATTGCGCCAAGGGCCCAAGTCAGGAAATTTTCACCAATTTTAAAAGACATGTTCAGTGTTAAAAGGGTCCATTTTCCACCCTATTTGAACCCAATAACATGTGATTTAGCCATTCTTCACCAAAAATACACTAGTTTCTCTGAATTTTCTCTCAAGAACAAACTAGGGTTTCAATTGGGGATTCAATTTCAAGAAAATCTCTCCATCAATCTTCACTAAATCAAGAACTAAGGTATGTGTTGTGTTGATTTATGGATTCCTTTCATCCATAAATCTCAAGAACCCTATTTTAAATTATGAATCATGATTATTATGTTGTGGCTTGCTCAAGTTTTGTAATGGTTGTTGTTTGATTCCCATGTTAAGATCCTTATGTGAAATTATGAAAACTACGTTAGCATATAAATTGAAATCCGTAAATTTTGTGGTTTATGATTTGTGAAATTTTATGATTTCACCTATGCCTTAAGTTGTGCATGTAAGGTGTTTGATAAAATACCTAAAGGGATAAAAATTATGCCCTATAGCTAATTGTAACCCAAATGACAATGTATGTTTTAACCTTATGTTCAAAATGACTTCCATGTTATTCTTATGTATTGAAATTGCTTGTGGGATTTCTCAAGAGTTAGCCCTATGAAATCATGCTATGTATACATGCTATCTTATTCACGTACCAAGCTATGATAATCAAATGCCCATGAAATATCTCCAACTATTGTATTAAGGACTGTTGATGTTGGTCATGTATTCAATAATGTCATGCTTTGTCAGTTTCCTTCCATCGAGTCCTGGGGGTACTTGTACCTTAAGAATATAGTTGTATTCCTAGATTTAGTGTCATGTTTTCATGATATCCTCAGTCAATCCATGGTCCATAGAACCAAGTCAGTCATGTGACTCAGGAAAGCTTAGTAATTCAGTAATCTCAATAGTATTCCGTCAGCTAATGAAACTTCATGAATTCAGTCTAGTCCAATTCAGTTAATCATGTTCAGTGTCTATTTAGATGGGAGTAGGAATTAGCATTGAGTAAACCCAAGGATGGGAACTCACCTGTTATATGAGGGTGTGATTCTTAGAAGTAATCCTTGTATTTCAGAACTATGTAGCCAGCGTAGGTTAAGAAATCATAGCCTATTATATAAGGGTAGATGAGGTGGATTAACCTGTTATATGAGGTCTCCCACCGTTCTTACCAGATTTACCTGCTATATGAGGGTTACTCACAGATTGTCCTTACCAGTGGCGCGGTATTGACACCCTTCTAAATGGGGTTACGGATTGGACCCCAACTCAGCCATAATGGCGTATTAGGGCCATATCAGTTAGATGACTACTTCCCACAGTTTTGGTTACAGAATTAGGACTGACAGTTACAATCATTCAGTCTCAGTAATAGAACTCAAATAGTTCTATAGAATTCAGGGTTGTTAGATACAATCAACTCAAAATAGTGCAAAACTCAACTAGTTCCATCAGAAACTAGATTGTCAGATACAATCGCTCAGTATCAGTTATTTTAGTTAGACAGTTATTAGTATCTCATGTTATCAGTACTCAGAATTAGTAATTATGTTATCACAACTCTAGTTAAAGTTATTATGTATTCATGCATGTATTCTCACTTTCATATTATTCAGTTAGTTAGTATAGATTATGCATGTAAACCCTTTGCATTTAGCCTACCTCACATGCATACCAGTACATTAAAAGTACTGATGCATTTATGCTATAGTGTCTTATACCATAGATTCAGAAGCACGAGCTCCAGAGCGTCAGTAGCACTCTAGTCTCGGTAGTCAGAGTTAGCAGTGAGTCCTCATCTTTCGAGGACATAATTATTTCTTTATTCTCTCATTAATTATTTTATTAGTTGGAGTTAGTTGGGGACATGTCTCATTATCTTCTTATTCAGACAGTTATGTTTTAGAGGCTTTTCATACTACAGTATGTTACACAGTTTTGTTTTGGGCATTTATACCTCATCCCAGATGTTATATTTTATTGGATATTATGTTACAGTTTGAACCTTATGGCCTTTCAGTTCATGTTTCCGCATTATACAGTATCTCATGCAGTATACAGGCACAGATATAAGTCATGGGTTAGCTTGTGGTCCTTCGGGGTCATGAGCACCGTGAGCATTTCGAGTAGCGAATTCGGGGTGTTACAGCAAATGATATTGAATGGCTCAGAAATACAATTTGCAAGTCTTGGTATGACAATACCAAATCAAACAATGTCATAACAGACATAGAATAGAATAAAAATTAAATTTTTCTCAGACTTCAGATTTTGAATTTAGAATATACATGTTCATAAAATGCTAAAATGGGCATAAAGAGATGTTAGGTGGTTACCTGAAGAAGGCATGAGTCCAAAAAACTCATTTTCCAAAATCGTGTTTTGTCGATATGAGATCTTTGTGTCCCCTAGAGGGATTATATGTTGGCGTAGTACCCTGTGGTGTCTCGAAATCAGAAACTCCAACTCTTGCGGTAAACTTGGGCTGGGGGCTTGGCCGCTGGTTGTAGAATTATAGGGTGGACCACCTAACTTAGAAGTAATACAAAAATCAGAAACTGCATTGACAAAAATGTTTATGATTATCAAAAAAGTGCCCATGTGTTTTGGATTATATCATGCATGATGTTTCATGACCTGCTCTCACCTATTTTATATATATAAATGCATTATTTTGTATTTATCTGCATACCAGTACAATTATATTGACCCCCTATCTTTCAGGGTTTGAGGCTCAGTCTATAGGTCCTGCTAAACCGTAGAGTTGACAGTTAGAAGTGTGCAGTTGGTGAGCCTCCCTTACTTCGGAAGTCCATTCTTAGAGTATTGTTATTTCTGTATGTTATTGGTCCATTGCGGGCCTTATCCCAGATTTTCAGACAGTTTTATTGGTTTTCGTATGTACTCGAGATTTTGCTGACTAAAATAAATATTGTCTAGATGTTGATGGATTTCTTTTCAGTATTGTTAAATTGAATTCAGAGTATGACCATCTTTCTGTTTATTCGATTTTTGCATTCTTTTCTTTATTTATTGAGTATTGTGCATGATTACCAGAAGGAGAAGGGCACCCATCCCTCTATAATTTCGGATGCTCGTTATGGCCAGGGCCCCAGCTCGGGTCTTGACATTGGCGTTCCATGCCATTGTTTTAAATTAGTCCAGTTTTATTTTTTCACTTGGGATGAGGAGATTTTGATCTTTTTACCCCTTGTACGACCTTTAAACATAAACTATACTTTTTTTCCATCAATTTTAAGGATCAATGACCATTCTCTTCCTCTTTAACACTAAAACCAAGAAACTCCAAGGGTTTAACAAGGGATTCACCATTCAAGCTCTACACTCCAAATTATTTTCAATTCCTTGTGTATTTTAGGCATATTTCTCTTTTCCTAACTTTAATTTTAAATTGTGGCACTAATTTAATGGATCTTCATGTGATCTAATTGTGGGTTTTGAGATTAGGTTGAGGAGTTTTGGTTATTACTGGTTGAATTTGCTTATCCCATGTTCTAAATTGATTATTCATGTTTTAAACTGATATTTTTGTGACTGAATTAGTGCATGGTAAAAAATGATTGGAACGGGAGACACGGGTTTACCCAAGTTGATGGAATTTTTGCATGAAAATTTCATTAACCTTAACCCACTTTGTAAACTCGATTTTGAATATGAAAAATTGCATGGTTTATCTTCTTTTTAAACCCAATGCACTGATTAAAGGATAAATGAATGAAAATAGTTTTGGATTTTAAGTTAAACCAAGGAACGAATACTGGAAACCATGTTTATTGGTGTTGGGGCTCTATATGACTGTGTGCTTAGTGCATACTTGATATATACATACATAAATACATACATATTATATATATATATATATATATTTGGATGGCTAATGCTTTGGTGACTTTAGTTTTCCCTTGGTTTTTCCTCGATTTGGGTGCCTAATATACATTGAGGGCCTTTCAGGGGGAGCTGGACCATATAGTCCATGGATGACTTTAGGATGGAGTGAGCTACATAGTTCAGGTTAAATCTTTAAACTCTTATGTTCATGACCCTTGTCCCTATCCTGACATCCTATATATATGTATATGAATGTGGTACATATGATTTATTACTAGATTTTGGTAATTGCATTATTTTATACTTATTCCCTGAGTTATATGCCAGTGTTTTTTCCACTAACCATCCTTGGACATTACATCATTTCATGATGTAGGGTTCAAAAGGTTTTCTATTGCTTCTGTGCAGTGTTAGGTGGTTGAGCACGTTTGTTAAGTTGTTATGAAATGGTGGGCCTCTATCCTTCGAAAGACCTTGTCATTTCATTATTCTTTCTTTATTGTCATAGAACTTTTGGATTCTTTTTTGTCATAGTTGGGGGCATGTCCCAAGATAGGTATTATTCTGGTTATAGAGGCTGTTGTGGATAAGTATGGGTGGATTGTTATTTGAATTTTTTAAACCATCGTTTGATTCATCTATTCCTATTACTATTATCATTGGTATGATTGGATTCCTCCTTAATTTTATGATTATTATGCTCTTGAGGTTAGGCTAAGAGTGTGGTCTCTGGTCCATGGTGCGCTTGATATACCCATCGCGACTAGGCCCTGGATTGAGTCTTGACTTAACTCCCAAGCAAGACTAGGTTTGATGCATCTAACTCCATTATTTTAGGTACTATTCTTTCTGTGACCCTATAGCTTCTATTTTTGTTTTATTTAGGTTCAATTTACTCTTATGTAGCTATCAGATTTGCATTAGGTTTGGATTTGATCTATGATTCAATCGATTCTCCTGTATATGTTTCTACTCTGGTTAGAGATTCTGCAATGGTGAGTTTTTATGAGTTTTAGGACTTGCAGACTTGTTCATTTTGGACATGCTTGATTTTGACATTATTTTGGGTATGACATAGTTGTATCCCTTTCTGTTGCCTTGAACTGTATTGCTAAGACAGTGACTTTAGAAATGTCGGGTATAGGTAAACTAGAGTAAAAGAGAGTATATAAGTCTAACTCAATGAAAATCATATCTTTTGTACGAGTTAGGTAGCTAGTGGGGAAAGGGTGTTTAGCCTTCCTAGATCACCTTTGAAATGTTAATGTGGAGTTCCCTTCTGTTAAGTCTGTTCATGTGGTTTTTGAGTTTCAGGAGGTATTTTCTATAGATTTTCCTGGTATGTCTCCAAATAGGGATATTTATTTTTTTATTGATCTAGAGTTGTGCACTCGCCTAATTTTTATTCCTCCTAATTTAAAAGCTCTGTTAGAGTTGAGGAACTCAAAACTAAGATGTAGAAACTGTTTGATAAGGGATTCTTATGACCAGTGCTTCATCTCTGGGTGATTCATTTTTGTTTGTTAAAAAGAAAGATAGCAATATGAGGATGTTCATTGATTACAGACAGTTGAACAAAGTTATTATAAGGAGTAAGTATCCCTTGCCACACATGGATCTTTCACCAGTTGCAGGATTCTTTGATATTCTCCAAGATTAACTTGAGGACGAGTTGCCATCAACTAAAAACTCAGCCTGAGGATATAACCAAAAAACTTTCACAACTCGATATAGGCATTATGAGTTCCTAGAGATGTATTTTGGGTTGACCAATGCACTGGCATCCTTCATGAACTTGATGAATAGTATTTTTAAGTCTTTCTTGGATTATTTTCTGATCGTTTTCATGAATGAAATTTTGGTATACTCCAAGATCTAGGAGGAATATGTTGGTCATCTTTGCCTTTTGCTTATATTGCTACTCACTTGACAAAGTTGACTTAGAAGGAAGTGTTATTTGTATGGTCAGATAAGTGCAAGCAGAACTACCAAAAGCTCAAAAAACTTTGACCATATCTCTAATTCATTCATTATCGATTGAAAGTAAGGATTTTGTTGAATTTTATGATGCTTCACTATTGGGTTTTGGTCTTTTGTTGATGTAGGACAAGAATGTCACTGCATATATTTTGAGGCAATTGAAACCTTATGTAAAGAAATACCCAACCTATGATTTAGAGTTAGTAGTGGTAGTATTTATGCTTAAGATTAGGAGAAATTATCTTTATTATGTCAAGTATGAGGTACTTATAGACCATCCTAGCCTACAACATTTATTCATGCAAACGGATTTGAATTTGAGACAAAGGCAGCAGATGGAATTGTTGAAAGACTATGATATGACCATCTAGTAACATCCAGGTAAGGCCAATGTGGTGGAAGATGCATTGAAACAGAAAGTGGTGAGCATGGGCAGTTTGGCCTATTTGAGGGTGTTAAGAAAACCCTTGCCTAGAGAGTTTCAAAATTTAGCATCTTAATTCATGTAGTTTGGTGTTTTTAAAGGGATAAGTATTGATTAGTATTGAGGTAAAGTCAACATTGCTGGATGATATTTAAAACCAAATAGTTTGGGGTGTGGAATTGAATAAAATTTGGGACAAGGTGGTGTCTGAAAAGGGTTCAAATGTCATACTTGACACCTATGGAGTAATGTGGTTTAAATGGTGGATATGTGTTCCTCTTGGTGATTTGACTTAGAATATGCATATAAAAGCTCATGGTTTATGAAATTCATTCATCTAGGTGCAACCAAGATGTACCTTGATTTGAGATAACTTTTTTGGTAGCCTAGGATAGCTCCAAAGATTACTTATTCCCAAGTAGAAGTAGGAGAGAATAGATATGGATTTTGTAGTAGATCTTCCTACGACCTTAGCAAAGTATGACTAAATTTGGGTCATAGTAGATAGGCTAACTTAATAATCCTATCTTATTGTGGTTAGAGTGGATTTTAGCTCTAAGTAATTGGCGAAGATCTACGTCAGGGAGATAGTGAGGCCATATGGTGGGCCTCTTTCTATCATTTTAGACAGAGGTATGCATTTCACTTTTAAATTTTAAGATATATTTTATGAAGAGTTAGGCACCCAACTCACTTTTAGCACAACTTTTCATCTTCAAACTGATGGACAGTCAGATAGGATGATTCAAGTGCTTGAGGACATGTTGAGAGCATTGTGTAATCAACTTCAATGGCTATTAAGACCAAATTTTTTCATTGTGTGGTTTTCATACAACAACTATCACTCTAGCGTTGACATGGCCCTATTTGAGGCATTCTATAAAAAAGAGGTATAGATTGCCTATAGGATGGTTTAACATGGTGATGTGAAGTCTTTGGGCACTAATTTGGTGAGGAAAACTCAGGAAAAGGTGAGATTTATCAAAAACAAGTTGTTGGCAACCCAGAGTAGGCAAACGGGGTGAGCAGACCATAAGGTTAGGGATATGTTATTAAAGGTTGGTGAACAAGTTTTGTTAAAAGTGCCTCCTATGAATGGAGTCTTGATGTTTGGCAAGAAGGGAAAGGTTAGCCTTCGGTATATCAATTTGTCTAAGGTTCTTGATGATATGGGTCTAATTGAGTACGGGGTTTTCCTTAGTAAGGTTTTAATGAGGCACATTATATCAATGGACATCCAAGGGCGATTATTATAAAAGATTGTTGATGTCCATAACTTCTAAGTATAATTCCTCCATTACTCCTTAGTGTAATTCCTTCATTACTCCTTGGCGTAATTCCTCTTTTAAATGTAGTAACTCTCACACCTCCACTCCCTCCTCATTGATCATCATGTTTATGACACCTCTTGAAACCTTCCTATATAATACTGTAAATAGAGGTCTTGAGGAAGATGTTCAATATACTTGAAAATTTTGTATACTTGATACTTGAAAGAATGAAAAACTCTCATCTCTTATCTTCTCTTTTCAATATTTTTGTCTCCTTATTTTCTTGTTTACTTTTTCATCATGTTGTTATTGTTGAGATTAATTAATTTACCATAAATTTGCTCTTACCATATATTTTAGGATACTTTAATTTTTAATTAATTAATTATTAAAAAAGGTAAAAAATAATTTTATCTAAAGCGGAGACTTTTAATGAAGGGTAAAAAGTTTAAATCATTTTTCTAAGGGTGTTCACACATATAATATAATATAATATAATATAATATAATATAATATAATATAATATAATATAACATAATATAACATAATATAATATAATATAACATAACATAAGATAACATAGTATAAGATAATATAACATAATATAATATGACATAATATAATATAATATAATATATCATAATATAACATAATATAATATAATATAATATAACACAATCTAACATAATATAACATAATACAACCTAATGTAATGTAATATAATGTAATATAACATAATATAATATAATATAATTATAAATTATAGATACTTATAAAATATTTAATGAGTCAAAACAATCAACTTTCCTGAAGGAAAGTAGCGGGGGTTGAAGACTGCAGTACCTCCTCTTAACTTATGCTCGCCCCTCTATCAGATAAGAAAAATAGAAGATCTTCAAAAACAGAAGATGTTCAATTGGTCATAATCAAAATTCTTTAATTAAGAAGACGAGACTACAAATTTTTTTAGAGAGAAGAGCGGTCGTAACCTCCGACCACTCAAAGGCAAACTTTTCACAAGATTTAAGTTATTGACACCTTCATAATTCTAAATCTTAACATCAAATTAAACTCGTGAATCTTTATAAATTTTTTCATCAAATCTCCAAGAACTCCTATTAATATTTAACATAGGATTTTTTTGTGGAAAAAGGTAAGTTATTCATCTCTTTTTTCACTATTATGAAAAAATAAATACATAATAGAAAAGTATTAATTTTGGGTGTTTGTTCTAATTTGTTTATCATAATAATTGCTTTTACCTTTTTCTAAAAGAAAATAACAAATTTTCACATTGGGAAAATTATGAAAATAAGTTCTCTTGTATAAAAAGGTTTTGAAATCTATAAATTTAGCGCTCCTTAATTTCTTCTCACTTTTGATAGCATTTACAAATGTAGTCTTATGGACTTCGAGAGTCTTATTTAGAGGAAAAATTTGTGAGACACAAAGTATTATCCTATCTTTTGTGTGTAGACTTCTTTTTATTCTGAGGTAAATTTTGTGATGTTATTTAACTTCTCTTGATGATTTGTACTTTCTTTTATGAATTGAATTCCTAATCTAGCTACTTTTGTAGATGTAGGTCGATTGACCGAATAACATTAACTTAATATGCTTTTTTCAGTATTTTTCTCTTTTGTCATCTGATCACTAAGAGAAAATGTACAATTAGCAACAACTTTTTAGTAACGAAAACATTATTGTTGGCTTAGATCAATAAATGGCAACAACTTAATTCTATTGTTACTTCATCTTGTAATTTTTAACCACAGTTTTTATATCGTTGCCAAAAATTATAATTTTGTTGCTATATTTTGTAGTTAATATAAAAAAATTAAAAAATTGCAACAACTTTTTCACAACAAACATAATTTTGTTGCCTAATTTTAATAAAAGGCAAAAACTTAATTTAATTGTTGTTATTTTTTATAAAATATTTGTCAATAATAATTTTTTATTACTAATCCGCTTAGTTAGGCATTTAATTTTTTTTCTATTTTTTAATTTTTCGCCAAAATTTTAATGCGAAAAATTTTCAAAACTTCAGATGCAATTAGTTTCCTCCAAAATAATGCAATTAGGGCTTTTTTTTCCATTGTCATACGTAGCTCTCATCTTTTCTCTGATTTCTCAACTGCAGCATTTACTCACACCATTTTTTTGATTGCTTCCTCTAAGTTTGGTAAGTTATTACTTATAATTTAGTCTATATATATAGCTTGATGGCTTGTTTCTTGAGTTATTGTGTTCTTTTTAATTTTTTGGATCCTATGTGTTTATTTGATTTGTTGATGAACATAAAGTTGCTGAAAATAGTATTAATCGGGATTAATCACATCGTATCTAAGAGCAAATCGCTCACCCGAAACAAGGTCGAGTTTCAGGTGAGCTATCATAGTGGATTTCAATTGTCCATTGAAATTAAACCTTGATTCTATTTTAAGGTCACCAGTAGATGTCACCTTAACAGGATATGGCAAATTATCTTAGACATCGCGAGTAATCGATTTTTGTAATAAACCGACCCAGCGTTAGCAACACTAGTTCCTTTACTATGATCAACAATTGGTGTTTTCTTGTTTTGGTTGTGAAGTTGTGGTTGGTTTTGGTGTGGAAATAGTATTTGTTTTTGGTGTTTGATAAGTTGTAGATTATTTAGGAAAATAAAGAATAGCAGGTGTTTGATGTGAGCAATTAATATTGGGAATTTGATTTTTTATTAGGGGAAAAGAGAGTTTACAACAACCATCTATATGTGCTAGTTTTCAAAAGTACAGTCTTCCAACTGAAAACTGTAGGTAGAATAAGGTGACTCAGAAACAGACTGACGAAAGGAGGCTGGTAATGAATCTGTACCGTCAGCGGAGAGTAAACTGACCTCAATTGTTGTTACTACCACACAACCTAAACAAACTGAGTCTAAACTAACTGTTAAGCACATTAAGGTTAATTTAAGGAAGAACAAGCATGGTGTAAGGTGGAATTTACTATGGAAACAAAGCAGAAAAGTCCCCTGCAATAACTCAAGTGTTGGATTGATTGGTCTGTTAACTAAAATTTAAGTGAATAAAGTTGAATATTCAGCTTGACTAAAATTTAAGTGAATAAAGTTAAACAGGTGTGTGCAGAAGTTATTATTTTTAAAGTCAGATTTGTCCCTAAGCAAGTAGAATTTGATATAATAATTGTGTATGCTTATAGAACTAAGGAGGAGAGAAGGGAACTCTGGGAATTTTTTGGCACAAGCACGGATGAACATCACTAGTCCATGGTTGTTCATTGAAATGCTCAGGTTGCTCTTTTATGTAGCTAAGATGTTTAAGTTTCTATTGTAAGTGGCTAAGCTGCTCAAGTTTCTCTTGTACGTGCCTAACCTGCTCAGGTTTGCCTTGTAAGTCGTTAGGCTTGTCAGGTTTCTCTTTTAAATGGATAGGCTTCTCAAGTTGCTCTTGAAAGTGGTTTAGCTACTATAATTGCTCTTGCAAGTCGTTAAGCTGCTCGCGTTGCTCTTTTAAGTGGCCAAGTTGCTCAAGTTGTTGTTGTAAGCTGTTAAGCAGCATAGGTTGCCACAGAAAATTGGATGTACCTGATCTGGCAAAGCTACGCGATAGTACTACAGAAAATCATGAAATGGAAATTTTTAAGGCTATATTGGTCTAGATATATCTACTACAGTTTCTAGTTACTTCTATCGAAGAGCAGCCTCTACTTGAAATTCTTTGGTGTTTTTTGGAGTCATCTATCAATGAGTTTTCGGCAGATACCGTTCTCCAATGTGAGTTTGATATTAGTTTACTTTGCATAATTTTGTTGAAAATTTACTAATTGAAGGCAGAAACTGAAGTTCATAGTTAGATATCAATAGTAGAAAGACCTACATTAATACTCTTTTATAGTTGCCTTATCTTCCATATTTCGTACTTCTCTGATTTCTATTTTATTATTTGTTATAAAATAATAATAAATAATAAATTCTATTCGTACTTTTCTATTATGTCATCCATCCCTTTGTTTATTATTCTTTATCTTGAGTCGGAGGTCTATCGAAAACAGCCTCTCTACTTCTTCGGAGGTAGTGGTATGGACTGCATACAAGTTACCTTTCCCAGACCCCACTTTGTGGGAATACACTGGGTTTGTTGTTGTAATTTAAAGGATAGTAATAGATAGTCGAGTGTTTTTCTGGTACCCTTCTTATTTATTGTTATTATCACTCTCGTGCTATCTTATTTCTTCGATTATAGTATTACGTGTTGTTTCCTTATTTCAGTTATTGAATTATTTATTGTGGTCAAACTCAATCATAATGTCATTTTTGTATTTGCAGACATCACTTCTTTTACTTGATCAGCGAGGTCTTTCAAAGTAAGTTTACAAGAGAGACTTTTCATTGAACCAAATTAAGTTTTCTTTGTACTGGTATGTAATACTATCAACAATTTTTTTTACTAAGAATTGTTTTGGCTTTTATTTTAACTTTTTATAATATGAAGGCTTTCTCTAACATTTACTTTATTTATTTTTTTACTAAACAAAATTCATATAATTTTATGTTTATTGATATGGAACTCTCTGTAGGTAAGTATATAATGGATAAAAATTGGATGCATATTGGATATAGGACGTTACCGCAATACTTAATGGTGTGGAACAATTTCTAAACTGTGCATTTTTCAATCTTGAGTTTAGTGTAAGAATTCAATGTCCGTGCATTAAATGTAATAATGTTCTTTGAAAAATGCGAGACGAAGTAAGAACAGACTTATGTAGATGGGGGATAATCCAAACTTATAAAAGGTGGATTAATCATGGTGAGCTAGATTTATGTTCAGATGATGAAATAAATATTAGTGAAGATTCAAATTTAGAACCTGATGATGCTCCCATTTTTGAAATATTGCATGATATGTATCATGGTGTTCCCAATAGTAATCATGAATTTAATGAGACAACTGAGTCAGAGCATGAAGAGCCTAATACAGAAGCTAAGAATTTCTTTAGGTTATTAGAGGATGCACTAAAAGAGTTGTATCCAAATTGTGAAAAGTTCTCCAAACTCTCTTTTATAGTGCGTCTTTTTCAAATAAAGTGTATGCATAGATGGAGTAATACCTCATTTGATTCTTTGTTGAAATTACTGAGTGGTGCTTTACCCAAAGAGAATGTGCTTTCGAATTCTATTTATAAAGCTCAACAGATAATTAAAGATTTGTGTTTAGATTTTGTGAAGATAAATGTATGTGTTAATAATAAACATATTATATAGAAAGGAATATGCTGATCTTCAACAATGTCCTAAATGTGGTGAAAAAAGATGGACAATAAGAAAAGGAGATGTTAATGATGAGGTTTCTTCAGATAATTTGAATAAAAAAAAAGGGGTATTCCTAGAAATATTCTTAGATACTTTCCTATAATACCTAGATTACAATGACTATTTATGACGAAAGAAATCGCAGAAGAAATGAGGTGGCATAAAAATAAATGAATTGATGATGGAGTGTTAAGACATCCAGCTGACTCATTGGCATGGAAAACTTTTGATAAAAAAATATCCAAATTTTGCTTCAGATCCTCGTAGTGTAAGACTTGGACTTGCTTCAGATGAATTTAATCCTTTTGGTTCAACGAATAATTCATATAGCATGTTCTGTCATCTTGATTCCATATAATCTTCCCCCATAGCTATGCCTGAAACAATCTAGTCTATTATTGTCCTTACTTATTCCTGTACCCAAAAGTCCTGGTATGGATATTGACATGTATCTCCAACCCTTGATTGATGATTTGAATATCTTATAGGCGGATGAAAATGAGACTTATGATGCTTTTGTAAAACAAAATTTTAAATTATGTGCTTCTTTATTGTGGACAATTAATGATTTTCCTGCTTATTGTATTCTGTCTGGTTGGAGAACCAAAGGTAAACTAGCTTGTCCAGTTTGTCATGTAGATACTTGTTCAGTTTACTTGAAACATGATCGAAAGCAATGCTACATGGGTTATCGTAGGTTCTTGGAGATAAATCATCCTTATCGATGGAATAAAATTCATTTTAACAATACAAAGGAAGAAAGACTTGCTCCATAAGCTTTGAGTGGTGAAGATGTGCTTGTGCAACTTAATAATTTTTCACAAAGGTCAGTCGATGGCAGCACAAGAAAAAGAAAACGAGATACTGAAAGATATGATAATTGGAAAAAGAAAAGTGTATTCTTTGAACTCCCATATTTTTCTTCAAATATGTTGAGAAATAATTTGGATGTAATGCATATTGAAAAGAATATTAGTGAAAGTGTACTTGGAACGTTGTTGGACATTGAAGGAAAAACTAAGGACACATTGAAATCTTGATTGGACTTACAAGATATGAAAATTAAAAAGTCCCTTCATCCCCTAAAAAGTGGGGATAAATACATACTTCCTCCTACAAGTTATACAATGTCTAAAGCTGAAAGAATTCAATTTTGTCAACTCACCAGTGAAGTTAAGTTTCCTGATGCGTATGCTTCAAACATTAGTCGTTTCATCAAGGAAGCTAAAATTTTTGGACTTAAAAGTCATGATCATCATATTCTTTTTCAGTGTATTTTACCACTTATCATCAAAGAAATCTTGCCAAAAGATCCACATGAACCATTAATCGAATTCTCACTATTTTTAGTGATTTGTGTGCTAAAGAGTTGCATGTGGAGAAGTTGGATTAGCTAGATAAAAGCATATGAATTACATTATTTAAATTAGAACGTGTGTTCTTACCTTCGTTCTTTGATATCATGGTTCATTTGGCAATTCATTTGGCAAACGAGGCAAAGTTGGGTGGTCCTGTGCAATTTCGATGGATGTACTTCATTGAAAGATTGAATTATTACTTTTTTAAACTATTTTTTAATTAAAATTTATTAAAATATTAATATATATATATATATACACATACCCAGATTTTTGCGAACCTTAAAAGGTTATGTACGCAACAAATCTCATGCGGAAGGATCAATTGCTGAAGGCTATCGTACAGAGGATTGCATGAAATTCTGCTCTAGATATTTGACTGATATGGAAATGAAGCAAAATCGTTCAGATAGAAATTCTGATTCTTCTAGCATCAATCACAATAGCTTGTCCATATTTAATTGTGGCGGTAAACCATTATCAAGGGGTTCTTGGACAAAGTTCAATACTCTTGAAATTAATCAAGCCCACTTTTACATTCTCCAAAATTGTGAGGAAGTCAAACCTTAAATTGAGTAAGATATATTTTACCCTTACATCATTTTATTTTTTATAAATAGTCAACAACTGTGTTGTAATTTTTAATTTTTTTTTCAAATGTACACAATCCATAGGGAACATTTAGACATATTAACAAAGGAGAATAATAGAAACATAAACAAGAGACACAAGGAGGAATTTCCTTCGTGATTTGAAGAAAAGGTAAACTCTATCAATTTGATGGTTCGTAAATTTATTTTATTAACATTAACGTTTGTGATTTTGTAACTAAAATATTACAGGTGGTACAATTAAAGAAGAATGGTGATAACCAAATTACTGATGAATTACTATTTTTGGCAAGACCTCTGGACCCTTGTGTTATTAGTCATAATGGATATATCTTGAATGGTTCTCGATTTCGAACAGTGGCATCTGAGCTAGGTTTGAAAACTCAAAATAGTGGTGTGGTGGTGAAGAGTGATGAACATATAGGAAATGTTGATTATTTTGGAAAGATAAAAAAAATTTTAGAGATTCAATATATGAACAATAAATCAGTTATATTTTTTCAATGTTATTGTTTTGAAGTTCCTGCTCAAAGTCGTAGTCAAAGTAGAGGTTACCAATAAGATGAATATGGATTTGTGTCTATAGATATAAAGCGACTCTATTACACAAGTGATCCATTAATTCTAGGCTCACAGGCTCAGTCAGTGTACTATGTTAAA
The DNA here is from genome assembly GCF_002878395.1 of Capsicum annuum. NCBI lineage: Eukaryota > Viridiplantae > Streptophyta > Magnoliopsida > Solanales > Solanaceae > Capsicum > Capsicum annuum. Next base: position 199,656,347 of record NC_061121.1, read on the forward strand.
CATGGCCAAAGTAAGAAATGGCATGCAGTGATAAGGGTAAGACCACAAAATTTGTATGATGTTCCCAAACAACAAGATGAAATTAAACCATTTTAACTGATTGACTTAGTTAAAAAAGGAGAAGCAAATCCACAAGTGGAGTTGGACAATGATAACATTAGAATACAAAGAGAAAATATTAATAGAGTGAGTGTTGAAGCACCTTCTCTCAATAGCGAGGAAGAAGTAGACTTAGTAGGTGTAGATGAGTCTGACCACGAAGACCTAGATGACTTCAGTGACTCTGCCGTAGATGAAGAAACTACTGAATATGATGAAGTCGAGGATGACGATTGGATGTGATTTTCAAGTCATCATCAAGATAACTTTTTCTTTATTGAATATTTTTTTTATTTGAGAACTTGATATTATATAATATGCGGATGAAGAAACTACTAAACATGATAAAGTCGATGATGACGATTGGATATTAAATACATAGTGTTTATATAACATCCCTATCATAGGCATGCCTTAAATACCTTCAAATTAACAAGTTGACACCCAGGAAGTATTAGTTAGTAGACACGTAGTATCTTATTCTTCAATTTTCATTACTACCTGTTGCTTCATTTGCTCTGCATATTTTGCTATATTTCTTTCATTATTTCTTCTCAGTGCTACTCTGATTACACTTCTTTTGAGGCGAGGGTCTATCAGAAGTAGGCTCTCTACCCCACAAAGGCAGGGGTAAGGCCTGCATACATCCTACCTTAGCCAAAATACTATTTGCAGTTGTTGTAATATTACATGTCTGGCCATGTCCCACTCTTACATATATGTAAAATGTACTCTACAGGAACTCTATTGACTTACTGTTAATACCTTTATATGTACTAGGTATTGTATTTAAGCTACATCCTGCTTAGTTGAAAAGAGTTTGCTCCGCAAGCGCCAGGCCAACCGAATGTGGTCACTGCTCCCAGTTTGCATAATGACAGTGCAATACACATACCCTACTATGCTTACAGTAGGCTGTGATGGTACTCAATGCATATACCCCTAATATAGTTTAGGTAGGCTATGATTGTACAGAATTGTCACTTTCATAATAAGCGAACAATTTCAAAAATAAACAACAGATTTTAGGATAAAAAATTCCCATGTACTTCATGAACAATTAGAAAGTGTTGGCTTATTAATTACCTTTGTTTGTTATGATGGACCATTGCCAATCGTCAATTGACAAAAAGCATTAGTTCCTCTCATCACCTGCTTTAAATTATTTGCACGCTGGATTACGACTGTTAAACAACCTGGTAAGCAATGCAACAAGCTATCTACTCTATCATGGAAACTTGGCGGGCAAGTCTTCTTTAGCATCTGCTATATTGGAATGGCTTCAGCTGCGACTATTGCTTGTGGCTGTCTTGGACACATCCATCGGCATGGTTGACCATGATTGCTTGAGTAAGTATAGTGTGGTCAATACTGAATCCTATGTAACCTCACTACCATATTTCAATGCTGCCACAAGATGAGGGATGCAAAGCGTAGCAGCATCAGAAACATGGAGCTTGGGAAAGTTGGAAAATATAACATAAATAGTCTGTAGAATCTCCTCATTAGGAGTTGCTGTGGCGCACAATTCCTCTTCAATAGCATTGCAACTTGATAATTTTATTGAATCTCTTTGTCTATAGAAGTTTATTAGCCATCACCTTCTTAATTTCTACTTTTGATTAGTCTTTATTTGTTAAAATTTTTAATATATTGTAGTCAATCATGATGAAAACTATAGATATTTCTAATAATGGTGAAACTACCATGGTATCTGCAATCCCGCCTCCAGGTAAATTAATTTATTTATTAAATTGTGTCTCTCCAACATCTGTAGTTGTGTTTTATTTATTTATATCTAAATAATTTATATACTATTACAGAAAAGAAAGAGAAAGGGAAGAGAAAAGATAATAGGGCTTTCAATCCAAAAGGAACGCAAAGAAAATGACAATGAAAAGTTGAAGGTAATTATCCCACTAGATCGAACAGTAGCAGTAGGTGCAGGATCTAAAGATTTTGTTACCGAGCTCTTAGTGAAAGTTCATCATAATGCTAGATATGACGTCAAGAATTGGAAGGGAGTTCCTGATCTGGCCAAAGATAGTATTGTTGCTTATATGTTGGTAATTTACTAATCCTATTTGTCTAATTAACTAAGACTAGATTTCAACATGTGTTGCGCATCTAAGATGAAGATTCAAGAAAGCCATGATGCAAAGATTTTCATCAATTGAAAAATATCCAAATTCATTAGAAAATTAGCAATATGAATTTATTTTATTGGTTTTGGCAATAGGAAAGTCCTGGGTTTGTAGTCTTAATGTTTGATTCTATTTTGAGTGCAAGACACTTTTCAGCTTTCGGATACAGAACACAATTGAGATACTATTCTTATAACAGATAAAAATTTATATCGATATCGCTGTAGCAAACTTCATGATCATTTCAAGAAATTTGCTACAAAAGAAGAAAATCTGCAAAAATATACCTTCAGATGTTAATGAAGTTGAATGGAAATTCTTGGTAGATTATTTCAGCTCTGACGATTTTAAGGTAGTTAAAATTATAAATGATTTAAATTTTTATTTGATTTCTTATACTTAGATGAAAATAAATATTTTTATGCAAAATAATGCAGAGAATGAGTGAAAGAAATAAAAGTACCAAGGTAAAACAAGAAGTGAATCATATTTGCGACAGAAAATCCTTTCAAGCAGTGTCTTATGAAGCGGTGAGATCTTTATTTCTTTTAATCGATTATGATTATATTTTATTCAACAAAATAATTATATTATTTTGATAGAGGAACACAAGAACTAGAAAAGAGCCAAACTACCAAAAACTTTGGGAAATGACTCATATGAAGCCAAATGGACAGTGGGTTACTAATGCTTTTGCTGAAGTGAATGTACACAAACCCTTTTTATTGGTATTTATAGAACTTGTTTTTAAAATAAATATTGAAATTCAAAGTTGGTTTAACTTTTTTTGTAGGATAAAGTGAAAGATGTTATTGCAGAAAAAGTTCAAGAAATTGAAGAGGACACCGGTATGGATCCTATTATCAATGTTGTATTTGTGCAAGTTGTGGGAGAAAAATCAAAGTACATTCTTGGTCAAGGATCTAGAAGTCAGCAAGTAGGATATCAAGAAATAAAACTCAAGAGCAACTTAAAGCACGCCAAAAGGAAGCGGAAGATAAACGTCATAAATAAGAGAGTGTAGAAAGCAAGCTAATGAAAGTTAAAAATCCGCTTAAAGAGGAACGAAGAAATCAAGAAGTAATGGAAGTTCGTTTAGTGCATGACCAAAAAATGTTAAAAGAGAGCGTAATGGCACTAGTTTCTCATATGCAAAGTTCTTAGATATTTTCTTAGTATACGGTGCTAAACTAGTAAATCATGCATTACTACTTTTATGTTTTCCACTCTCATTGCATCTCTTCCTTTTTTTCGTTCTATTATCCTTTTGTACAACAGACTAAGTTAATTATATGTACTATATTTAACATAACGGACTTCTGCTTCCAGCTACAATTTTTAATATGGTTACAAATTCAACTACTTCATATGAGACAAGTCCTGCAAGTCATATGGATAATAGCCGGGTAAGTAAACTTCATAGATCCTTAGATTATGTTAAAGTATAGTGTGTGGGTATTTTTTTAACAGTGCAATGTGGTTGAAATGCTACTGGAGTTTCTTTGTTACTCTTTAGTTGTACTTCTAGTGAAAAGTTTGTGTCATTGTGGTGGCTAAAGACAATAGCTTGTAACGTTATTTTATTGAAAAATTTGTGTTCCTCCCTTTCGATCTTGTCCAGGGGAGGATCTATGTACAATAGTGCGGGTGCCCACGATAGTCGTAAGAATGTTGTGGTTACTGTTCATGCTTATTTCAATGATTCTCAAAGGCTGGCTACTAAAGATGCAGGAGCTATTGATGGTCTGAATATGAAGAGGATTATTAAGAAGACCGCGAGTACTGGCAAAAAGAATGTGTTGATCCTTGATCTTGGTGGTGAAACTTTCGATATTTTGTTGTTGACTATTGAGGAAGGGATTTTTGAAGTGAAGGCTACTACTGGTTATACAAATTTAGGTAGTGAATATTTTGACAATAGACTTGTCAATCACTTTGTGTAGGAGTTTAAGAGGAAGCATAAGAAGGATATTAGTGGCAACCCGAGGGCGCTGAGGCAATTGAGAACTGCTTGTGAGAGAGCGAAGAGGACTTTGTCTTCGACTTCTCAGACAACTATTGAGATTGATTCTTTATATGAAAGAATTGATTTGTATGCTACGATAACCAGGGCGAGATTTGAAGAGATGAGCATGGATCTTTTCAAGAAGTGTATGGAACCTGTGGAAAAATATTTAAAGGATTCCAAGATTGATAAGGGTCAAGTACATGATGTGGTTCTTGTTGGTAGTTCCACTAGGATCCCAAAAGTACAACAGTTATTGCAAGATTTTTTCAATGGTAAGGAGCTTTGCAAGAGTATTAATCCTGATGAGGTCGTGGCTTATGGTACTATTGTTCAAGCTATAATTTTGAGTGGAGAAGGTGACCAAAAAGTTCAAGATTTGATGCTTCTTGATGTCATACCTCTCAGTCTTGGTATTGAGACTGCTGGTGTAGTGATGACAGTGTTGATTCTAAGAAACACCATAATTCCAACAAAAAGGGAATAAAATTTTTTGACCTACCAAGAGAATCAACTAGGTGTGCTAGTTCAGGTGTTTGAGGAGACAATCAACTCATGAATCTTTCACTAGCAGGTCTTAGAAAAGTTTTAAGAAGATTTGAAAGCTCATTCTATGTTGTGTACTGCAGAAGAGACAAAGAAAAGACTTTTGAGTGAAAAAGCATCGCTTGAGGAAAAAATTAAAGAGTTAGAGAAGAAGATGAAGATTTAAATCAAGTAACAACACAAGTGCTATCGGAGAAGATTCTTCTTTTTTTTAATTACTTAGTATAGGATCATAATGATCAGTTTATATTTTTTTTACAAGTTAAGACATGTAGTACTTAATTTTTTGAAAGTAGAAAATACCTAGTTCATCAATCTTATATATTTATTGACCTTTGTAAATTATATAATTTTTAGTATTTTTATAAAATTATATTTAAAATGTGTATTGTGTATGCAGCAACTACTCACAAGTTGTTGCTAAAAGTTTATAAAAAATATTTAATTTATTGCAATAAAAATTATTGTTGCTAAAAAGCTTTCTAACCGCCTACTAACTAATTTTTTGTCAAGTTTTGGCAACAACTAATAATGTTGGTAAAAAAGTTAATTTATAGCAACATTAATTTTTGTTGCGAAATCTTTTATAAGGCACAACCGTACGAATGTAAGGCAAAAACTTTTTTTGTTGCGTTAAATTATTTTTTGTTGTTGCAAAAACTTTTTCCATCGACGTTTATTACAACGACATGCAACAACTTTTTTATTATTGCCAAAAGTAGTTTTGACAACAACATACAATACATGGCAACAAAAAAAAATTGTTAGGAAATGCCTTCTTTCTTGTAGTGTTGCTCGTATGTTATCTCCCACTAACACATGTACCAAATAATTTTCTCAGCACACATTTTCTAAAATTTATTGCAGGGCTAAACAGTCAAAACTTGGAGTGCAAAAATCATTTTTTAAAGCAAGCTTTAAAATTTCTTTTCCTCATTGTTGTCTTCCATTTATTGTTATCTTCCACAATACGGGTACGTAGAATCTGTATAATAGAATAACAACTTCAACTCGAGTTAAAGTATGAACAAGAACACAACGAAGTTGAACAAATACTCTCAACACAAGATCAAAATGATCTTTACAAGAGGTGTATTTTATATTTCAGAAATATAGATGAAACTAAAATTGTTAAGGCCAAGTCGTCCGAATTCACGGACTTTCCTTAAGGAATAATTCCCCTCACTGTACCCGAGGTTATGGAATCTTCCTCCTAGGATAAAATGGCCCTCAATCCGACTATAGCGCCTCAAATAGGCGGATTCTTCGAACACACTAATGGTTTGTATGATCACACTTAGAGTATTTAAAGTGTATTTTTAAGAAGAAGAAGAAGCTTGTAATTCTGAAAATTTTTCTATGTTTCTTTTGCTTTACCTGTAGATGAAAACCAGGTTATTTATAGCCACTAGATACCCCTTCGAAAGGTGGCATTGGTTCAATTTAGAGGTGTGTTTCTTTTCCTGAAAATACATGTCTGTTTACTTAAACCATTGCAGTAATTTTCTGAAATAGTACACCATTTCGTGAAACATTGCATCAGTTCAAAACAGTGTTGTAGAAGTTCGTGAAGCAGTGCACTGTTCGCGCGAAACAGTGCTACTGTTCACGTAACAGTGCTACTGTTCACGCAAAATAGTCACTGTTCACGCGTCAGTTCATGAAGCAGTGCACTGTTCACGCGAAATAGTGTTACTGTTCACGTAACAGTGCTACTGTTCACGCAAAACAGTCACTATTCACGCGTTCCTGCATGTTTTAACATTTCTATTCACACCCTTTCATTACTATGAACCCAACAATCCCCCACATGAATGGGGAATGGCTATTATTTTCATAAAACTTTTATGGACAAGTATGTGATCATCAAGCAAAGACAGATTACATCTGGATAAGTGGGTTTTCCTTTGAACTTTCTGTAGTGAACATGCATCGGATGCACTGGTCAATCGATAGATTTGATATCTTTAAACCGTCGAGCTTTAATGTACACCTAGGCAACACATGTCACACAACCAGCCTTTTACCGTTTATGGTTCTTACGGTTTTATTCTTTTCAGCCATGAACACATCTCGATTTTTATGAGAGCTTAGAGAATAGGCCTTTACTAATATTCTCTTTGAAGCGGCTTCTACTTCGCCCACACATAGGTGATTTCTAAACGTTCAATCCTATAGATTAAACTATTTGGTCAAATCTGCCAAATTTAGATAATCATTAAAAGACTTTTCGCCTTAAGTCTTATCCTTGTTTACTATATATTGTCTACATCATGAGAATGGGTTGGGTAATTGAAAATGTTGAACCTTTCAAACACAACTTTGTTTGATCTCTTTGCACCTAGCTCTTGGGATCTCCAGTCTGCTAGGTAGAGTTACCACCATGCTGACTTGTCCTAGGCCTTAAACCCATTCCCTTGGATGTTCTTTCCACTCATTCTCTAGATTGGCCTTTTGTAAGTGGATCTGACACATTATCTTTTGACTTTACATAGTCTACAGTGATAATTCCACTAGAGAGAAGTTATCTAACGGTATTATGTCTTTGTCTTATATGACGAGATTTACCGTTATACATCATGCTCCCTGCCCTACCTATTGCTGCTTGGCTATCACAGTGTATACATATTGGTGCCACTGGCTTGGTCCAATACGAAATATCTTCCAAGAAATTTTGAAGCCATTCCTCTTCTTCACCAGTTTTATCTAATGCGATAAATTCATATTCCATTATAGAGCGAGCGATACAAGTCTGTTTGGATGATTTCCAAGAAACTGCTCCTCCACCGATAGTAAATACATATCCACTTGTGGATTTTACTTCGTTCGATCCGGTGATCTAATTTGCATCACTATATCCTTCAAGTACCGCAGGATATTTCTTATAATGCAAAGCATAATTTTGATTGTATTTAAGATACCCCAAAACTCTTTTCATTGCTATCCAGTGAGTTTTGTTGAGATTACTCGTGTACCGGCTCAATTTACTGATATCGCATGCTATGTATGATCGTGTACAGTTTATTATATACATTAAACATCCCAATACTCTTGCGTACTCCAATTGCGAGTCGCTTTCACCTTCATTCTTACGAAGTGTAAAGATCGCATCCAATGGAGTCTTGGCAATACCGAATTCCATATACTTGAACTTGTCAAGTACCTTTTCGATATAATGATACTGTGACAATGCCAACCCTTGTGGAGTTTGATGGATTCTTATACCTAAGATAACATCTGCAACTCCAAGGTCCTTCATATCAAACTTGCTCTCGAGCATTCATTTTATTGCATTTATGTTAGAAATGTCTCTACTGATGATCAACATATCATCCACATACAAATATACAATGACTTGGTGATTTGGAGTGTCTTTAATATAAACAAATTTATCACATTCATTTATTTTGAATCCGTTTGCCAACATGGTTTGGTCAAACTTTGTATGCCATTGTTTTGGTTCTTGCTTTAGTCCTTATAATGACTTAATAAGTTTACACACCTTGTTTTTCTTTCCTGGAACCACAAAAC
>NC_061121.1:199667671-199678942 GCF_002878395.1 Capsicum annuum
TCCTTGTCCGAGGTTCCCTCGGGCACCTCGGGAGCGTCTTCGCTAGTGAACCGTTGTAGACATAAAGTGGTGAGGCAAAAGAACATATTTTGTTGCCACAGGTTGAAGTCGATGCCAGAAAATTTTTCGAGCTTCTCCGCCGGTGTCATCGTTGGCGGAGCATTTGTACGACATGATGTGGCAATATTATTTGCCCCCATAGACGTTGTCGCATCCATCATTTGACTTTCAGTTGTCATTTTTCGTGTCACCACAAGACAGAAAATTTAGTATTTTTCAGAATACTATTTATAAAGTTAAAGTAACTTGAAACTCTTCTTCTTATTTCTAGTTAACGATGAAGTTTTATTACTTTGAATCGTCAACCAAGTGAACCTTAACTTGTGATGAAGATTTTATGTCTTCTAATCACTAGTTAAATTCAAGCGGAGTAGAAAGCCTAAGCTTTAATCTCCAAAAACAAGCAATACAGATTCTGTAAAAAAAGTTATTCCTTAAGATTGTTATCTTCCACAATACGGGTACGAAGAATCTGTATAATAGAATAACAACTTCAACTCGAGTTAAAGTATGAACAAGAACACAACTAAGTTGAACAAATACCCTCAACAAAGGATCAAAATGATCTTTACAAGAGGTGTATTTTATATTTCAGAAATATAGATGAAACTAAAATTGTTAAGGCCAAGTCGTCCGAATTCACGGACTTTCCTTAAGGAATAATTCCCCTCACTGTACCCGAGGTTATGGAATCTTCCTCCCAGGATAAAATAGCCCTCAATGCGACTATAGCAGTACCTCAAATAGGCGGATTCTTCGAACACACTAACGGTTTGTATGATCACACTTAGAGTATTTAAAGTGTATTTTTAAGAAGAAGAAGAAGCTTGTAATTCTGAAAATTTTTCTATGTTTCTTTTGCTTTACCTGTGGATGAAAACCAGGTTATTTATAGCCACAAGATACCCCTTTGAAAGGTGGCATTGGTTCAATTTATAGGTGTGTGTCTTTTCCTGAAAATACATGTTTGTTTACTTAAACCATTGTAGTAATTTTCTGAAATAGTACACCATTTCGTGAAACATTGCATCAGTTCGAAATAGTGTTGCAGCAGTTCGTGAAGCAGTGCACTGTTCACACGAAACAGTGCTATTGTTCACGCAAAACAGTCACTGTTCATGCGTCAGTTCGTGAAGCAGTGCACTGTTCACGCGAAACAATGCTACTGTTCACGTAACAGTGCTACTGTTCACGCGAAACAGTCATTGTTCACGCATTCCTGTATGTTTTAACATTTCCATTCACACCCTTTCATTACTATGAACCCAACATTTATATCTAAATGCAAGAATTATAGTCAAGAACTAAACATTTAGCTATCAAACACAAGTACAATTAATTTGTCACCTTTTTCATACATTATGAAGTCTTTATCTAGAGCAATAACAGGAGACAACCCATAAAAAAAATTATGTCTATATAAACTACGTTGAATTCAGCATATTGTCCATGACAAGGAATTAGTTTCACATCTTTCTCCTTAACAATATAGATTTTATCATTTCAAATTGATATTATAATTGTATTATTCTCAAATTTTAGTTGTTTTTTTTTGGTTGTAATATAATGGATGATAAAGGTTTGGGAAATACTATCTCCATTCCAAGTTGTGCTCGAGGGCTTCGAATTTTTGTGGTTGATCCTGACACTAGTTCACTATTGCACACAGCAACCATACTTGAAGATCAATCTTATAAAGGTATTTTTCTTTTGTAATTACAAATTATTTTTTTTTTTTTAGGGTTTTAATACTCTTCATTAGCTATAAATTTTCTCTTATTTATAGACATTTTGTTATTGTATGGTTCTCCAAGTGGAATTATTGTCAGTTCAACTATTTTTTTTATCAATGATCTCTTAGGTGACATAGATCGATTATCGTATAGATCGATGTCTATCAATCTATGTAATGTACCTATTCATTGTTAAGTGATTGAAATTTATGTAAAAATAATATTCATCGAGAATATAATCTTTGTATATCAGTTATCTTAAGTTAGCACGAACAAATCATAGCTTTTCTTTATCTATACAGTGACGAGAACAACTGATTAATTATGATTAAGGTGTATTTGTTATTGTTGTTGTACAGTGACTACGATTGAATTCCCAAATATTGCATTGTCATTGATTCAAGAAAAGGAGGACCAATATGACCTTGTCATTGTTGAAGTTGACATGCCAGAAATGGATGGATTCACATTTCTCAAGCACATCATACGTGAAACAGACATCCCAATTATTTGTAAGTTTAGGCCAGACTTGTTTGGGAGCGAAGAATAGTAAGTTTCTTTTTGTGTGTGTGGGTGTGTTTTCATTCAAACAGTCGATGGAATTTAGTGTTTACTTTCCTAACTGTTATATATAGTGACAAGTATTTAAGTTAATTTTTTTATATACATCATCTTAGGAAATCTTAAACAATTAAATTGTACTTTTTAAATATATTTTTGTTGTAGTGATGTCTCAAAAGGCAAACTTGGAGATGGGCAAGAGAGCTTTAGAAGGAGGAGCATGCTTTTTTGAGACAAAACCATTAAGGGTGAAGGATCTCATTAATGTTTGGCAGCATATTTTCCACAATAAAGTCAAAGCAATGCTTGAAAAAGTGAACAAAAGAAGGCTTACATATCAAGAAGAGGAATCTTTTACTGGTAAAAAGTAGTTAATGCTAACAATTTCTTTCTATGATAATTTTATTATTTTTCGATCACTAATTACTATAGGTCAAGGTACTAAATAATAAGATAAAATAGGTATACACTGATATATAAATTCTTCATTTTTAAAGTGAATAAGTAAAAATAAACATTTATATTATATTGGACAAATACAATTGATGGACGGAAATATTGAGGTTAACAAAACTTACCCACTCTAACATTAGTTTTAACTACGTTTAAGGATGACCATGGTATAGTATATACCAAATATTATATCGAAGTCGAATTTTTTTATACCGCGATATAAATGTTATGATATTTGATATAGTATTTGGTAGGAGTTTTATATTATTTTGGTATTGATATACGGTATTTAGTATTTATGTAATAAATACCAAAATATTGTATACCGCATCAAAGTTTTTTAATAATATATAAAATCCATACATATTATATTTAAGATTATTAAATATATGTATATGTCATCCATTAGCCAATTGAACATAGAAGTAACTTTTATTCAGAAATAAATATTTTGGGAAGCTTATTATTTAGGAGTACTATGCTTAAGTTTAGGTAATATTGTTTAGAGTTTGCATCTTGGACTACTTAATTGTGATTGAAATATTTTTTTGTGTAATTACTTTAAAAAGATAGTTGTTAGTCTTATATGATTGAGATTTTTTAAAAAGTTATAGTTTTTTTTATATGAATATATGTAAGTCAAAATCAAATAAAGTATGGTTATCGAATTACCACACTGTAAAATATCGAAATCGAATTTAAAAATACCAAACTAATTTGGTATGATAATAGTATTGTTCTTTTAAATACCAAAAATTAAAATTTAAAATACCGTACCGTATCATACCATGCCCGTCAACTTCTTTATGATTTTACTACTATTGTGGTAAAGTTTAGGCACTTTATTAATATTTTATAGATACAGAGATATTTTTTAAAATTGTCAATTAAACACCTCGACGTTTAAAATCCACAACTAGATACCTCAATTTAATTCAAGTTGGCCTTGTAAACACACTTTTTTGGACTTGCATTTTCAAATTGTGCATTCTCAAACTTGAAGTGCTTAAAAGCCATTTTTAACTAAGTTACGATGTCTAGATGTGCATTTTCAAAATTGAGATATTTTATGAAATCAAATTTAAGTGTCTATTTATATATTTTACATTTTATACTGTATAAAATTAAAAAAGTAATTTTGATTTTAGAAAGTTGAATCACCATACAGAAATATAACTATATTTTGGACATATATTTCAAAAAGTCAAACTTGGAGTATAAATTTTTTTTTTAGAAAAGCACTTTAACTACCAATGAAATATATATGCAGAACAAAACAAGAGAAAATGCAGACAAGTCAATATGAAGGAGAAAAAGAAAGAAGAAGCTGAAGTTCACATTAACAACTTGGAGCAAAAACAACGTTTAATTTGGACCCCTCAGCTTCATCTTAAATTCCTTAAAGCTGTTGATGCTTTGGGAGGTGAAAAGAGTATGTCTCAATTAATTTGCTATTCAATTTTATTGTTAATGTTCCCTTTAATGTTGTTGTTGTTATTGTGATTTATTATTATTATTGTTTGGTTGGTTGGTTCTTCTATATACCCACCGGCTCAACCAAATGCACTATTAAAGTTGATGGATGTCCCAAACTTAACTCATCGACATGTTGCTAGTCATTTACAGGTTTGCACCTTTAAATTTATTATAATTATAAGTATTTTTGCCTTTTTGGTCTTCTATTATACAGATAAATTACATTAATGGACAATCACTTTAGAATTATATTTAGTGTGCACTGTGCACAAAGGTAAATTAAAGTGATCATTTTGACTTATTTTGGCTTATTAATAACTGTTTTCTTTTTATTAATCTGATAATTTTTCCAGTCATAAATAATTATCTTTATCTAACATAAATAAAGCTTCAACGTTTAAAAAGTGCTTTGGAACACTTCGAACTTAAATTCAACCAATCTGAACAAGCTCATAAAATATTTTTATCTAGCTTAAATTGTAATTCGTAATTCAATGTATTAATACTTAATCTTGTTTCTTTTTCTTTCCTTTCAGAAGTATAGAATACGATTAATGCGTAATTCTGGCACTACTAGTCAACTTGGAAAGCCTTATTATAAGTTGCAAAATAAAATGGATTTTTCATTAGCAAATCGCAATATTCCAACTACTAGTAAATCTCATGCAAATGTTGAACGCTCAAGTAATTATGACGTTGACAATATCAAAGAGATACTTAAAGATGTGAGTTCAAGTCCAAATGAAGACACATTTGTGGGAGAATCAATTCAATCAAATTCAAAAAGTACTAATTCGTCATGTGACATAGGAGTTGCCAATTTTCAAGAGGGAAATTATTACTCCCAAGGATTACAAAGACAAGATCAATTTTCTGGGGGGCAATTTGAGAACCAAAATAACTTGGTGGAGCACTTTGAAAATGAGCCGAACTTGGAGGTGAATAATGGTAGTATGGATAATTTACCTTCTTTGGGAAATATTTCAATGAGTGTAACTGAGATCATGAAGATGCTAGAAGAAGACTAAGCTCCAATGAACAAGGAACAATGAAGATCACTTCTATTTCTGTATTTTAATAAATGGTAGTTATAATTATGACTTTGTATGATATCGGTAACAATATATATATATATATATATATATATATATATATATATATTTGGCTCAAATATAAAAAGGGATTCGAACCATATTCCACATCCTAATGGTTGTCATATAATTTTCATTATTATGTTGAGATGAATTGAGATTAGTTGATGATTGAGAAATATTTATAGAAGAACTTGGTCCTTAATTCGTAGGTCTCAATAAGGAATTAGTGTTTATGATTGAAAAACAACTATAGAAGAACCATGTCCTTAGCACGTCTACAAGAGAAATTTGATTGTATATATTCTACACACGCTCTGAAAGAACTCGATGATACAAGAATAATCACGGATATGGACTCAAGAGAGTGCATGTTGGACCTGAGGCTTGATGGGTGCAAATGAAGTGCAAAGGAGCACGTAAATGGACACCAAAACTGTCCATACATAGCACTCCAAGGGCGCCTACTTGAAGCCATTCATTAAAGAGATTTTTTGGTCATTTCACCTTACTTTTGTAATATGCTATAAATAGAACCTTGTAGGGTTTTAGTAGTTAGTTTTTAGATGATATTGAAAGTTGTAATACTTTGAAAGACAAGTTCTCTCTCAAGAGGTTTGGCCGAAACTAGGGCATTTACAAGTGTGGAATTACTTGTGATTGTGTTTTGTTTGGAAACGTCGATGCTTGAGAGGTGAAATCCGATCTTGTGTAATTCAAAGGAGATAGGTGATTGTTGCGTGTAGTGTAAAGGGTCCAAGAGTATGGCATATTCTTGGGTCTTAAGATTATACCAACCTTTTGTCTATCTATCTATCCCTTGTTTTGTTGTAACCGGCCTTGTAGTAGTTTGTATCTTGTTATTGTAGGTAGGGGTGTGCATCGGTCGGTTCGGTTCGGTTTTACATATTAACGATTTGGTTTATCACTTTTTAAATATGCTAAACCAATAGCCAAACCAATAAAATATTTTTATCGATTTTTGGTTTATCGGTTTTAGTCCTTAACAGTTCGGTTTAATCGATAAGAAAATACTCATAAAATAGAAATAGTAGTAACTAACATGAAAAATAATCGAATATTAGTTGCAAACAAAAATCCTTCATAATGTGTTTTAATTTACAAGAATCTTTAAGTTTGAACTAAATGTTGTTAGGAGAAATTAAAAGTTTGTATAATTGAAATAATAGGTTTATTAATTTGTAGAGATTAAAGAGAAATTAAGAGAAATATCTAATAAGTCATATATATATATATATATATATATATATATATATATATTCTTATTGGGTTATCATTTTATCCAATAACCTAATAAGAAAAAATCGAACATAACCAATAACCCAATAATTTTTTTAATAAAATCATTAAAAAAATGTTGACCCAATAACCAATAACAATAAACCAATAACATTTTTATTGGTTCAGTTTATCAATCAATTCAGTTTTTGCACAGCCCTAATTGTAAGTCGTGTGGTGTTCTTGTTTAAACATTGTCATTGTTCTTTATATTGTGTTGCTAATATTAGTTTGATGTGGCTGTTTTGGTGTCAAATACACCATTATATCTTGTATTCCTGTTGTTGGTAGAGAATCCAAGAATGGTCTCCAAAAAGGTCCTCGGATCCTTAAGATTTGTGGACTGTTTTGGAGTGTGTTTCGTGCCTTTATTGTTTGTCTTGTATCATTTGGTATCATAGCATGACTCGATCTTGTTCCTACGAGATCAATCTTGGGCTTTCTTGTTAGAAAATTCATAAAAAAAAAGACAAAAAAAACATATTTGATGTTCTTGTTGTTCTTGGCTGAGAAACTTGTTGTTCTTGTTGTTCATCTTGGTCGAGATTGTTTTTAATTCTAGATATTGGTGTATTTTATTTTGTTTAGCTATTTCTAAGTGTTGGCTTTCTTGTTCACTATCACTTTGAATCTAGATCTAACTTGAGTTTGAACTTATTGAAGTGTTGTTGTGAATAAGGTGTGGACTGTGTGATGATGTTGTTGTTATAACTAAGCCAAATGTTGAACTTGTAGTTAGACGTTAGTGTTGGTGTTGTAGATCTTGATAGGTTGTTGTGTCCTTATTGCTCATCACAACCTTCATTTCTTATAAAACCAAAATAAAACACCAAAGAAACTTGGCCGTTGTGAGTGGTCTTGTTGTTGGCCGAATTGTTGTGGACTTATTATTGTCTTGGGAGAATGTTGTTGAATTTTCTTGGTGATTATTGAAGTGTTCTTGATGTTCATCACCTCCTTTATATATTGTTGAGGATAAAGTGAATCCTAAATCCAAAAAGTTGAAGAAAAAAAGTGTATTATTTGTTATTCTTGAAAGACACTACAACCAACAAAGACCCATCAATCAAGTCTCAACCACTTTCCAACACTTTTTCATGATTTAAGGATCCATGTTTTAAGGAGAAGTACAAGAAAAAGTCAAGTCTTGTAAATTAAATATTGAAAAAGGCTCCAAGACTTATTTTTTCCTCCTAAAACAAAATTTCACCAATTCAAATTAAATTTTTGACCAAGATATGAACATTTAAGAATAACAATTCATTAGAAAAAACACAACCAATACACGTCTGTCACATTATCAAGTTACTGTTCACACATCAAATTTTGGCTCAAATTTCAGATTTATAGTTTCCGTTTGTTTTTCCTTAGTTTTAATTTTGTTGGTTCCAATACTAATCGGCAAACTAGTACTCATCTACTAGATTGTTAGTTAGTCTTTGTGTTCGTTCATTCGTATTAAATGTTTCTTGTGTGCCTTTCTCTTTTGTGAATTCGTTGTATCTTGTTGGTTCAAGTCCATAAATAAATTTTCTTTGAGTCAACTCAAATGAAAATCCATTCCGAACAAGAGTAGACTCGACCCTCAATCACTCACAAAGTATAAGCCAGCTTTTAACACTAGTGAAATCAAGTGTGAGGTAAAAATTGAGAGTGAGAGTGTGGTGAGGCATTTTTTTGAGCTAACAAGTCTGTTTGGTTAATTTGTTGTTTGTTGTTTTCTTTCCTTTTAGGTACCATGGCTGCCAATAATCTCGATGCCACGTTTGATCGCATCAATGACAATATTAAAGACACAAAATGGCATGTTGAAAGGCTACGCCAATTGGTATCCACACTTATCCCAACAAATCCAAAACCTAAAAACCAAACACCTTGCGATGAGAGCTTCCCGAAGGAAGAGGTAAGCTTCCCCAACCCACACCAAGGTAAAAGCACTACTTCCTACAATACCATAAATATCAATTGTTGTGGTGTGGCTAGTAATAGCCAAAAGGGTGTAGTTACAGATTTACCTAAAGTAGAAATGTTTAAGTCGTTCTTTTGTAATACTCTTGGTGATATTAGGTCGCGGGAGGACCAAACTCTTGTTGTAAGTACAAAAGCACTAGTTGATCCTTTAGATGATGAAATTGATTCTTCTCGCAAGAATAATTTGTGCCCATCTAATGCTAGACCTTATAACTCGAGTAAGGCTCCATTACCAATTGACGAGGGTATTCACACACTAGTTGACCCTTGTGCGAACCAAGGTAAGTGTACATTGGTATGTGAGTTCTCAAAAACTAGTGAGGATGTGAATGAAGATCAACTTACTTATGAATATATTCCACTACTTGAGCATATATGTGGTATGAGTGAAAAATCTCAAGTTAGTGATGGTGCTTATAGAGTTGATCTTTATGGTGCACATGACTCTTTGAACATCTTGTGTGGTAAAACCCTTGCTAGTAGTTTTGTTCATAGAGATCATGTGTATGGAAATATTGAAATTCCATCGCTTTAAATCATTGTTGAAGCTGAGATTGACGATACTGAATGGGTCAAGTCCAAACTAGAACAATTATCATTAATAGATGAAAAAAGGTTGACGGTAGTTTGCTTTGGCCAATTATACCAGCAGAGGATAGCGCGATCTTACAATAAGAAGGTATGTCCTAGAAAATTCGAGGTCGGCCAACTTGTTGTAAAATACATCCTTCCATATCAGTAAGAGGTTAAAGGAAAGTTTTCTCCAAATTGACAAGGTCCATACATGATTAAACAAGTATTATTAAATGGAGCTTTGCAACTTGCGAATATGGACGAAAAAATGACAGAAAAAGCTATCAATGCCGATTCACTCAAAAGATATTATAAAACCCTAAACCCTAAATCCTAAACCCTAAATCCTAAACCCTAAACCCTAAACATATTTCATTAAATTTAGCTCCTTCATGCTTACTATAACTAGTTATTTCGGTTTTCTATTAGCGGCTTTAACTATAACCTCAGCTCTATTTATTGGTCTGAGCAAGATACGCGAACATCAAACACTGAATATCTCACTCGCAGACCATTTCCTTTTTGTATGCTGGTCTGATCTATTGCTCTGAATCAGAAAAATTGGGTGCTATTATAAAGCTTTGTATCGGCTAAGTTCATGAGTTGGATTATTCAGAGCAGGTTCAATGGATAACAGGGATGGAATAGCGGTTGGATATTCTCAAGTTGAGATGACGAAAGGCCATCATTCTACTTAACTAAATGTTATTAATCCCTTGTCAGCCCTTCAAGCTTTATTTATCTTTCCTTGCTTTCCCTCTTTGGAGCCAATTAAAAAAAAAAAAACTTCTTGTAGGTGAAAACCCATAGAGGCACCATAAGATGATTAAAAAAAGAAGATAATGTGTATTTATTGAACTACGTTTGACCTGATTCCTAAATGGATATGTAGGTAGCCCTATTTTGGGGCTCGGTCTGATCAAAATAAAAAAAATTAAATTAAAAATCTTGGTATTCAAAGAAACCAAGACATATATCTTACTATCACTTTTATATGGCTCCTAAGTTGTAATTTATTCTAAAAATCCTTGTCCCTTTATCCATTAAAGACCTTCCGATCAATTTTTGAAAATGTCAAGCCTTGTGTTCCGTAAAAAAAAAGTCTTGTAGGTGAAAACTCATGGAGGCACCACAAGATATCAAAAAAAAATAATCTTATAGGCGAAAACACTCATGGGCGCCATAAGACAATGATGAACGAGGCAAACAAAATTCGAGAGGTCAATTGTGAAAATCCTAAAAGGATAACTTTAGTCAAACAAATTTTATCATGACAGGACAAAGATCAAGAAGGATGATTTGATTTGATTGAAAGGTGCAACCTAATTCGAGATTAGACAGTTCTGAAGAGTCAAATGTCTATTCCAAATTGCGTGTCATGCTTCATTGAAGTTAATATACACCTCCAAATAAGCTTTCTTCCTTTTCAGTTAGAATTACCTTCTATTGAAACATAATTCTCTTATTTTTTTTCTTTTTCTTTTCTCATTCATTTGTCTTTACCTTATTTCGTTGTATACACTTTGGGTCTTTTTATGTGTAAGTTTTACATCAAATGCATTATAAAGAAAGACACACGAAATTGACTATGGTTCTCAGTGAAATTGAGCCGAGATTGTTGGGCATACACCGCCTTGACAAGGAAAGGGAGCCAGTTGAGATAAATTTACAAGTATAATGTTGAAAATAAAGAACAGAATCATACTGAAACAAACAAAGATGCAACAGAAGTTGAAAGGAGAAGGTTCAAGCTCGCCGACCAATTAGTTGAATCAATCGTATCAAGTTTAGGTGGAGATAAGGAAAACCTCCAAATGATTCAAGGCCACAAACCAACCACCAATTAAACAAAAACTTATAAAATTTTCTTTATTTGAACAAGGGAAAAGCATTCTTGTGAAGTTTATTGGGAAAAACGAGTACATCCAAAGTGAAAGTTTCTTTAAACTTTCTCCTTTCGTTATACTGTTATAATTCTAAGATTGCATCAATATTATATAATACTAATAAAATCCCTCACATTCAAAACTGAGGAATTTATATATATATATATA
>NC_061121.1:199681942-199691237 GCF_002878395.1 Capsicum annuum
AGGGTGGCTATCATAGGGGTGCGTGATGTAAACTGGGTATGAAGAAAGGTAGAATAAAAGGAAAAGAATAAGTGAAAAAGAATAAAAAGTTAGATGGTGTGGAAGAAGAATAAGAAAAGAAAAAGAGTGAAAAAGAAAAGCCACATCCGTCCTGAATAATGTGTGATCAAGAAAAGGAGAAAAAAAAAAAGGTTAATAAGTGAACCCAAAAGTTAAGGTAGTGCCAAGGAGGCTTAGTCACTCTAAATGTCATTGAATATCATACCAGCCCTTAGCCTACCTTACAAGACGAATAAAATACCTATAGTGATCCTAACTTACCTGTTTGGACACCTTGGTAATGAAAATAAGGGCAAGCATATGATATTTGACATGCATTGGTTGGAATTTCTTTCTGAGAGTGAGTGTCTCTTAACCGTCCCCGCATTGACATGCATGAGTTCATATATGAGTGAGGAGGGACTTCTTTATTGAAAGGGCACATCGGTTATATTTCTAGCTATTTAATTATTTGTTTAGTGTAACTTGTACATATGCATGGTTATTGTTGCTGAATTGATGCCATATCTTGATTCCTTTGGGTCACATTGTTAATCTTCATTGATATGGACAATTGGATTTATAAGTAATTGAACGTGGAGAGTGGCATGAGTTTTGAGCTAAATTTGATAATCAACTGTGATAGGTATCTTATGTGTCTCTTGGTTTAGCATCGTAGTATGGTGTTATATAGTTTCTCGAGGACAAGCAATTGTTTTAAGTTGAGGGTGTTGATGTGCTAGATTTTTGTAGCACATTTAAGACTTTTTAACTTGAAATAATTGTAAGTTCTTAAGTAATTATTGGTGTTTTTGATGTTATTTCTTAAGATATTGTAGGAAAGTCAAGATGCATGGAAATAAATAACAATGGAGCAGAAGAGCTGAAATCTGGCGTAAATAAGCTGAAGTGTAGCTGACATCAATTCTGAAGCGTCGTCATACATGGGACAGACTGTCAAAGTTGTCGTCAATCTTAGACAGAACCTGAGAAGCTAAGATGAAATGGGACGACATTTAGGATGGGCCGTCAAATATGTCAAATGGCGTCAAAATCGCCGTCATCCAGAGGCAGAGTATGTTGATTTTCAGTGAAGTTGTGACGGCAGTTTTCACGCGCCGTTAAGTTTTTGACATGCCATCAGGTTTGCCGTCTGAAGAGTTAGAAGATAACAATTCACTGGAATATTTGACGACATCTTGGACACGTCGTCAGGTATCTGACGCGCCGTCAAAATCATCGTCGTCTAATCCGAAGAGAAAACTGAAACTTTAATTTTATTTTCTTATTTAGGGTTGACTATGTAAAGACTTATTTTAAGGTTTTTTAAAGGGGGATCATTGTCTATCAAAAAAAAGGGACGCTGGGAATAGAAGCACTTACATTGCTGTCTTTTACCAAATATTCTTCTTGTTTCTTATCAGCTATTTTTGGGTTTCTACCTTGTGATTAAATTGAAGAAATACTTGTTGTTTTCCATCCATTCGTAAGTTTATCCTTAGCATCATGAATTCAACTTGTTAGTTTGTTTACCAAATCACGAGTGGCTAATTTCATTAGTCGGAGTTATGGGATCCATGGAGTAGGATTTGATGGGTTACTAGGTATTTAACGGATTTAGAGAGTAGTAGAACGTCTTGAAATTCTGTTGTTTTAACTGAAATCTATTGGATGCAAACATTAGATTATGCCTTAGGTTTTATTTGCTTCTAACGGAGAAATAGACTAGAGGTTGTGAATTATCAACAGGGACTCGGAAGCTACCAACCTTCTGTTTAATGATTGATGTTGTAACTGGATTAATCTACCTGAGATAACATCCTATTGGAAATAGATAAGTTATCCAAGTTCGAGAGAATAAGATAATAAATTGTCTGGTGAGGTCGAAAGATAAGTCAAAAAGTATCATAGTCAAGGATAGTCTGCTGGTTTACTTACTTCAAGAATCCCAAGCACTACCTAGTACCTGTAAAGTCCCAAAAGCCATAGTGAACATAACTCTGGTTTCCCATTTATATTGATTACAAACATTAATATTGAAGTGACAACATTACTTGATACTTTCAAAACCCCCATCTTAATTTGATATTTTTGTACCATTTGTTTGAATTGAACTTGTAGCTATAGCTTCAAATTAGCCTAATTGCCACTTCAATTGTTCCCTGTGGATTCAACATCGATACCAAAGTTGGGTAAATATATTGACGACGACCGCCTTACATTAATTTGAGGTGTAAGTTGAGTGTTATCACCTCCTCAACATTATTATACACCTTAACCTGTTGTTCTTAATGCTCAAGCGTATGCCTAACCTCCTCAACGTCCACAATGGCGGGCACCTGCACCACAAGGTTTTTGTCCGCGGCAGCCAAATTTTCAAGCCACTCTTATCCGTATGTTCAGGCAGATTATACAAGAGAACAGAGGCCAAACGAAAACTTTACCCCAATTAGAGAATCTTATACGAGCTTGTTGCGGAGATTGATAAAATTAGGATGGATTAAACCTGTTTTTCCCTTCAAAGAGGATCCAAATGCAAATTGGTTCGATCCTAATATAAGGTGTGAATACCATTCAAACATCCAAGGTCACAGTACCAAAAATTGTTGGAATCTAAAGAGAGCCATTGAAAAATTTAATTGAAAGCAAGGCAATCGTAATACAAAAAGAGAAAACGCTGAATGTCACCGACAATCTACTTCCCAATAACAGTAAAACACATGTCGTGGGGATGATTTTTTATGATAGAGACTACAGGCCAACAAGCCAAGTAGTGGAGGAAATAGGTACCCCGAAGGAAAACTCAGGTGAAGCAGTGAAGTCTATGCAAAGAGAACCACTAATCGTGAAAGGAGCGAGTTTCATTATAAGACCCCGAGATTCAGAAAAGATGGTATTGTATGTTCCTGCAAAGCCAAAGAGAATAGCACAAGATGGGCCAAAACTATATGTTCCGAGTGGTCCCGCATGGTTTAACCAACAGCACGACAACATGAGAAAGATAACGAAACCAGTTATCATAAGACATGCAGCACAACTCCCAGTAACAAGTTTGAAAACCATCCCATGGAACTATAACAAAACCACTATGACTTACAAAGAAAAAAAGATCCTGGAAGAGACAAACGATGCAGGATGCTTCACTCAATCAGGAAGATGTTATGCTCTAAAAGAATTAAGGAAGCCAAAATAGTATAATGATAATCAAGGGACAGTGAAAAACCTTGTCACAGATGAAGAGGCTCAGGAATTCCTTAAGAAAATAAAAGTTCAAGACTATTCCATTGTTGATAAACTGAGAAAAAGCCCAGCTCAAATCTCATTGGTGTCCCTACTGCTACATTCTAAAGAACATTATCAAACATTGATTAGGCTTTTGAATGAAGTATACATCCTTAAGGAAACTACAGTCTGTCAAATAACAAGGATGGTTCACAGATTATTTGAAGTAAATAGAACACTTTCACTGATGATGGGTTACCTATAGAAGGGTCTGGTCATAACAAGGCTTTACATCTAACAATCAAATGTGAAGCACATTACATAAAAAGGGTAAATGATCAATGAAGGTTCAGGAGTGGATATCTGTCCCCTCTCTACTTTGCAAAAATTTAAAATTGGCACATATAGGATCTAATATAATAATGTATGTGTTTGGGCTTTCGATGGTGCAAAATGAGACACACTTGGTGAGATTGATCTTTCTTTGATTATTGGATCGATCGAATTTGTGATCACCTTTCAAGTAATAGACATGGATACTTCCTACAACCTACTTTTAGGAAGGATATGGATCCATACGGCCAGAGCCATGCCTTCTACTTTGCACTAAATGGTTAAGTTTGAACATGACAATCAAGAAATTATTGTTCATGGAGATGATGACCTTCCCATACATCGAGATCCTTATGTACCTTGTATCAAAACAAAATGGTGTTATGAATCTTCTATTTATCAGGCTTTTGACATTGTGATAGTTGATTAAATTATGGAAGGCACGCCGATTCCAGGGCCTTATCTCTTTTCCACTTCAATCATAGTGGCTAGCCAAATATTACAAAACAGTTATGAACTGGGGAAAGGATTAGGGGTTTCGTTGTAAGGAATTATAAGCCCTGTAGATCTATGTGGTAGCTAGAACACCTTCGACTTAGGCTTTAAGCCTACCACAGCAGATAGAAAATGGACGAAAGAGCAGAAGAAGAAGGCTCGAAAATTGACCAATCCGGTTTCATACATCAGCCAATCTTTCACGAAATGTTCTATGAAGTAAACATGGTTCAGATGGGTGAAGGCCCTAGACATGCAGAGGTGCAATTCATTGGACCAAATGTTAAGCTCACTAACTGGGAAGTCACTCCTCTCCCCACAAGGAAGGAGTCTTGGTAGTTTATTTGTTGTTTCACTTTTCTTTCTTTTGTATTTTGGATTCTTTTCAGGGTTGTAATTCACTTAGCTTAGTTTCTTTACATTGATGATAACCCTTCTATCATTTTCAATTCAATTTAATAAAATTCAAATTTCCTAGTAAAATTTACCTTTCCTTCCCTTTTTAATTTTCATTTTTATCTTATTTTAGTTATGTTAATACTGACTTTAATAACATGGCATCCACGTGGAGTTCACACCTAGATCCTAAAAAGTTTTCTAAACTCGAATCAGCAAATCAAACAGTAGATGAATACGATAAAGATTAAGCTGATAAGGAAGTCAAAAAAGGATTGGATCAATTCGAGGATAAGCCCAAACCCAATTTAGATGATGCTGAGATAATAAATTTCAGAATTGGTAGGAAGTTAGAGAAATAAAGATAAGTATGCATATGGATCAAAATATTAGGAACACTATTATTTATATTTTGTTCGAGTATAAAGATGTTTTTGCCTGGTCTTATGATGACATGCCGGGTCTAAGCACTGATTTGGTAGTCCACAAACTCCCTATATACCCTAATATTCCACTGGTCCAGCAAAAGTAAAGAAAGTTTAAAACTGACGTGAGCAATAAAATCAAAGAGGAAATCATGAAGTAATTGAATGCAAACATGATCAGGGCGCTTAGTAGACCACATGGTTGGCTTATGTGGTGCCCGTACCAAAGAAAGATAGTAAAATCAGATTTTGTGATGATTATAGGGATTTGAACAAAGCAAGACCTAAAGATAACTTTTCATTACCCAATATTCATATCCTTGTTGATAATTGTGCTAAACATGAGATTCAATATTTTGTGGATTGTTATGCCAGGTATCACCAGATCTTGATGGGTGGAATAGATATAGAATAGATTGCTTTTACCACCCCGTGGGGTACTTATTGCTACAGGGTCATGCCATTCGATTTAAAGAATGTGGGAGATACGTACATGAGAGCTATGACTACTATTTTTCATGACATGATGCATAAAGAAGTAGAAGTATACGTTGATGATGTCATTATGAAGTCCAAAATGCAAGTTGATCATGTACATGACTTGAAAAAATTCTTTGAAAGGTTGCGAAAGTATAATCTTAAGCTCAATCCAGCCAA
Source organism: Capsicum annuum (assembly GCF_002878395.1). Classification (NCBI taxonomy): domain Eukaryota; kingdom Viridiplantae; phylum Streptophyta; class Magnoliopsida; order Solanales; family Solanaceae; genus Capsicum; species Capsicum annuum. The sequence goes on from NC_061121.1 coordinate 199,687,510, forward strand.
GTGTGTATTTGGAGTTCCGTCTGGGAAACTCTTGGTTTTCATAGTCAATCGCAGAGGCATTGAATTAGACCCCTCCAAGGTAAAAGCCATTCGAGAATTGCCGTCTCTGAAGAATAAAACTGAGGTTATGAGTTTTCTAGGGAGGTTGAATTATATAAGCAGGTTCATCGCTCAGCTCAGTACTACATATGAACCGATATTCAAGTTGCTGAAAAAAAATGTTGCTATTAAATGGACAGACGAATGTCAAGAATCATTTGACAAGATTAAAGAATATTTAGCAAATCCTCTAGTATTGGTCCCATCGGAACCTGGTAGGCCTTTATTTCTATATCTGTCAGTGATGGACAACTCTTTTGTTTGTGTTTTAGGATAACATGATATCACAGGCAAAAAGGAATAGGCAATCTATTATTTGAGCAAGAAGTTCACAAGTTATGAGGTAAAATATACTCTTTTAGAAAAGACATGTTGCGCCCTAACTTGGATTGATCAAAAATTGAAGCATTATCTGTTGTCCTACACAACCTACCTCATATCTCAAATAGATCCTTTGAAGTATACTTTTTAGAAACCTATGCCCACAGGCAAATTGGCAAAATGGCAGATTTTACTTACAAAGTTCGACATTGTGTATATCACTCGTACCGCTATGAAAGTACAAGCATTAGCCGATCATTTGGCAGGGAACCCAGTTGACAATGATTATAATCTTTTACGAACCTACTTTATTAATAAAGATATTAATTCAATTGAGGATGATGTTCAAGAGGATGTTTATGCATGGAAATTATATTTTGATGGAGCGGTCAATGTCAAAGGAATAGGGATTGGGGCGGTTCTTGTCTCACCAATCGGGCATCATTATCCCACCACAGCACGACTTCGTTTCCTTTGTACTAATAACACAACAGAGTATGAAGCTTGCATCATAGGTTTAAATATGGCAATAAATCTGGATGTACGTGAGCTAGTGGTGTTGGGAGATTTCGATTTGCTTATTTGACAAATTCAAGGTGAATGGGAAACTAGAGATATCAAGCTCATTCCATACAAACAGTATTTAGAGGACCTCAGCAAAAGGTTCAAGTCTATCGAGTTTAGATATATTCCCAGATTTCACAATGAGTTGGCTGATGCTCTGGCTAACTTAGCTTTCATGCTCCCATACCCAGGAAATACGTACATCAACCCATTGGATATACAGATAAAAGATCAACATGGTTATTGCAACATAATTGATGCAGAGCCAGATAATGAGCCCTGGTACTATGATATCAAATGCTTCTTAAAGTTAAAAGAGTACCCAATACACGCCAATGCTGATAAGAAAAGACTATTAGGCGATTTGTTAATGGTTTCTTCTTAAGTGGGGAGATTCTGTACAAACAAACTCCAGATTTGAACTTGTTGAGATGTGTTAATATTCAGAAAGATGAAAAAATCATGAATAAGGTACATTCGAGAGTATATAGTTTGCATATGAATGGTTATGTTTTAGCGAAGAAGATTATGCGGGCAGGATACTATTGGTTGACTATGGAGCGAGACTGCTTTCATTTTGTTTGCAAGTGTCATCAGTTCCAAATGCATGGCGATTTGATTCATTCACCACCTTCAGAGTTGCATCCCATGTCCGCTCCTTAGCCCTTTGTTGGTTAGGGCATAGACGTAATCGGTCCAGTAGAAACAAAAGCTTCTAATGGACATCGATTCATACTGGTCACTATTGACTATTTCACCAAATGGGTAGAAGCTGCTACTTTCAAATCAGTCACTAAGAAAGCAGTAGTGGATTTTGTTCAGTCCAACATCATATGTAGTTTTGGTATACCAAAGTCCATTATCACAGAAAATGCAACCAATCTCAATAGTCATCTAATGAAGGAGGTTTGTGAGCAATTCAATATTGCGCATTATCATTCTACCCCTTACCATCCTAAAATAAATGAAGTCGTTAAAGCAGCGAACAAGAATATTAAAAAGATTCTTAGGAAAATGGTCCAAGGATCCTGATAGGGGCATGAATAATTACCATTCGCTCTTCTAGGATATTGTACAACTATCTGTACATCAACTGACGCAACTTCTTATTTACTAGTCTATAGGACTGAAGCTGTGATACCCACAGAAGTTGAAATTCCCTCGCTTCAAATCATTGTTGAAGCTGAGATTGACAATACTGAATGGGTCAAGTCTAAACTAGAACAATTATCATTAATAGATGAAAAAAGGTTCACGGCAGTTTGCTTTGGCCAATTATACCAGCAGAGGATGGCGCCATCTTACAATAAGAAGGTATGTCCTAGAAAATTTGAGGTTGGCCAACTTGTTGTAAAACACATCCTTCCATATCAAGAAAAGGTTAAAGAAAAGTTTTCTCCAAACTGGCAAGGTCCATACATGATTAAACAAGTATTATTAAATGGAGCTTTGCAACTTGCGAATATGGACGAAAAAATGACAGAAAAAGTTATCAACGCCAATTCACTCAAAAGATATTATAAAACCCTAAACCCTAAATCCTAAATCCTAAACCCTAAACCCTAAACCCTAAACATATTTCATTAAATTTAGCCCCTTCATGCTTACTATAACTAATTATTTTGATTTTCTATTAGCGGCTTTAACTATAACCTCAGATCTATTTATTAGTCTGAGCAAGATATGCGAACATCAGATGCTGAATATCTCACTCGCAGACCATTTTATTTTTGTAGGCTGGTCCATTCTATTGCTCCAAATCGGAAAAATTAGGTTCTATCATAAAGCTTTATATCGACTAAGTTCATGAGTTGGATTATTCAGAGCAGGTTCAATGGATAATAGGGATGGAATAGCGGTTGGATATTCTCAAGTTAAGATAACGAAAGGCCATCATTCTGCTTAACTAAATGTCATTAATCCCTTGTCAGCCCTTCGAGCTTTATTTATATTTCCTTGCTTTCCCTCTTTGGAGCCAATTAAAAAAAAAAAAAAAACTTCTTGTAGATGAAAACCCATAGAGGCACCATAAGATGATTAAAAAAAAAGAAGATAATGTGTATTTATTGAACTACATTCGACTTGATTCCTAAATGGATACGTAGGTAGCCCTATTTTGGGGCTCGGTCCGATAAAAAAAAAAATTAAAAATCTTGGTATTCAAAGAAACCAAGACATATATCTTACTATCACTTTTATATGGCTCCTTAGTTGTAATTTATTCTAAAAATCCTTATCCCTTTATCCATTAAAGACCTTCCGATCAATTTTTGAGAATGTCAAGCCTTGTGTGCCGTAAAAAAAAAGGCTTGTAGGTGAAAACCCATGGAGGCACCACAAGATATCAAAACAAAATAATCTTATAGGCGAAAACTCTCATGGGCGCCATAAGACAATGATGAACGAGGCAAACAAAATTAGAGAGGTCAATTGTGAAAATCCTAAAAGGATAACTTTAGTCAAACAAATTTTATCATGACAGGACAAAGATCAAGAAGGATGATTTGATTTAATTGAAAGGTGCAACCTAATTCGAGATTAGACAGTTTTGAAGGGTCAAATGTCTATTCCAAATTGCGTGTCATGCTTCATTGAAGTTAATATACACCTCCAAATAAGCTTCTTCCTTTTCAGTTAGAAATACCTTCTATTGAAACATAATTCTCTTATGTTTTTTCTTTTTTCTTTTCTCATTCATTTGTCTTTTCCTTATTTCGTTGTATACACTTTGGGTCTTTTTATGT
>NC_061121.1:199694237-199780779 GCF_002878395.1 Capsicum annuum
CTAAAATTTATAGTAAGGGAAAAATTTATTTTACTACTACTTCTAATGTATTTAATTAAGAAAATACTATTCAATACTTTTATATGTAATTTCATAAACAATAATACGAAACAATTTGTGGGCCAAAATTTTGTGTTCCCTTTTCCCCTAAAATATTAGAAAAGAATAATTATACCTAATTATATTCCATAAATAATACTTTACATAAACTTGTATTTCCGCAAAGTATACAAAAGTGCATATCGTGTTTTTTTTAAGAAAAAAAATAAATATACTATTTACTCTTTATTTTAAAATTCTTAATTTTAAAACACATAATTTAGGAGTCAATTTCAACCAATACGATATATGATTTGATAAACCAAATTTTACTTGAGTTTTGTGTGATCTTGCTGTAGGTTTGCTATTGGGAAGAACCAAAGCAGGCAATATCAAGTTTTTTCCTGTATGTATGGGAAAAACATCTTTAGGTATAGAATTTTTTATCAAATAAAATTTTGATAGTATCTATGATTAAAGAAATAAATTTATTTGTGATTTGAGGTAAGTTTTTTAAAATTTAGTATGTTTTTAGTTTAAAATATATAAAATATCATGTATTCTTGATAGACAATTGCTAATTGAGAAGTTTAATTTTGTAGAATTTTGATATATCTTATGATTGAAAAAGACTTTCTGTGTGATTTGAGGTAAGTTTTCTTAAATTTTAGTATGTTCTTGATGTTTACAATCTCGATAGTATCAATCTATAGATAAATCTGTTTGTGATTTGAGGTAATTTTTATAAAATTTTAGTATATTCTTAAAATTTACAATAAATCACTTTTTACGTATTCTTAATAGACAATTGCAAATTGACAAGTTTTTGTTTGTGCGTGAAATCTTGACATAGATTAAATAGACAAATTTATTTGTGATTTGAGGTAAGTTTTCTAAAAAATTTCGTATGTTCTTGCAATTTACAATAATAAATTATCACATATTCTTGATAGAAATTGCTATTTGATAAGTTTTTTTTTTTTTTTTTTGAAATATTGATAGTAATGACTCATATATGTTATACTAATTTCAAATTGACTTATTTACAATCTTGACAGATTTTTTTGGATTGTTACATTCTATGACAAGAAATTAGTTAGTCATTTTAATTTTATATAAATTCTCTTTTAAAATTTATTTATATGCAATTGTTGAGTAAACTATGAAATTTGACATATCATTATTATTTTTAATAATAGGCTCTAAAGGTTGTCTTCCTTTTTTTATTTTGGTCTGATTAATTATCATATTTTCTTCATCGATTTTTTTTTTATACCTGAATTTACTGCAGTTAAGCTAAGAGTCATTCGAAAATAATATCTTTAACTCTCCTAGGTAGTGGTAAGATCTGTATACACTTTATCCTCTGCATACCTCACTTACGATATGTTACTGGGTATATTATTGTTGTTGGTACAAGTTATATCATTTAAATAGATGAAAAATATTTTATGACTTAAATTTCTACTTTCTAATAACTTTGCTCTTGCATATATAACTTTACTGATTGTCGAGAGACACACGTGCAAAACACGTACACTAAACTAGTATATATATATATATATATATAAAGGAAAGATAGTAGGATGCTGATGTGGCACCTCTCAAAGCTTAAAGGTTGAATTTATCCTTTTTTGTGTGTTTTTTTTTTTTTGACTTTTTCCTCCTAATTTTATGTTTTATCTTATTCTTAGAAATCTAAATTTAAATAATTAGTACACTATTAAAGGAAATTGTAACTGTAGACTTTATATCCTAAAATAATAATAGCAATTACACTGCAAATAATTCCTTTGTTTCTTAATATTTTTTTTATGCAATTGTAACTGTAGACTTTATATCCTAAAATAATAATAGAAATTACACTGCTATTTAATTTCTTTGTCTCTTAATATTCTTTTTATGCACTGTATATATAGATTGGAAGTGATCAATTTTTTGCAAACTTTGATTTGCACGTTTTAATATATATCTATAATCTACAATCTATAATATATTAAAAGTGTGAAGACCCTTAGAAAAGTGATTTGAATTTTTTGCTCATCATTAAAAGATCCTTCTTTACACAAAACTGTCTTTTCACTATTTTTAATTTATTATTTAATTATTTTTATTATATTAATTAGACTCCTAAAATATATGGACTCTAAAATATATGGACTCTAAAATATATGGAAGGAGAATCTATTAATATTTTTCCTTCTACTGATCAATTAGAAAATACTCCTAACATAGAATAGAAAAATACTCCTAAAAACGGTTCAGCTGCAGCATCTTAATTAAGTTCCAAATTGAGTCTTAAGTATCATTAACAATTATTGTACGCTTTGAAAATTGGTATTTGCTGACTCAAACACCGTACGTAAGTACTTGCAAGAATGTTATTATTCTCATTGATTTAATTAGTTTAATAGTAATAGTCCTTTTTTGTTCAAATCAATGAAGCAATATTCAATTAAAACACCCTTCTTTACACAAAACTATATTTTCACTATTTTTTTAAATTTATTATTTAATTATTATTTTTATATAAACTAGACTCCTAAAATATATGGAAAATGAATCAATTAATATTTTTTCTTTTACTGATCAATTAAAAAAATACTCCTAAAATAGGACTCCATTAAGAAAATACTTCTATAAATATTGAGATTCACGTTTAACTACCAAAGAAATCAATTTACTTATTGAAAAAATATGATTGATGCTCATCTAACTTTAATTCGGTTGCAGGTCTAGATTGGTGGATACTTAATTTTCTAACCCTCAACTTGTTCACTGTTTTTGTCAATATAATACGTTTGTGTAGATATAAATCTTCTTTGTTCTCATTCAAGTCATTCTTTAGGATCAAAATTTTCGCTCATACAAAAATTATTTTCATCAAAACTGAAACTTTGTGATCACTATTTTATTATTTTGTTGTAGTATATAGGTCGTGGATGAATTTACAGGTGGTAAATGACTGTCGGTCAGCTTTGATGAACTTTTTTAGTAAAAGTTAGGTTTAATTGTATTATTTTTATATCTCTATTTTGAATTATTTTTTTTGTGTAAAGATTAAGTTTAGTTGTATTATTTTGATATCTCTATTATCGTATTATTTTGTTATAGTTTACAGATGGTAGATGAGTGTCAGACGGCTTTGAGAAAATTTTTTCATAAAAGTTAGATTTAATTATATTGTTTTGATGTCTCTATCATCGTATTATTTGTTTCAGTTTACAGGTGGTAGATGAATGTCGATCGGCTTTTGCAAATAATTTTTTTTACTTTATAAAGGTTAGATATAATTAATAAATTCTTCAAAAGATGTTGAATTCAATTATTGTATTTGACTTTGTTATTTAGACAAATATCCTATTTAGTGTAATGTTTGAATACAATAAAGTGGGGTATTTCACAATTTTTTTGGTAAATGTTAAGTTTAGTTAAATAAATTCTTTAAAAGATGTTGAATGTAATTATTGTATTTACCTTTGTTATTTAGACAAATATCATATTTAGTGTAACGTTAATTCAATAAAGTGAGGTACACGTGCAAGGTGCGTATACCTAAATTAGTATATATATATATATATATTTAACTTGATTCTCTTTGACACCAAGACATAATGTCATTGTTGTTTACAGGGCCTATCGAATTTAGGAGGGGGTTAGGTTGTTCATTCAAACTCCCTTAGTAAAAAAATATATTGTTTATATAAGTTAATTTTTTTTGATATAGATATATAGATTTTGAATCTGCTCAACACAAGATTAGAGGATGGATTAGTGATTTACAATGTTCAAAATTTACTGTAAGATTTCAAGTTCATATCCTAGATATACATTTTTTTTTGGTGCAATTCCTACATGTTTTTTATCAATGATTTGGTTAGTCAAGAACTTCAAACGGCTAAAAATATTGAAAAGATAAAGAATGATAATCCTTTCATCTAAAGTTAGCTTATATTAACCGAAAGTTGTTGTAATTAAGAAATAATATTATAAAGTTGAAACGTGTGGGTTGATCTTTAAAGATTGACCAAATAATTTATTTTTGGTTTTCTTTATTTGTTGCATTTGCATCTGGACTACTTGAACATTTGATTGCTTCTGTTTGTCTTCTTTCTGGTCCTCGTAGTTTAAGTTTACTACAAATATTTGCTTGCATATATTAGAAGCAAATCTGATGAAAGACAAAAGGTTATTCTTCGAAGATATTCAAATTTCAATAAACTCGCTTAAATTAAATGATTCTAACTAAGATATTAATATTTATAGTAAGTTTCATTTCATAAATTAAATTGGTTAGACTTGAAGCTATAAGTTCATGCATCTATTTAATTTCTCAGACATCGTATGCTATGAAGCTTTTGTAGCAGATAAACTATAAATAAGTGAAAATTTAGAAGTTGATCCCAATTAATTATTAAGACTTAAGTGGAGGAAAAGTAGCACACCATTTTCTTATAACTTGCCCTTAGAACAATTTAAAAAATATAATTTTATAATATTTAAAACTTTACTACGCGAAGTGCGAATAAATTAACTAGTAGTAAATAATAATATGAAAACATATGTTATAGGAAAGTATCTTTGAATAGTAAAATAGTTCAAATAGACAATAATAAAACTACATCTTCCCCAAAAAAGAGAATTAAAAGAAAACTAGATTACGAGAGACAACCACAAAATAAGCAAACAAAGAACTCATATTTGAATTAAAACTACGAACCATACCTATGTTTTCTTGATTTATATAGATTTAATTGTTTAACTCTATTATTAATAGAATAAATCTTCGTTTTTCTTCTCATTCTTTCATATTGTTCCTTCATATAACATCAATAGAAGAAATCACTCTATCTTCTTTAAGACGGATTATTTCTATTCTCGTTTTCTCAAAATAAATGAAAGCATGGAGCATAACAAAAATTAATTCAAGAAGGTAATCCCTTCATATGAGTAAAGAAAATACGAAAAATTAAAAGAAAATATCCTTACAAATTCAAAAAAAAATAAAAAAAAATAGAAAAGACAAAGATTGTTTGAGTTCTTCAGAGGCTAAATCACGAATCAAAATAAAAATTGTCGAACATTTGTCCAACTGCATGCTGTCTCCATATATAAAGGTCTTGAATTTCTCCAAAAGTTCAATATTGTAAATCAAGGATTTTGATTTTTTTCTAGAAAAAATATAAATATAATTACATGATAGAATAAATAATCTTAGCTTAGAAATCATTTATTTTTAATTTGTTATAGTGAGACTGACCTTGTAGAGATATTATCTTGAGTTGAGCTTTTATGAGCAGGACCATCATCTAACTAGTTGTAATAATTGACAGTATGAAAATTGTCATGTCCTGGAAATACGAACAAGTCCAAGTCATTCCACCCGTCCAAGGAATTATCATTTGGATTTGGTGGATCTATAGAAGGATCTGAATGTATGCTTCCTGAGTTGATTCGTTGAAATTCGTAGAGAAGTTATTTGAATTCAGCAGATTGGAGTGATGTTCCTCGTTGAAGTTCAGTGAAGCAGCTGATTGAACATGTGGTTCTTGTTGTTTTTGGTTTCGACATTTCTGCAAAAAGACCATAAAGATTTAAACTTTTTTTTTAGAAAAATAAGACAAAATCTTGAACCATTTTTAGATATCCCATCTACTTTTTTTTCACAGTCAGATACCTTCAGACGATAGGCGACCTGTTGCTGAGTCAAATTTGGTACACTCATCATCTCCGAAACATGTTCTGGATGGGCTAAATCAACATGATAAAGATAAACAATGAGCATTCAATATTAAAGTTCATCTCTTAGCTTATGAAGACTTTGAGAGAGCCAAATTTTTTTTTTTAGTGTTTTCGTTCTCTTTTTTGTTTTCTCCTTTTGTTTTTCTATCACTTCATACTAAATGAATGATAAAATTTGGCAAGTTAGTTACATAAAGATTGGAATGTAATTAATGTCTAATTTTTTTCATTTGGATTATATTCCTGTACCCATTTTTTTCGCATTGCACTCTTTTTTTATTTACACACCTTGATAAATAAAATTTTAATTAAGGCATGTCCCGGTGCATTTGAAGTTTATGTGTGATTAATATGTAATATAATGGCTTAACATTAAATGAAGTTTAAGTAAGTGTGATTTTTGAAATTCTAGATTTCCAAAGTTTACCTTTGACTAAGAAAGATATTGATAATCTATAAATTTGTGGTCACATAATTTAGTCATGATAATCATGTTGATTTGTTACGCGATATAGACAATATTAATTACACTATCCATTTTAATCTGTTTTTTTTTAAAAAAATTTATTTTTAAAAAAGTCTCTCTTTCATTTTTGACAAAAAAAATCTTTACTTGTAATTTTTCATATGACATGTTTAAGATCATAAATTTTAAAATATTCTAATACACTTTATATGTCTTTTGTTTAAGACCATAATCCTTTTTATTTTTTTAATCTCTATGTCAAAATAAAACCAAACAAACAAATAAAACACTGGACTAGTTGAAAATATTTTTTTCGACATATTAGCACGTTCACTTCAAATAACATGTTATTTATTGAAACTATTTGCTTTTGTGAGTGATTTACAGCTTAGTACAATAGTAAAGAACTTTCAGTACTTCTAATTATTTTTATTTTGTACCACATTGGTGTGTGACGAACTTAAACAGAAATACAACATGTGCAGTAAAGATTCTTATTTCATATTTCAATTTGCTAGAGATTGGGTATAATAATAGTAGTAGTCAGTTGTATTGTTTACCTGCTAATATATCCTTATTTACTCGTGGAAGACGTGAATTTTATTTGGGTGTGATCATATATGTGTAAAAACTAGTAGTAATATTATTTGACATATATAAACCATATAATTTTTCGACAGAGTGGTCAATTGACAATATTTTGACAGGTGTAACTCTGGTTCGACCCATGCTTATTATTGTTGTAATTGTTAAGCTTCTGCACTAGAATTTGATATGTTTTTTCTGCATCTGATAGTAATAGATTCAATGTCTCGAAGGGAGGAAAGAGTGAAAAAAATTTGAAAGGCAAAAAGTTTGAAATATTGTGTAAAATTTTTATTTAATACATGCAATATTAAATAGTATTTCTATATGTTTAATGGTTGTCATTTTTCGGACAAGTAGGTGATGCATGCACTGTATTAGCCATTAGGTATATATAATAGCAGACTTACGTTTTTTTACATGAAATTATGAAGCCTCACAATTTATCTAAATGTTTGGAATTCTCCAAAATACCGTCGAATTCATATTTGACACTCTAAAAGTGTTTGAGTTTAACTTAAATTTATAGGCAGTGTAAATTTTATTTACACAAGCAGTAAGTTTTAAAGGTAATAGCTAATTATTATATTGTTTTCTTAAAGTAACTTTTGTGATTACTTACTCTTTTCTCTCCCAACTCCTTAATCTTAGTACTTGCTATTTCCCTTGTTCCCATTTGCTCTCGCCTAAGCTTATCATTTCAATCCACAAAAATTATTATTGCCCTAATTTTTATCTTAAAAAACTCTTCTAGCATGAGTATTCTACAAAGAATTAGAATTACACTCTACTAATTAAAAGATATATTATTTTTTGTCTCAATTTATTTGATGATATTTGAATTTTGAGAATAAATTGAGTTAACATTTTATTATAATTTTCTTATATGCCTGTTAAATATTGAAATTATTAATTACTAAAAGTTAAACTGTAATATTTTTCATAATTTTCAAATATGTAACTTTTATTTTGAAAAAAAACAACAACTAAAAGATTCAATACCGTCCAATTATATTGTCAAAATTAAGAGCTTAAATTTTAAAAAGTGAAAAGTATCATATAAATTAAAACATATAAAGTATTGTATTATAAAATAATGATAGTGATTGCTTAGGTTTACTTTGCTAATTACTTCTTCGAAGGTGCTGCTAATTGATTTTAAGATATAGCAATTTAAAATGTTAAAATAAAATCAACAATGGAGATAATAAAAAATCTCCCACTACAAAATCTGAAAAATATGATTAAGACTTTCGATTTATAGTAGAGGTAGTGACTATTCTGGTGATGTATGTGTTAGAACAATAATGATAATTGTATAAGAAATTCAAAATAAAACTTGCTTGACTTAGAGGCACGATAATACGCTTCTTGAAGATAGTTGGAGTCTCTCCCACAAGCAAACGGAAGAACTAGTGACAACTCTATCTTCGAGATTCAACTAAGCCACAAAACAAGTAGCATTCAAGAATGTTGCTCTTCTATTCTTGAATTGGTGATTTCACCATTTGATCAATGTCTCTCAAGTGTTTTTCAAGGGGAAAGTAGTTTTGAGTGCTTGTCTTTTCCAAACAAAAAAAACACTGTTTATAGGGTAAAATTTTTATGCAAGTGAAAAGTATTAATTAAGCAATAGTTAATAGGTTCATGAACAAAAATTGTCTTTCTTTCAAGTTTCAAGAACCTAAAACGTAAATAAATTTACAATTGTTAATGCATTTGTAACTCAAGATGCATTTGTTTCAATTGTAATTTCACATTAATTTTCTTTGTAACTCAAATGCATTAGTTTCAATATTAATTGAAACATAAAAAACTTTTAACCGATGCACTTGTTCCAAAAAATTGATTGAAACATAAACTTTAGTAATAACAATCCCCCACTTGTTTCAAAAAATTTTATCTTTAAGAAATAAAATTTTTTTGAGACATTAATCTAGCAATATGCATCAATAATGATGTTTTTTGGACTTGAATCATTAGCTAGTGAAGATCTTGAACTAAGTGGTTCATTGAATGAAGTAGAAAAATACTCTATGCATATTGCTATGTTCCGGTGAAAATCAAAATCCTTTGACACCTTACGACTATGTGTCCCGAATCCTTTTAGCTAAGCGTTTTAAGATTTCCCTGTTAAAATCTTATTGAAGCGGCCTCCACTTCACACTTAGTGCGGTGAATTCATCAAGAGTAACTTTGCATACTCCAACTAAGTAGTCTATGAATTTCATTAAGAGAAATTAATCTCATCATCCTTTACAACAAAGTATCAGTAAATCTATCAAGAGTGTTACTACACACTCCAATCGAAATCGATGTATAGACTTAATAAGAGAATATAATCTCATTCTTTTCTTTTGTAGGAATACTGTCAAATCTATCAAGAGTGTTATTATTTTTTCCAACCGATATCAGTCTTATAGATTTATCAAGAGAAAAAATCTCAACTTATGCACATCTACTCACTTTTTAGGGAAAAAAGAAATTTTATTGATGTGCTTCATAATTGTAACTTTAATTGTTTTTCCCTTTGAACCTAAGATTACATCATTAGGCAGGGTTACTATAAAGTACAGTCAACCTACAACAGGCTTTATTCCCATCCCATTACAAGTTTGTACCACCAATTTCTTGCCTAACCCTTTAGACAAAGGATATGCTAAATTGAGTTTGGACTTCATATATTGAAGCGATATTATGCCATCCTCTAATAATATTCTCACATGATTATGTTTGAGACGAACTTGTCTTGAATTGCCATTGTAACAATCACTTAAAGCCTGAAATATAGCAGCTTTATTATCACAATATATAGTCAAAGGTGGTATTGGCTTATCCCATAATGGAATATCTATCAACATACTCTGTAGCCAATCAGCTTCTTCTTTAGCAGAAGACATAGTGATAAATTCTAACTCCATGGTTGAGTGAGTAATACATGTCTACTTCTTTGATCTCCAAGATATTGCTGCTCCAGCCAAAGTGAAAATCCAAGCAGTAATAGATTTAGAGTCATTCGGATTAGAATTCCAAGTAGCATCACTATAGCCTTCAAGAACTCCTGGAAAGGTAGAATAATGCAAACCAAAAATAATTGTACCCTTCAGATACCTTAAAACACGAATTAAGGCATTCCAATGCTCAACTCCAGGGCTACCAGTAAACTTACTCAAAGTTCCTACTGCATAACCAATATCTGGCCTGGTACAATGGATGACATACATAAGACTCTCAATAATCTGAGAATATGTCAATTAATCAAGAATATCACCACAGTTTCATACTAGTTTGATGCTAGGATCAAATAGTGTAGGAGCAGACTTGTCATCAAAATAACCAAACCTCTTTAGAACCTTCTCAATATAACTTGATTGAGTAAGAGTCAAACCACTTGCCGATCTTATAATTTTGATGCCTAAAATTACATCAACTTCTCCAAGATCTTACATTTCAAACTAAGAAGCAAGAAAATATTTTGTTTCTTTGACTCTTTCGATATCTGTTCCAACGATCAATATGTCATCTACATAAAGACATATTAAAACACCAGAATTTTCTTGAAATTTACTAAATATCCAAATATCTCCACCATTGATTAAGTAGCCATTAGAAATTATAACTTTTCTAAATTTATCATGCCACTGTTTTGGAGCTTGTTTTAATCCATAAAGAGATTTAAGAAGTTTACAAACTTTATGTTCTTGACCAGGATTGACAAATCCTTCTGGTTGTTTCATGTAGACTTCTTCGTCTAGATCTCCATTCAGGAATGCAGTTTTTGCATCTATCTGATGAATCACAAGACCATGAATTACTGCTAGAGCAATCAAGAGACGAATAGAGGTCATTCGAGCTACAGGTGCAAAAGTATCAAAATAATCAATATCTTTCAATTAAGTAAAACCTTTAGCTACCAAATGGGCTTTGTACTTATCTAAAGTACCATCAGATTTCATTTTCTTCCTAAAATTCATCCGCAACCAATTAGTTTACATCCAGTAGGAAGATCTGACAATATCCATGTATTATTAGATAATATAGAATGCATTTCATCATCAATGGCTTCACACCAAAATGGAGCATCATGTGAAGACATAGATTCAACATAACTTTCAGGATCCTTTTCAACCAAATAAGATTGAAATCAGGTCCAAAGTCTTCTGATTTGGCTGATCTTGAACTACGTCTTGGTTGACTTTCTTCCAATGGCTTAACTATTTCCATTTTAAGAGGAGAAATAGAAGAACTTGAATCTTGTTCAAAAGAATCTTTTTTCTTGGGATATATATGCTCAAAAAAGTTAGTATGTAAAGATTCAATAATTGTGTGAGGACTTGGGGTCTCAATATTTAAAAATCTATAAGTCTTACTAGTTTGTGAATAACCAATAAACACACAATCTACTCCTCTATAGTCAATCTTGGTTAAATGTTGATTTGGTAATCGAACATGAGCCAAGCAACCCCATACTTTAAAATAATTTATATTTGTTTTTTGATTATTCCAAAGTTCATATGGAGATGCATCATGATTTCTGGAAGTAATTCTATTCAAAATATGACATACTGAAAGCAAGGCTTCAGTCCACAAATTTTCAGATATACCAAATCCATAAAGCATAGAATTAACTATTTCTATGAAAGTCATTTTTTCTTTCTGCTACACCATTTTATTGTGGTGTATATGACATGGTCAATTGATTTTCAATGCCTTTTCTCTCACAAAGATCAATAAAATCTGATTTTAAGTACTCTCCACCTCTATCAGACCTAATTGACTTAATTTTCACACTCAATCTATTTTCAACTTCTGGTTTATATGTTTTAAAAGTCTCAAATATTTCATCTTTTGTTTTCAATGGAAAAACATAAGTATATCTTGAGTAGTCATCAATAAAAGTGATAAAATACCTCTTTCCATAATGTGACAAATAATCCATCTCATAAATATCAGTGTGGATTAATTGCAAAAGTGTGGAGCTCCATTCAACTGTTTTAAAGGGCTTCTTCATAATCTTGCATTTACTACAAGTAAGACACTTAGTAGTATGATTCTTTCCACAATCTTTGATTAATCCATTATTCACCATAAGTTGAATGGATCTAAAATTCACATGTCCCAGACATTCATGCCATAAGTCCAGAGACTCCACAAGATAAGCAGAAATATTTTCATTTTCAATATTGAATTTAAACATTCCATTTGCAACATAACCTTTTCCAACAAACATGCCATTTTTAGATAAAATAAACTTATCTGCCTCAAGTTCTTTCGAATATTAGAAACATGCAATACGTCCATCCATGTAACTATCTTTTTGAAAGTAAACTTCAGTTCAACAGTTTCTTTTTCCACAACTTTAGTAGAGGAGGAGTTTCCCATATATACAATTTTACCGCCCCCCACTAATTCATAAGTCTTGAAAGAGTTTCGGTTACCTAATATGTGATGAGTTGTGCCGGTATCTATCCACCATTCCACTTGATCTTCCACTACAAATGCTTCTGTGACCATTGCCACAAGATCATCTTTTTTATTTTTATTTATTTTTTCTTTCGTCTTTTCGGCTTTGAGAATTCTACAATCACGCATATAGTGACCAACTTTGTGACAATGATAGCATTCACCAGATTTAAAATTGGAACCATTACGCTAGAAATTTATAGTCTTCTTTCTCTTTGAAAATTTTTATTTTCTGGTTCCTTCTTGTTTGATTTTTCTTCAACCATATGAGCTTTCATGACAGGATCCTTCAAACTATTATTATCGCGCCATCGTGTCTCTTGTTCAATTTGTAAGTGTTGCAACAATTGTTCAAGAGTCAAATCTTCCTTTTTGTTTAAGAATTTGCTTCGGTATTCTTTCCAAGATGGAGGAAGTTTTGATACAATAGCACCAACATGAAAGTTTCAATCAAGAGCAATTCCAGATATAGCAATTTTATTAGCTATAAGTTGGAATTCTTGTACTTGTTCAGTGATTGACTTGTCATCAACCATTTTGAACTCCATATAATTTGAAATGAGAAATTTCTTATAACTCGCCTCTTCTGCTAAATAAATATCTTGAAGAGTGTCCCATATCTCTTTAGCATATTTGTATTTAACATAATATTGATCATAATATTTGTTGGACATTCCTCCAAGAATCAAATAATCATCATATTGCCATTTGGTAATTTGTTATTTAATCAAAGTAGCCTTGTCAGATGCTACCTCAGAACCAGGATCATTAGGACAAGGTTTTTCAAGAACATATGCCAACTTTAATCGTCTTAAAAAGAATTCCATCTTTTCGCGCCATCTAAGAAAGTCTTTGCCATCAAATATTTTAAAATTAGGATTAGGCAAAGATAGAATACTATTTGATATTGATGTAGAAGCCATAGAGACAACTATCTTCAAATTGTAAGAAAAATGATGATAATTGTACAATAAATTCAAAATAAAACTTACTTGGATTAGAGGCATGATAATACGCTTCTTGAAGATAATTGGAGTCTCTCCCACGAGCAAACAGAAGAACTAGTGACAACTCTATCTTTGGGATTCAACTAAGCCACAAAACAAGTAGCATTCAAGAATGTTGCTCTTCTATTCTTGAATTGGTGATTTCATCATTTGATCAATGTCTCTCAAGTGTTTTTCAAGGGGAAAGTAGTTTTGAGTGCTTGTCTTTTCCAAACAAAAAAAAACACTATTTATATAGGGTAAAATTTTCATGCAAGGGAAAAGTATTAATTAAGCAATAGTTGATAGATTCATGGACAAAAATTGTCTTTCTTTCAAGTTTCAAGAACCTAAAATATAAATAAATTTACAATTGTTAATGCATTTGTAACTCAAGATGCATTTGTTTCAATTGTAATTTCACATTCACTTTCTTTGTAACTCAAAATGCATTTGTTTCAATATTAATTGAAACATAAAATTTTTTTAACCGATGCTCTTGTTCCAAAAAATTGATTGAAACATAAACTTCAGTAATAACAGTATGAAGCTTATTGTTTACATGGTATTAAAGAAACAAACCCTTTATAGTTTTGATAAACAAGATCATTATTTGGGTAGAATCAATGTAAAGTTTAAATTTCCTTCTTCTTCTTGTGGATATTAAAAAGTAGAAATATTTAAGAACTTACCTGTAATAGGCTTCTAAGCTACTCGACCGTGTAAAAAAATATTTACACCGTCGATGTATATTATTTAAACTCAAAATATTATTTTGGTGAATTTGAGCAACATAACAATTCACTCTATTTTGCCTTCCCTTCCCATGAAGTACTTCGTGCCATGGTAATAACCAGTGCTGTGCTCATAAACTTTAATAATGAAGATGGGGTAGAACTGACAATCAATTCTATATTTATCATCATTTTTAGATTACTTATTAGCAGGTACGTTTACATTGTCAGATTATGATGCTTTTTCGTATATGGGAGTTGAATTTACTTTTTATTTGCAATCTTATTTATCTTATTTATGCATAAAATGAGAAATTTCTATTTCAAAGTGATTCTATTATTTTTAAAAATTTTATTCTCTATTTTTCACACCCTCATTTTAGGTTGCTATATGATTGACACCATACTCTACTATTTAGCTAGTGAATCCTAAATCTATTATTCCCCCCCTTTCCAAATTAGTTGTCATGTTTCGCTTCTTTAGAATCAACTTGACTAATTTTCAAAGCTAAATTAAAACTTGAATATTTAAAAACAATACAAAAAGATTTGTAAATCACATTTTTTCTCATATCAATATGATGAAAAAATACATCTTAAAATATTGATCAAAATTTATATTGTTTGACACTAAAAAAGAAAATAATGAAAAATGCTTAATAGGAACCACATCAAACCCTCGGTGTATTAGCCGGATAACCAACTACACGACAACACCTCAGTGTGTTAGGAAGTAATTGAATATGGAATAACAATTCTAAGATCTAGAATAAGTTATCACGAGATATCTTGTTCTCAACCAAACGAGCCACATATAAATACATTTTAGGAAAATAGCTCAAATATGCCATCCAACTTTGAGAAAAAGCTCATCTATGACATATATTAAAAGTTTGACTCACTTATGTTATTGGTGTCCAAAAAATAACTTAATTATGTCAATTTTGTCACGATTCAAAAATCTAAGGTCATGATGGCACCTACCCGACCTGATCTTCATAATGACCTGAATTGTGAAATGTCTCTTTAGATATGTTTTGATCATGTTTTCCTTTCTCTTAGTTGTTACATGTTGATTATGGGATATGGAGATGGCTGGTTTGATTCCTGATGGGATTGAAAATGATTTTGGTGAGTTTATGTTTTTAGAGGCTTTAAAAAGCCATATAGTTGACTTCGATCACCATTTGTCGTTCAGAGTGTCGGATAATAATTTGGACAATTTTATTAGATTCAAAATATCGAATTTGGATTGTTAGTGAGATTGGTTTAATTTCGAAAGCTTTATTTTGCATTTTGATCCTTTATTTGAAAAATATTAAAAAAGGAGTCTCAAAAATTAATTTATTAAAAATAATCTTTTTAAAAAAATATGGTGTTGTCATTGAGTGTGGAACATAAAAAATAGCCTGATACCATGTATGATTTGTTTCTGTCGGATCCCAAATGAATTTTGAAGGTTTGATTGAGAATTCTAAGTTTGATGGTGCAAGGCATTAGCTGGTGCAGTCGCTTAAGCGGCCGGTTAGTCACTAAAGTGGAAGCCGCTTAAGCGCCAATGGATCGCTAAAGTTAAAACCGCTTGAGTTCCAAAGGGTCTCTTTAGTGGAGACCGCTTAAACAGTGCCCCATTGCTTTAGCAGTGACCGATTTAGTGGCCATTTAGCCGCTAAAGCGACAACCACTGTATATAACCCCCTTTTCTCGATTTTCTATTTTGTGTCTATCTATTAATCATTTCTATTATGTTCTTTCAATTTTCGTATTTAGTTTTCTTATTTATAATTCAATTTACACCATTTGGTATTAGAGTCAAGATTACATTTGCTCCTACGAACCTATACTTGAGTTTTGTTACGATAAGAAAATCAGTCTAAAAATTTAAAAAATAAATCATATTTTTTTTGTTGTTTTGACACTAGATTCATATTCTCTAGTGTCTTTTGAGTCTATTTCAAGGTGTCATTTAAAGTTGGGAAGAAAAATCCACCGTTGTTTGGTTTTAAAGATTTGAAACTTTAAAGATTTTAAAAGTGAGTCTTTCGATTGAGGTTGAATTGGCGCTTAAAATTTTGTGGAATTGTTCCTTGGGTCGAGGGGTAACTACTCCTAAAATATGGAGTGATTTGGTGAAGTTTTGAGTTCGATTTTGTTTTTGGTGTTCTTCATGAGTTCTTAAGAAAGAAATAAAAAAAGTATATTTTGATTCAAATTCTCAATTGAAAAGAGTTGAAAGTTGTTTGTGGTCCCAAAATTGGATAAATGAGGTCAAAGGAGTATAAAATTTAAAATTTTGAAAAAATAATATTTAAAAAAAGAGCAAATTTGCACGTGGACTGCCACATCAGCGCCAACCATCATTCAGTTACCAACACATCAGCCATGCATCCAGACTTGCCTAGTCATACCTGCGGGCATGTGAGGCTCAAATTCAAAGAACAAACCTACAAAAAATTTAAACACACCAAATTTTTTTCAAATGTTGAAACTTTTTGAGACTCTAAAGCTTCCTACTTCTTCTACATATACTCATTTTTTTAATTTTCTCTACTACTTAACATCTTTAATTACTTTTTAACTAGCTTCTGATCCTCATTTCATATTTTTGATTCTTCAAAACTAATTAACATCAAGTAATTCTTTCTTTTTTTGTTACTTAGTTCTTACGTCTGATTTTTTTGTGCTTCGATCTTTTGTTCTACATTTCTTGTCTATTTTATTGATAGCTTTTTGGCTCAAGTCCTTTGGTTTTCAATTGAGTCATCCGTCTTTGTATTGAACAAAGGTTCACTCCAACCATGAGTAGAAATTGACACCTTCGGGTACTACCATATTTAAGGAAGCTTCAACACTAGTCAAGCTAATTTGTAAGGCAATCAAAAGTGTTAAAGCATGAGAAATTATGAGGCTTTAATTTTACTAATGCTAACATTCTTTGTTATTATTGTTGAGTTCCTTATTAATAGGTACCACAACACCAGGATATAAAACTTAACATCTCATGGAAGGGTTAATATGGAAGCCTTAATGGAGACAATCTTGGGAATGAGACAAGATATGAATGAAGTGAAAGGTAAACTATCAAATATTGATGGGAGAATGTCTAAAATGGATGGTAGGATGATAAGCATGGAGGGCCATATTAACTCCTCAAATTTTACTCCCTAAGTCAATCTCCAAGCTTCATAAAGTGGACAAGCCTAAAATACTTCCACTGCCATTACACTTGGAACCTTCTACCAAATGTGTAACCCCATATTTCAAGGAAATTCTCCATTACCCTAAATCAATATCAACCAAGATCCATAAAATTTCATTTGATCACTTTAAGTCCAATTTAACCAAGCTTTTCCACACCGAAATCCACCTTACCAAGATCCACCCAACCAAGCCCCATAAAACCAAAATCTATCAACCAAGTAGTAGAAGTTGAGGGAAATGAATAACAAGGAGAGTTTGAGGAACATATTAAAGAAGATATTGGGCATGGTTCTCAAGGAAATAGGCTAAGAGGACAAAGTGTATTTTAAGGATGGGTAGATATACATGGTCTAATTCCACAAAGGGGAAGAAAGTACAGGAATCAAACTTAAGGTGGAGGTCAAAGAGACGATCATGTGAATTAATGAGGTGAAGGACAAAGAGTCTACTATGAAAGTCAAGGTGATGATGGTTAAGGAGACTATCATAAGGATCAAGGTGGAAATAGAGAATGAGATATGAGTCTCAATTCAATCAAGGTCACTCTTCCTACTTTTGAAATAGGTAGTGATCTCAAAGGTTACCTCAAATGGGAGTCACAATGTGATAGAATTTTTTAAATCAATGAATTGATTGATATTAAGAATACTACCTATACCATTGCACAATTTAAAGGATATACTTAAACTTGGTAAGAATCCACAAGGAGAATCCAAGGAGCTCTTCATAGAGGGAAACCCCCACTATGGGATGATGAAAGAAATTATGAGGACCAATTATGTATTGAAGAGGTATAAGCAAGAGTTACTTGCTAAGCTATATAATTTGTGGCAAGGAAGAAAGACTATGGAAATGTTCCAAGATAAATTTCAGAACTTGCTATAGAAGCTTGAGTACAATGATAATGAAGTGTATACCAATATTTTGTTCAAGGTGGGTATGAATAAGGAGATCTCATCTAAAATGGCTATACACAAGTTTGCTAGTATAGATGATATCTTAGAGGCAACTATCAAAGTTGAGGGGGATATCATTGAAGAGAAAACAATCAAGTCTAATGGTTATTAATCTTTAAATTCTTAAGAAAAGAATAATGAGAGAGCTCAAATGCCCATAAATTAGAACAAGAATAAGGATTTTAAGAAGCCATTTGAGAAGAACACTCTAAAGTATCCATTGAAAGAAGAAGGTAATAAGAGCTCACCAAATGGTGTTAAGGGTATTCAATATTTTAGATGTAAGGGATAGAGTCATAGAATAAGTAAATGTCCAAAGCATATAACAATTGTTCATTAAGAAGAAGAATTTTACTATAAGGATGACAAAGAGAATAAGGAGGACCAGGAATGGGAAGCCCAAGAACAAGATGACTTTGGGAGTAATGATGAGGGTGAAAATAATCCTTGTGATGGATATGCCACTGTTCTAAATGGATTGATGAGGAAGATTCCAATTGAAAAGGTTTTTCCTCAAGAAGGAGAGCTTATCGTGCCAAATTAAGTATGTGGTGGGGTGAGTTATAATTAGTAAATCCATGAATGATCCAAATGAAAGAGAGAATCTCTTCCATTCCAAATGACTTATTAAGTATAATGTTTGTTTCTTGATTATAGATAGTGGGAATTGAGCGAATTTTGCTAGTACTAATTTGGTGGACTTTTTGAAACTCCGTACTTCCAAACATGACACACCATGTAATCTCTAATATTTAAGTGAGTATGGAAAATTAAAAGAGCACCAATAAGTGTTGATCAAACTCAAAATTGGGAACTACTAAGATGAGATACTATGTGATGTGGTTTCAATGCAAGCGCACCATGTGTTACTTATAATACCTTGATAATATGACCGCATAATAAAGCATGATGGGAGGACTAATCGACAATCTCTTATGTTGGATGGGAGTAAATATGTTCTTTATTTCATGTCATATTTATAAGATAAAGATATGTATCAAAATATGAAGGCATTAAAATAGAAAGACAAAAGAGATAAGGGAGAACATGATAATAATGGGGTCTATGAAGGAGAAGAGAGGGGAGTGTTAAGGGGGAAGGGCAAAATGGTGGACATGTTGGAAATACTAATGCAATGTAATGAGTTACAAAACTAAACTATAAGTTCAATAACCCTGAATAAGATGAGTATTATATATATATACACATGTATGTATGTATATATTTATATATAATATGAAATAATAATCTAAAAATTCACAATTTAAATGTAAGTAAAACTGAACTGAGGATTATGTACAATTATGGAATTTGAAATTGTGGAAGGTTCTTCTAACCAACATAGATCATGTGATCAACATGAAATCCAACCTGTAACCCAAGTTAGGAGGGTGTTTTATACCTTGCCAAGGGTTAGAACCATGACTAACGTGAATTCACTCATGAGCCCATTTGGGTAAAAGGTGTAATAACCTAATTTTTTTTTGTAAATTTTGCATTTTCATATGACTTGACCATTTACCCCCTGGTTGCTTTGTGGTATTTCTAGGCTATGGGGATGATCAACCTGGATCTCAATGCATTTTGGTGTAATTTGTGCGAGTTCATAATTTTTGGAGGTTGAAAAGGCTTTATAGTTGACTTCGATCAACATTTATTATTCTGTGCATTTGATGAAAACAAAATGCACTAGTACATTAGAAATGTCGATTTTAGGTTGTAACAAGGCTGGAGTGGTTTTAAGGATTTTGTATCTTATTTCGAACCTCCAATCAAAAAGTTGTGAAATTAGGTCTCAGAGTCAATTTTGTGAGAATGACATTTTTTCAAAAATATGATATCGCATTGAGTTTGAAGCATCGAATCTGATAGGGTAGCATAGTTTGTTTGCACTCTTGGGATTCTGAATGAATTGTGAGGCGCCGGTGGAGACTTAAAATTCTCCAAGTTTCTAACTAATACACCATTCAGCTGTGCATCCACTTAAGTGACATGTGGCTTGCTTAAGCGCCCAGGCAGTCACTTAAGAGCCTTAGATTGACTAGCTGAGTGTGACTTAAGCGAGACCATCTCTGCTTTAGCGGTATATCCAGATTGGGCGAGCACTGCTCGAGTGGTACTTGAAATCTTAAGTGGTGACCTCTTAAGCGGTCTAGTGTCCGCTTAAGCGGTACCTGGGTAATATAAATACCCCTCTTTCTTGATTTTCCACCATTTTTAGACTTGGAACTTTGAGTTTTAGAGTTTTTCGGTGATTTCTTCCATTTCCAAGTTTGGGTAAGCTCCAAATCCCTATTTTAATTAATTTTCTTTGATTCTTGCCATTAAAAACTTGTTAAATCTTGATTTCTAAAGTGGAATTTGGGGATTTTGGCCAAGATGGTCTATATTAGTATTTCTTTGATTTAAACCCCAATTTCAAATTATTTTCACTTTGATTTTCTTCTATGGGTTCCTTTGATCATGCATAATATATTTTTGAACTAAAATTCTAATTTTGCTTTTTTTTCAAAAACTTGTTTTGAAGGTTCATTTTAACCACGACTCAGAAAAAGGCAATATGGGTATTAATGGCTTCCTTTTAATGCATATTCTATATTTGTATGTTTTAGTTAATTTCGAGTCCATTTGTAAGGCGAAAGCTCTATGTTGAAGGATTTTGGATCGGGTTTTCTTTATTCGAGGTAGGTTATGGCGTAGCTTTCTTTAGACTAGGTTGGGAAGTTAATAATTATATAAAAACATATTATGCTTGTGGGAACTAATCGTGGAGGTGGCTATATTATTGTTTTGTGCCCGTATGGGGTCCTATGTTGTTTTACTTTGGTAGATTTGAGACATTGTGTTCTATCTGTGATCGTGTGGGGTCTTATATGATGTTGTTACCTTGTATTTATGTAATTGATTGTTTTCTTCTTGGTGAAATTGTCTAAGTTAGGATTTATGTGGTATCAATGGTATATTATTATATATCGTACTCTATTGCTACATGAATGATTGGCTTATTGAGTGGATTTTTGACTCACATATTTAGTATATTGGTTGGATTTAGAATTCTCATTCTGGTTGGTTGTGAGCATTACATTTTCATCTCATATATATTCATGAAACATTGGTACTACCGTGGAAATTTCTATTTTTTGACAAAAAATGTGACATCTTTAACTATCCTCTGTCAAAGAACATATGCGGAGAGGAGTTATGGATATTGGATTGGTATTGGTATTGGTTATTAGATTATATATGGGCTGAAAACTCCCCATGGGTCCTACGTCAAGAGCTAAGCTCGGTAGGTGTATACAGAGGTTGTGCGATAACCTTGGACATATCACATCATCATCTTTATTGCATTTCATACTTTGTGTACATTATATGTTATATTTTCGTGCTTGATTTGATGTCTATCTATTATATTTCTTTCTTGTACTTATATTTGGTATATGTGTATAATTTAGAACTATTAGTGGAGACGGTATGCACTACCGTTTAGGATATTTTTTGATTGTAGGTGACGTGCCCATAATGTGTATCTTATATACTTTATTTTTTATTTTGCTCAGTTAGTCTATGATGCCTATTGAGTACAAGTGGACCATGTTCATTCCTACTGTATCTTTTGTGCAGATTCAGGTACAAGTGCACCGCACGATAGCTGACTTCAGGCGGTACTTGGAGTATTTTTGAGGTAGCAGCTGATCTATGCTTCCAGAGTCGATCTCCTACCTCTTCTTATCTAGTTTATGTCTTGTTTTATATTTAGAGATAGATTATATTCCTTTTTATTCTATCTATTATATATATTGACTTTGATATGTACTTGTTTGGTTCTTACATTGTGACACCAGATTTTGGGGTGATTTATAGTATCATTGTAATGTATTTTTCTATTATTATTGTATATGTGTGTTTGGCTTCATTCTAGTAGTATTAAATTGGGATTTAGTATTATATTTTTCTCATTTAATATCAATTTGGGTGATTGGCTTACTTGTTAACACTTGGCCTAACAAGTGCCATCATGACTCTTACTTTTTGGGCCGTGACAAAGGGAGACACTCTTAACTGGTGAGGACCCCTTAACGTACAGTGGAACATAGTTTGGGATGTAGATTGACTAAACTTGTGGCCTCTTGATTCTAATTACATACCCATGTTCTCATAATTATACTAAAATCTAAGTAAGACACATGAACTAGTTTAATTTATTATTACTGAATATGACTGAAATGATGGAACTAATTATGTGCATTTTACTATCATGTGAAAATTGTGGAAAATATTGTGTACTAAATACTTATCTGAAAATATGTATCGATTGGATAGCTTATGCTAATTTTTGAAAAATCTAGGACCGTCTGTTAATAACACACCAAGCATTTATGAAAACACTTTAAAATCATACATAAAAATGTTATTTATGACTATAAGATAGTCTGAATCATAGATACTGAAAGAATCATAAATTGGGACATTTGGGACCTTGTCCTAATTTCTGCAGTTTATAGAAACAGAATAGTAAAACCAATTTTTGGGCATAAGAATAAAGGAAACCCTCATTAAATACCCACATACCTGGAGTTTTGATGAATCCTTGATAAGAACTTGGACCTTGAAGCCTTTGCAGGAGAACCCTAGTTTTTCTTCTATTTTGAGGAGATGAATTATCTTTTGATATTCTTTTCTAAGTGTTTCAGACTAATGGAAAAGAAGGGCTTATCTACCATTAATCCCCTAGAAGCCTTTAAATGATGTGGTTTAGTTGTAGGAAATAAGGAAAGTACAAAAATACCACTGAGAAACCATTTTAAAAACTACTGGTTATGTCAGACGAACCACCGAATGACTTATTCGATGAACCAATGAGTCATTGGTTCGACACATAGGCACTTGGACTTTTGATTGAGTTTCTATGTAGGTCCCAATGACCACATGGAACAACTAATTAGTTATCACCACGAGTCATTCTGAGTGAATCATTAGTTCCCTAGGCTATGGTAGCTTAGTGACCATGACTACATTCCATGACTTGTAGGATTTCCCAATAGGTCATCCTCTCATGGCCACTAAGGAAAAATGTCAAGTTTCTGGTCTTGACCAGGATTTGCTCAGAAAATATGATAGAACGACTCATTCTATATCAAATGTGTCATTGTACCAATCATTTTGAGAGGAAATTTTTGGTTTCTACTGGTTTTCTATGCTAAGACTGAGATATGATCTTAGGGACTTTTGGGGTGCTACATTTTTAACTAAGCTAAGAAGGTAGGTAAGGAACTGAAATAAATTTACAAAACATGCATGTGTACTAAGTCATAAAATTACTGAAGGACATAAAACTAAATGGAGTATTAGGAAATAAACTATTACCCTCAAGCTAGAATTGAATTAGAAGGGAAAAAGTGATGGTATTTGGTCATCATACTTTATTTTGATTCCCAAGTAGCTCCCTCAGCTAGCTGACTCCTCCAAAGAACTTTCATTAAAGTGAGTTCCTTATTCCTTAACATATGAACCTAAAGATCAAGAATCTCAACTAGAACCTTCTCTCGTAAGAGAGACTATCTCTGCTCACACTCTCAAATAGCACAACTAAGGTTGGATCACCAATGTACTTTTTTAGCAAAGACACATGGAAAACTAGATGCACCAATGCTAAATCTATGGGTAAATCTAACTTATAGGCCACATTTCTAATACATCTCAAAATCCTATAAGCACTAAATTATTGGGACTGAGCTTTCCTTTATTTCCAAAACTTATCACCCCTTTCATGATGAAGTTTTTATGTAAACCCAATCATCAACTACGAACTTAAGTTCTCTCCTTCTCATATTTGCATATAATTTCTAAAAACTCTGAACTATTTTCAATCTCTCCCAAATCAATCAAATTTTCGTCATAGCCTCATGAATTGAATTAGGCTTACAATAGTAGCTTCACCAACTTCAAACCAATCAATAGGAGATCTAAACCTCCTACGATAAAGCACCTCAAATAGAGCTATCTGAATTGTACGGTGAAAGTTTTTATTGTAAATAAACTGAATAAGAGGCAAGTGATCATCCCAACTAACACATCCCAACTGCCTTAAAAGTCAATCACGTGATCTCTTAATATATATTCTAAAGTTTGAATGGTACGTTCTACCTAATCATCTATCTTTTAGTGGAAAGTTGCGCTGAGGTAAACCTAGGTATGTAGACCCTTTTAAAAAGACTTTTAGAATAGAAAAGTAAATTGAGTACCCCTATCCAAAATAATAGTCAAGGGATTCTATGTAACTTGACTAGTTCTCAAAGGCAGAGTCTAGCATAATCCTCGATTGAATTAGTAAAGTTAGCTGGCATGAGATATGCTGAATTAGTCATCTGATTCACCATAACCTATATCAAATCATGTTGTAGATGCATATGAGGTAACCATGTAATAAATTCCATATTGATATCTTGATACTTTCAAGTTGATGCATACAACTTGGTCTCTATTTATCAACCTTGAATTGTTGGCAATTTGGAGACTTAGCTATAAATTCTGTGATATCTTTCTTCATTTCATTCCACTAGTGGACTTCTCGTAGGTCACGGTACATTTTGGTGGCACCTAGATGAATTGAGTATCTATAAATGAGATCTTTTTTTAAAATATGCTATCTTAAATTACCAATATCTAGAAAGCATAATCGGCCGTGATAATGAAGTACACCATCTCTCTCTTGGAAGAAAACGTCCATCCTTTAACATTGAGCTGATTCCATCAACTTAGAAAAATAGGACCGCTATCCTATTTTGCCTTTATATCTTCCACTAAATAAGATTCTAAACCATAATACTAACTTCGACTGAGTCAACTAGACAAACTCCTAATCTAGCAAGATTGTGAACATCATGAACAAACTTTTCTTTTCATCCTCTACCTAAGCTACACTGTCCATAGAAAGTCTTCTAAGAGCATCAACTACTATTTTGGCTTTACTTAGATGGTACAAAAAATCATGTCATAATTTTTCAATAACTCTAGCTATATCCTTTGATGAAGATTAAGATCTTTCTGGCTGAACACGTAATGAAAGCTCTGGTGATTCGTGAAGACGCTCATATGAACTCCATAAAGATAGTGCCCCCAAATCTTTAAGGCAAAACCAAATGTTGCTAACTCAAAATAATGAGTTAGGTAATTCTTCTCATGAACTTTCAATTGTCTAGGAAAATAAGTTATAGCCTTATTATGATACATCAACACATAACCAAGGCCAGATCTAGAGGCATTACAATAAATAACCGTAAGACCCATAAAATTTCAATCAATTTATTTTTGACCTTCCTATATTTGAAATATTGATTTTTCACTTAAATTGTATTTAAGGATGTTAAAAGGGTAATCCAAGAAGGTTTTAGAATTTTTAAAAAGGGTTTGGAGATATTTTTGGACCTCGAGACAGTAGGGGTCCGCGATATCAATGTTCCATGGAGGTTAACCTCTGTGTTTTCACCATGTGATAGAGCCTAACCTCTGTGATATTGGCGTGGCATGAAGGATAGTCTCCGCAATATTGGCGTGCCACGCCAAGGCATAAATTTTGTGCAGTTTTTAATTTTCTCACTTAGGGTGAAGGGCTTTTGGGTCCTTTCACCTCTGTACGACTCTTAAACATAAAATAAACGTATTTCATTTACTTTGAAAGGATGAAATTACTTTTTTCACTCTAAAACTCAAAACCCAAGAAACCTTAAGGGTTTCAAAGAGAATTCACCATTCGGGCTCCAATCTTCGAATTGATTACAAATTCTTGTATGTTTAAGGCATGTATCTTTTTCCTAAATTAATTTTATATAAAAATATGTATTTAATTGTTATCCATGTGATTTAATTTCTGGTTTTTTTAGTACAGGTTGAGGGATTTGGAATGGTTACTACATGAATTGAATTGTCAGGTTTATGAATTGATTGTTTGTGCTTTAATTTCATGATTTTGAACTAAAAAAATGCATGGGTGTGGGAGTTGGAATAGGTAACCTGGGTTTTTCAAAATTTTATGGTTCAATGGTTTGGAATTATCTTTAACCTCCACCCAACTTGTGAAACTAGTTTGAAACATGGATATATATACACAAAGTACTTCAATTTTGAATCTTTGCATTGCATAAAAGGTTAATGGAACATAAATGATTTTGAAAGGCCTTGGAGGCAATGGATTGATTTTTAATTAGATCTTGGGAGTCAAATGATGGTTGTAAATTCCCCCAACTTAGATAGATGGATGGGGTTTATTGTTCCCCCATCTTACACTGATTAGATTGCAAGCCTAATTGGTATGATAATACGAATATATTAATTCCTTGACAAATGAATCTTTGGTTAAATAAAGAGGTTTATGTGCAAGCATTTTAATTGGGCTTAAAATGGGTTGTGTAGCTCACCGTATAAGGTGGAGGTGTCAGGAGAACCGTTACAAGATACCACGATTATTGTCATGGGGGTCTTTATGACTGTGTGCATAGATCACCCTTGATATTTATATTTGTACCTTGGGTTGACATGGGGTCATGGTGTCCCTGGCCTTTCATTGGACTTCTCTGGTTTGTAGGACTAACACACACTGGGGCCCTTCCTGTGGGGAAAGCCAGAGCCATATAGCCCGTGGGGGTTTTTTGGATGGCTAGAGCTATACAGTCTAGGTTAATGGTTTTAAATCTCATGCTTAAACCTTGATCCATATCCGACATCTTATATATGTATATATGAATGTGTACATGTGGTTTTTAAATAATTTTGGACTGATTTGACTATGGAATTATTTTATCCTTTCCCTTAGTTACATGCTAAAGCTTACCCCGCTAACCGTCCAAGGATGCTACATTGTTTCATAATGCAGAGTTCGAAGACACTTCTGTTACTTATATGCAGCATCAGGTGGATTAGAACATGTGTTGAATAGTTGTGAAGTGGTGAGTTGCCATCTTTCGAAATGCCTTATCATTTCCATCTTCTTTTATTTTGATTCAGCACTTTAGGATTCTTATTAGTCATGGTCGGGGGCATGTATTGACTTAGTTATTATTCTGATTTAGAGGATTTTGTAGATAGATGTAAGATGGTTGGTTATTGATTGACTTCTAGATTTTATAGAGTTATCTATCTTTTATTTCTATCTCTATTGTCTTCTACCTTGTTATTATTAATTATTCTTATGCTCTTGAGGTTGAATTAAGGGGGTCATCTCTAGTCTATGGTGGACTTGAGATACCCATCACGACCAAGCCCTAGTTTGAGTCGTGACAAACTGTAATACCCCCGACCTTCTTAGCTTAAATTTGTTCCTAGAATGTTATGAGATAGCTTCAAAAATGGAAAATATTTATTCTATTTGGAATTTTCCAGATTTAGACTTTCCATTATCTGGAAAATTGAATTAGCTTCCGAAGATATAAGATTTGACTAAAATTGATAACCGGGTGAGAAGTTATGGCTATTTTAAGTTTCAATCGCAAAAACACCGTCATTTTGGTCACTAATGCGCTACAGAGAGGGTTTAAATGACAATTTTCAAATTCCCATAAGGCTCCGCAATATTGGCGCATCGCGGAGAGGTCCAATTTCTCATTCGTCAAAATCTAGTGGACCTCCGCGATTTCCTCGCATCGTAGAGAAATCTTGTTTCCCATTTATCCATTTCTGGTGGCTCACCGCGATGGGGCGCATCGCAGTGATGGTCCAAATGGCAACTTAGCATTGCATCATGATAGCTCCACATTATGGAAAACTTTTAGGTCCTAGTCGTCGATTTTTAGTAAGCCACCACAATAGTGGCGCGTCGCGGTGGTAGGTAAAATAAAAAATTTCTCCTTTTCCCAATTCCAATTAAACTTTAAAAAGGGAAACTTTGGTCATCTTCCAAGCCCCTAATCAGTCTTAAACCAAGAATTAAACCCCTTCAAAGCATATTACATCCATTTCATCAATTCTCTCTCAAGCAAAACCCTAAGGTTCAAACTTTCTCTCTAAGAAAACCCAATTCCTTCATTAATTCTCCAAGGCAGTTAAATATTAAGGATTCCCAATACAAGAACTCTAAGAATTCATCTTCAAAGTACCAATAAATATCCAAGATTCAGGTTTTAACATCTAAGATCAGCAATTGAGGTATGTCCGGTTTTCAACAAGGATAATCCTTTTATCCTTGTGCACAAAAACTTATTTTAATTACAAATTCACTGAATTTTATGTGATTTTCCATGAATTTAAAGTTAAGGTTTATACTCGTTACTGTTATTTACAAGCTTATGAGATTTCCAATGATTTATAAATTGAATTACATGATTATGTTCATATTTTCATACATATTGCTGTTATTTCCAGATTTTGAATTAATTTATCAATGTTTGCATTATCAAGCATGAACATTTTTATGTTTTGGCATGAGTTTGATGCATGGGTCACTAAGCCCTACCTAAATATTGTTATTTTAATATTGATTAAGCTATGAGAATTTTATGACTAGATTCTTTTTAGATTATTGATAAAGATTTGACCTTTTGGTCTCATAATAGATATGAAATCCACTTTACAGATTCAGATTGCAGATTTAGCTTTACAGATATACAGTTGGTTTCATTATAAACTATTAGACTATTTTAAAAGTGGATTTCTCTAAGAATGAGCATACAGATTTAATGGGAGTAGTATTTAGCACCGAGATGGGTACGTTACTATGGTTTCATACCCCAAAACTGCGTGCCAATGTAGGATTAAGATTTTTGCCACTTCTAAGTGGATGATAGATATGTGATCACTTAGATATGTTATACTCCCAGATAATAGTATGACTCCTCTCCCCAACGTGAGGATTCTTTCTTAGGAAGATGAGATGTTAGAATCCATGAATGCTCACGTAGTTTATGTCGGTTAAGAGAACCTCCCTAAGATAAAGTATTTTCCAGATTCTAGAAACCAAGTGTAAAGGCTCACAAACTTACTCAGATATTACTTTACTTAAGGTTTCAGTTACAGAGTTACAACTTTTAGTTTTCAGACATAAAAAGGTGAGCCCTATTTTATATAGCCTATATGCTCAGTATATTCCCAAAGTGTTGATCCATATATACGTCTATGTTCTACATTATCTCATAATGTAGGTTTATGTGCTCAGTCTCAACAGCGTGAGTGATTTTCGAGTATCACATCTACATTCCTATAGTTGGTGAGCTCTCATAGTTCGAGGACTTGGCTATTCAGATTTTCAATTTATTAGTAGACAATTCGCTATTCATTTTGAGATAGTTTGAGTCAGCTAGGGCCTGTCCCAGTGACTCTCTAGATTTAGTCAGTAGAGGCTTGTCGGACTACCAGATTTAGTATTTAAATTTTGTTTCAGTATTCAAATTTTCAGTATTTTTTATGAAGACTTTTGAGATTAGCATGTTTTAGACATACCCAGTTGTTTAAGATAGATTTTCTATATTTAATATGATTTTATATTCATATTCCTCTATTTTGAGATTCAAATTTAGTAGAAGGCAGCCAGGGTTAACTCAGAACTACTTGTAGTTTGGAGCACCGTGTGGCATCCTAGAAATTAGATTTTGGGGTGTTACAAACTTGGTATCAGAGTGTATGGTTTAGAGAGTCCTAAGGAGTTAGACAAGCCATGTTACTTAGAGTCTTGATCATCGGTGTGAAGCGCACCACATTTATAAGCAAGAGGCTATGGAGCGTTTTAGGAAATCATCTCTTTCTTTCATGATCTATCGTGCTTACAGTATCTTTATATGCTTTTAACTTGTGCTATCACGTGATAGTTGAACATTCCTCCTCATCAATCTAAAGCTCCTAGAACTGATAACCATCCACCTCAGCTCGCAGATCCTTTGAATGAGAATGTGTCACATACAGAGTTTCAGGCTACCTTTTATGCACTAGCCCAAGTTATGACAGCTAATATTCAGGGAAACCGTTAGGCTGCATTCCCACCTTAGCAAGATGGGGACTTATCCATAGCCAGAATTTGAGATTTTATAAGAATGAACCCGCCAGAGTTCTTTGGGTCGAAGGCAAGTAATGACCCACAGTTCTATCTAGATTAGGTGAAAAAGATCACCCAAATTATGCATATTTCTAAAGATGGGAGTGTAGAATTGACATCTTATAGGCTGAAGGATATTGCTTATGAGTGGGTAGTAATGTGAAAGAAAATTAGAGGGGAGAATATAACTCCCATGAATTGGCAGATTTTTTAGGATGCATGTTTAGACAAGTTCTTCCCACTAGAGATGATGAAAGATAAGATGGAAGAGATCATAAACTTGAGGCAAGGATCAATGATAGTGAAGGAGTATTGCTTCAAGTTCAACTAGTTGTCTAAGTATGCCTCTGAACAGATGGCTGAGCCTAGATCCAGTATGAGTAAGTTTATGACCGCTGTGTCTGGGTTGGAAGTTAAGGAGTGTAGGACTTCTATGCTTATTGGAAACATGAATCTTTCTAGATTGATAATGCATGCTCTACAGATTGATACAGAGAAGTTAAAGGAGAGAGAAAGAGTAAGTAAAAAGGCTAGAATAGGGCAGTTTGAGTATGGCCAGGCTAGATCTTAAGGAGGAAATTATTCGTAGTTTCATAATCATTTATCTATGCCCGTGCCTTCTTCAATTAGTGCTCCTACACCCAAAAATAGATAGGAACAATAGGGTAAGTCTTCTATATCCAGATCTCAAAATAGTATGAGTAGAAAGCACAATCATCCCTCATATGCTATGTATGGTAAGAATCATGCGGGTGAATATTTGTGGGGCCAAAAAGGTTGTTATGGTTGTGGCCAGGTGGGTCACGGAATCAAAGAGTGCCTGCATGCTAGATAGGGAAATAGGGATATCTGTCCCCAAACTTAGGCTACTAGTGAACCAGCTCCTTTAGGTTGCCTAGCTCCTCCCCAGGGTGCATCATCCAGTACCGGTGGTGGTCAGCGCCCAAATTGGTTTTATGCTTTACCATCCCACCAGGAGCAAGAATATTCACCGAATATTATTACTGGTATGCTTCGTGTCTTTTATCTTGATGTTTATGTGTTGCTAGACCCTGGGCCGAGTTTCTCTTATGTGACCCCGTTAATTGTTGTGAATTTTGAGATAAGTTCTAAAAAGATCCCTGAGCCTTTCTTGGTTTCTACCCCAGTAGGTGAGTCAATTGTTGCTAAACAAATCTATAAAAAGTCTTGTTTCACTGTTCTTCATAAAGTCATGTTAGCATGCCTAATAGAGTTAGATATGGTTGACTTTGATCTTATTCTTGGTGTGGATTGATTTCATTTATGTTATACATCTGTAGATTATCGCACCCGTGTGGTGAAGTTTTAGTTCTTGGATGAGCCAGCCTTTGAGTGGTCAGGTAATTCAGTGTCTCCCAAAAGTTATTCATATCTTATCTTAAAGCCAGAAAGTTGATTTCTAAAGGGTGTATCTATCATTTTGTTCGAGTTAAAGATGCTAAGTCTAGACTCCAATAATTCAGTCCATCTGAGTGATCAATGAGTGTCCTGATCTTTTTTAAGAAGATCTCCCAAGGGTACCTCCTGATACAGAGATAGAATTTGGGATTGACCATCTTTCCGATACTCAGCCTATTTATTTCCCTCCATATCATATGGCTCTTGCAGAGCTTAAGGAGTTGAAAGAGTACTAAAAAATCTTTTTGACAAAGGTTTCGTAAGGCCTAGTGTTTCCCAATAAGGCACTCCCATCCTATTCATGCGAAAGTAAGATGGTTCTTTGTGAATGCCCATTCACTATTAGCAGTTGAATAAAGATAGTCAAAAGAGCAAGTATCCTCTTCCTAGAATTGATGACTTATTTGACCAACTCTAAGGTGCAAGTTATTTCTCAAAGATAGACCTTAGATCCGGCTATCATCAACTTAAAGTAAGTGAGTGTGATATTCCAAAGGCAGCTTTCAGAACCCGTTATGGCCATTTTGAGTTCCTAGTCATGTCTTTTAGGCTAACCAATGCCCCAACAGCTTTCATGGACCTCATAAATCGAGTGTTCAAATGGTATCAAGACATTTTTTTCATGGTATTCATAGATGATATCCTTGTGTACTCTCATAGTGGGGATGACCATATTGATCATCTTAGAATTGTCTTACAAACTCTTAGGGATCGTCAATTGTTCCTCAAATTCAGCAAGTGTGAATTTTGGCTAAGATCAGTAGCCTTTATCGGTCATATTATTTCTGTTGATGGTATCAGAGTTGATCCCCAAAAGATAGAAGCCATAAGAAATTATCCTAGACCTATCTCTCTGTCAAACATTAGAAGTTTCTTGGGTTTAGTTGGATATTACCACCATTTTGTTGAAGGTTTCTCATATTTTGCATCCCCTATATCTAGACTGACCAAAAATAAAGTTAAGTTCCAGTTATCAGATTCCTGTAATAAGAGTTTTCAGGAGTTGAAGACTCGACTCACTTTAGCCCAAGTCTTAGCGTTACCTGATGGTACGGATGGTTTCATTTTTTATTGTGATGCCTTTAGAGTTGATTTGGATTATGTGTTGATGTAGAGAGGTAAAGTCATAGCCTATGCCTCTAAACAGCTTAAGCCTCATGAAAAGAATTACCTAACCCATGATCTTGAGTTAGCTGTTGTAGTGTTTGCTTTGAAAATCTAGAGACTCTATCTGTATGGTGTGCATTTTGATGTGTTCATGGACCACAAAAGCTTGCAGTATGTATTTACTCAAAGGGAGCTGAATCTTTATCAAAGGAGATGGTTAAAATTGATGAAAGATTATGATATAAGTATGTTGTATCATCCGGGAAAGTCTAATATAATGGCAGACGCCCTTGGTAGATTATCTATGGGCAGTGTTGCTCATGTGGAGAATGATAAGAAAGAGTTAGCATAAGAAGTTCATCATTTGGCTAGATTGGATGTTAGGTTGGTTGATTCAGCTAAAGGAAATGTTTTGGTTTAGAGAAGTTCTGAATTTTCCCTAGTTTTGGAAGTGAAGGAGAAGCAAGATATGGATTCTTGTTTGGTCAAACTGAAGGAGTTAGTCAAAGACCAAAAGGTAGAGGTTTTCTCCCAAGGGGGAGATGGTGTATTGAGATACCTAAATAGATTCTGTATGCCTTGTGTTGATGATTTGAGACAATAGATTATGAAGGAAGCGTATTATTCCATTCATCCAGGTTATACCATGATACATCGTGATTTGCGAGAAATCTATTGGTGGAGTGGTATGAAGAGAGATATAGTAGAGTTTGTAAAAAAGTGTACAACTTGTCAATAGGTTAAGGTAGAGCACCAAAGACCTGGTGGTACGTTACAAGAGTTTAGTATCCCCATTTGGAAGTAGGAAGAGGTGAATATGGATTTTGTAACTGGTCTACCTTTTCTGCGTAGTCAGCATAATTCGATTTGGGTTATTGCAGATAGATTGACTAAGTCAACACATTTCTTACTAGTTTATACATCCTATACGACTGAAGATTATGCTAAGATGTACATCA
Organism: Capsicum annuum; assembly: GCF_002878395.1. Taxonomy (NCBI): domain Eukaryota; kingdom Viridiplantae; phylum Streptophyta; class Magnoliopsida; order Solanales; family Solanaceae; genus Capsicum; species Capsicum annuum. The sequence goes on from NC_061121.1 coordinate 199,727,914, forward strand.
AATAGTTAGTCATACTGCATGGAGTTCCCTTGTCTATCATTTCAGATAGGAGTAGCTTGAGAGGACCATCCTAACTCTAGAAGATATGTTGAGAGAATGTGATCTTGATTTGAAAGGTAGTTGGGATGAGCATTTTCCATTAATTGAGTTCGCTTATAATAACAGTTATCATTCTAGCATACAGTGGTGCCGTTTGAGGCTTCTTATGGGAGGAGATGTAGATCACCCATAGATTTGTTTAAAGTGGGTGAGGCATCTTTGCTTGGGTCCAGTGTAGTGTTTGAAGATATGGAGAAAGTTAAGTTTATTAGAGAAAGATTGAAAGCAGACCAGAGTTATCAGAAATCATAGGCAGATGTGAAAAGAAGGGACCTCAAGTTTGAGGTTGGTGATTTAGTTTATTTGAAGATTTCACCCATGAAAGGGGCGAAGAGATTTGGAAAAAAAGTGATTTAGTCCCCGGTATGTTGGCCCTTATAGAATTCTGAGTCGTGTTGGGAAAGTAGCTTATGAGCTTAAGTTTCCCATAGACTTATCAGTCGTTTATCCTATATTCCACGTCTCTATGCTTAAGAAGTGTATCGGTGACTCCACTGTTGTAGTTCTTTTAGAAAGTTTAGATATTCAAAACAGCCTTTCATACGAAGAGATTCTAGTTGAGATTTTAGATTATCAGATCCGTATACTAAGGAACAAAGAAGTTCCCTTGGTCAAAGTTCTTTCGCAAAATCAGTTTGTTGAGGACGCTACTTGGTAAGCAGAAGCAGATATACGAGCCAAGTACTCTCACAGATTTGGCTACATAGTTGTTCTCATGCCAGTTCATGCACTCATAGAATTACTCAGAAGTTCAAAATGATTCAGTTTTATTTTCTTAATTTATTTCTGTGGTGCATTCTATAATATATCCTCAAATTCCTCAGTATTCATAGTCTAACTAGCAATATTCGAGGATGAATGTTTCCAAGAGGGAGATATCATAATACCCCGAACCTTCTTAGCTTAAATTCATTTCTAGAATGTTAAGAGATAACTTCAAAAATAGATAATATTTATGCTATGTGGAATTTTAAATATATAGACTTCCCATTGTGTGGAAAATTTAGTTAGCTTTCCAATGATATAATATTCTCCTAAAACCGATAACCGAGTTAGAAGTTATAGCTATTTAAAGTTTCAGTCACAAAAACACCATCATTTTTGTCACTAGAACATCATAGAGAGGGTTTAAATGATAATTGTCAAATTCCAGTAAGTCTCCATGATATTAGAGCGTCGCAGAGAGGTCCAATTTCCCATTCGTCAAAATCCAGTGGACCTTCGTGATTTCCTCACAACGCTGAGATGCCTTATTTCCCATTTGTCCATTTTTGGTGTCTTACCGCAATGGTGGCGCACTGCATTGATGGTCCAAATGGAAACTTGGCATTGCATTGCAATAGATCCATATTGCAGAAAACTTTTAGGTCCTAGTCATCGATTTTCAATAAGCCACCGCGATAGTGGCGGGTCACGGTGGCAGGTAAAATCAAGAATTTCTTCTATTCCCAGTTCTTATTAAACTTTAAAAAGGGGAACTTTGGTCAATTCCCATGCCCCTAATTCATCTTAAACAAAGAATTAAACCCCTTCAAATCATATTACATCCACTTTCATCAATTCTCTCTCAAGCAAAACCCTAAGGCTCAAACTTTCTCTCCAAGAAAACCCAATTGCTCCATTAATTCTCTAAGGCAATTCAAGATTAAGGATTCCCAATACAAGAACTCTAAGAATTCATCTTCAAAGCACCAATAAAGATCCAAGTCTTAGCATCTAAGATCATCAATTGAGGTATGTAGGGTTTTTCAACACGGATCACCTTTAATTCTTGTGCCCAAAAACTTATTTTAATTACAAATTCACTGAATTTTATGCGATTTTCCATGAATTTGATGTTAGGGTTTATACCCATTATTGTTATTTACAAGCTTATGAGATCTTCAATGATTTAGAAATTGAATTACATTGTTATGTTCAAATTTTTATACATATTGCAGTAATTTCAAGACTTTGAATTAATTTATCAATGTTTACACTATCAAGCATGAACATTTGATGTTTTGACATGAGTTTGAAGCATGGGTCATTAACCCCTAATTAAAGATTGTTATTTTAAGATTGATTGAGCTATGAGAACTTATGACGAAATTCTTTTCAGATTATTAATAAAGATTTGACCTTTTGGTCTTAGAATATATATGAAATCCACTTTACAGATTTAGATTACAAATTTAGCTTTACAGATATACGGTTGGTTTCATTATAAACCATTAGACTATTTTAAAAGTGGATTTCCCTTAAAATGAGCATACAAATTTAATGAGAGTAGTATTTAGCACCGAGATGGGTACGTTACTATGGTTTTATACCCCAAAAATGCGTTCCAATGTAGGATTCAGATTGTTCCCACTTCTACGTGGATGATAGATATGTGATCACTCAGATAGGTTATACTCCCTGGCAAGAGTATGACTCCTCTCCCTAACGTGAGGATTCTTCCTTAGGAAGATGAGATGTTGGACTCCATGAATGCTCACATACTTTATGTCGGTTAATAGAACCTCCCTAAGATAAAGTATTTTTCAGATTTTAGAAACGAAGTGTAATTTCTCACAAACTTACTCAGATATTACTTTACTAAAGATTTTAGTTATAGAATTACAACCTTTAGTTTTCAGACATAAAAAGGTGAACCCTTTTTCACCTAGCCTATAAGATTTGAGAATAAGAACAGAAAATAGATTTCAAAACTAAGTGTTGTGACTCATAAGAGTTGCGTTATATGCTTTACTATTTAGGATTTATGATCTTCAAATTTCAGATTACTCAAGCCTATGTGAGTCATTTACATTTAGCATGCATGGTTTTATAAATTATGATGATATTGTTTACTTATTGCATTCACCCCTATATGCTTATATTCCTAAAGTGCTGATCCACATATACGTCTATATGCTACATTGTCTCATAATGTAGGTTCAGGTGCTTAGTCTTAGTAGCGTGAGTAATTTTTGAGCATCAAATCTATATCCCTATAGTTGTGAGTCCTCATAGTTCGAGGACTTAGCTATTCAGATTTTTAGTTTATTAGTAGACCTTTCCATATTCATTTTCAGATAGTTTGAGTTAGTTGGGGCCTATCCCAATGAATCTCTAGATTTATTCAATAGAGGCTTATCGGACAACTAGATTTAGTTTCAGATTTTGTTTCAGTATTCATATCTTTCAGTATTATTTTACCAAGACTTCTGAGATTAATATATTTTAGACATACCTAGTTATTTCAGATAGATTTTCTGTATTTACTATGATTTTATATTCATAGTTCTCTATTTTGAGATTCAAATTTAGTAGAAGGCAGCTAGGTTAGCTCAAGACTAATTGTAGTTCGGAGCATCGTGTGGCGTCCTAGGAATCAGATTTTTGGGGCATTACATAAAATTGGTATTAGGGTATGGTTTAGAGTCATTAAGTGTCCACAAAGCCTTATTGAGTAGAGTATTTTTATAGATGTGTAGCGCACTATACTTATAAGGAGGAGGTTACAAGACATTTTAGAATATTTCTCTTTTCTGTGTTCTATTTTTGGGTTATATAATCTAGTGTTATGAAACTTCTCTAACTCCTGGCTTCCTCGCATTTCAAATTGTGCCTCCTTAAAGATTTGATGTTCGTAGAATCTCTGTTGGGAACTTTATGTTGTTTGAGGACAATGTGGAGGGGACTCGCCCCGTGTATGAAGTGCAAACTTGGTCAAGGGTCCCTGCTTTGGATTGTATCACCCATCATAGAGTTCCTTTAGTTCCCACTAGTCCTTATTGGGTTTCCCAGGATAATGATACTTATTTTCCAACACCTTATGTTGACAAACCTAATGCATAGTTCTATCGGTCCATCTATTTGCTTACTTATTTAGTTACCTCTTATTCTCCTCAGTCGAATCATATCGGTTCTATTACTTCTTCCTCTGAGGTCACTAGAGTTGGTCAGTTCATTAGATTAACTCCCTAATCTTTACTGGCTCTAAGGTTGAGTAGGATCTTTATGGTTTTATAGATGAGATGATAGAAGATATTCAGGGTGATGTATGTTATCAATTCTGAGGGTGTGGAGTTTATTTCATACCAGTTAAAAGATGTAGCTTATCAGTAGTATGAGAAGTGGGAGCAGTTAAGAGTTGAAGATATAGAGCTAACTTTATGGGATGAGTTTTTGGGTGAATTTATTGATCATTCCTTTCCTCAGGAACTAAGGGAAGATAAGATAGAGGAGTTTGTGAATCTGAAGTAGGGCAAGATGAGTGTGAAGGAGTATGCCCTAAAATTTCAGCAGTTGTCTCGTTATGCCCTGGAGTTGGTGTCTTCTATGAGGGAGAAAAAGAAAATTTTCTTTTGGGTTGTCCCATGACTTAGTAATAGAGGGTAAGGCTACAATGTTGAACAATGACATAGACACCTCCAGACGTGTGGCCTATATACAGTAAGTTGAGGATGAAAAGAAGAGACAGGCAGAGATTGGAGAGAGGCAGAGTAATAAGTTCATGTATTCAAAGTAGGGTGTAAATTAGTTGAATAGTGGAATAAATGGTAGGCAATGGAACAAGAAGAAGAGTTTGAGAAATTCTGGTTCATATTCTTTGACTAGTACCCCTTATGCTAAGTCATCGAGTGATTATTGCTTTTAGGCTAACAGTGGTTTTAAGGTACATGGTGTCCAATCTCAAGCTAGTAGAGCTCAGTAAACCCCATCATATCCACCTTATTGATTTTATATACAACTTTACCATGGTTAGTGTGATGAAGGAAAGAATCAATGCTATAATTATGGTCAGTCTGGTTTTATGCAGCGACATTGTCTGACAACTAAAGTTTCCACAGGAACTAATCAGGTCCCGATTGCTACTTCTTGAGACCCTGCATGAATGCCACTACTTCTGTAATGCCCCGAGTTTGTACCCCAGATGCTACACGGTGCTTACGACCATGAAGGACCACAAGCTAACCCATGAATGATATTTTCTACTAAAATAAAAGCAGAAAATAGGTTAAAATTCCATAAGGTTCAAAATATTTGAAATACTAATAATGAATAATAACATTTGATAAAACATCTGAATCTGAAATACTGTCTGAAATCTAGTTTGAAAAGCCTCTAATCTAAACTGTCTAAAAGTGGAGTTGATGGGACAGTCCCCCAACTAATTCCATCCACTAAAATACTGAGTCTACTGTAATAATATAATGAAAAAATATCCCCGGTAGATGAGGACTCACTACTAAAACTACTGCAGGCTAAATCTAGATCTGTTTATGCATGGTTGGGAACCTGAGCATCTGAACCTATGATATAAGGCATCATACCATAAAGAAAGAGTATACATCAGTACGTGAAATGTACTGGTATGCTAGACAAGGAAAGGCTGAATGCAAGGGTTCATATGTATGAACAATAACTGACTGAAATAATATAGAGTAACTAAACATGAGAGTACATAGATAATCTAAAACTGCTGTAAATACTGAGTACACTATATCGTGCATGCATATATACTGTAAATGAGCTTTTTTGAAGATAAGTAATGAGTTCTGATATTGAGTAACTGATCGTCTGCGATTATTGATACTGATTGACTATATCTGATAGTCCTGAGTTTGTAGAACTGAACTGAGTTCTATTCTGAAGGGTAAAACAAAAACTATAAGAGGTAATTATCTTACCGACATGCCCTAAATAAGATAAGATAACTAAGTTGGGGTCCAATCTATAACCCCAATTGGAAGGGTGTCAGTACCATGCAACGGGTAAAGACAAGCTGAGAGTTACCCTCATCTGGTAGGTAACTAATAGGTTAAAACACCTCATCAACCCTTAACTGGCAGGTTTAAGGTCTCAACCTATTGTGGCTACGTAGTTCTGGAATACAAGGATTGCTTCTAAGGATCACACCCTCAACTGACAGGTGAGCCCCCATCCTTGGGTTCACTTGGTGCTGAATCCTACTTCCAACTAAAAGATACTGAACTGATTATACTGAATTGAACTAAATTGATACTGAGATTACTGAGTTTTCCTGAGTTCTGTAATCGACTGAATTCTGCTGAGTTCTGTAATTGACTGAGAGTACTATTGATTATGAAATGACTGAAACTATTCTGTAACTGACACTAGCTCTAGGTGAACATCTAAATTATCGGGTATTGAATACCCCCAGGACTCGATAGTATGAAAAGTACATCATGGCATAAACTCAAAAGTACTACAATGGCTACATATTCATAATTCATTCACTAAGACATTTCAACAAACACTTGTAACGCATTAACTTTTACATGAGTGGGGGAATACATGTTAGTATGCTATAATTGCATTATTTCCTTCACATAGGCATTTTATCAAACACATGTGGAGCATACTTAGGTTATGCTATAATCAACACATATAGTTATCATGGCTACATCAATCAACTTGCAAATTGAAGGGTTTATCATGAAGATCATGTAATTCAACATATATAATGATTAATTTCATGAAAGCTTGCAATTTAATCATGGAATAAAACCCAACAATAACATAAACATGAATTCAATTCAATTCAAACATAGAAGTTCATAATTCATAAATCTTGAAGTTTGAAAATGGATTCGTGGACTCTATAGGCGAAAGGGACCCATAGATGAACACCTAGCATACCTTGGATTACTATTTCTTGAAGGTGCTTGAAGAAATTCTTGATCTTTGACCTTGATTCTTGAAGCCAGGTTTTTGTATTTAGAGAGAAAGCTCTTGAATTTGGGGAAAAATTGAATAGAAAATAATATAACTAGGTTTATTAGTGTTGAATTTCGTGTTGAAAGGTTATTGGGGTAAGGGAAAAGTACTTAAAAGCCCTTGGAATTGAAACTCGAAATCACTGAAATTTTCTCGATTTGGTAAGCTGGGGCAACGTGCCACTATCGCGCCAAACCACTGGAAAATGACAATTGGGAATATGCATGGTGGCGCGACGTGGTGGTATCACGTTGCCACTTTGGTTGATACCTGGAAGCTCACCGCGATGCAGTGGTATCGCGTTGGAATACTGGAAAGTGACAATTATGAATTTATCTGATAGAGCAACATGCCAATATCGCAGGGTAATACTAGAAACTGACAATTTCCATTTTGACATTCTCCGCGATGCACTACTGGCCTGAATGATGGTGTTTAATGATTGAACCTTAAAATAGCCATAACTTCTTACCCGGATATCAAATTTAGGAAAATTTTATATCGTTGGAAATCTAATTGAATTTTTTACGTAATGGAAGGCTCTAAACTTAAAAATACTAAGTATTTCAGAAATTTTATATTAGATAACTCATGGACTAAGAGTTAATCTAAGTTAAGGAAATATAGGGTATTACAACTTTGGGTATCGACACTTTTCAGAATTATCTATATGCACTTGATACTCTCTAGGAATTCGACGTATCTCCAGATATTGTTACTGGTATGTTAATACTCTTCTCTCATTATGTGTATTGCTTTCTTGATCTGGGCTCTACCCTTTATTATGTGACCTCTTATGTGTTTATGCAATTTGGTTTTGCTTTCAAAAGTATTTCCAATCCATTTTTTGTGTCTACCCCAATCGGTGATTTTATTATGTCTAACAAGATCTATAGGGGTTGTATGGTATCTATCTTCCATAGGGAGACTTTGGTGGATCTGATATAGTTGGATATAGTAAACTTTGATGTAATCTTAGGGATGGATTGGCTTTATTCATGATATGCGTCTCTGGATTGTAGGACCCAAAAGGTCAATTTTCACTTTCCTAATGATCTGGTATTAGAGTGGGAGGAGAGTTCCATAGTTCCCAAAGGAGGTTCATCTCTCATTTTAGAGCTCAAAAATTGATTTCAAAGAGGTATCTATGCCATCTAGTTCGGGTTAAAGATTCTGACTAGTGAAGTCCTTTGTTGAATCTGTCCTTATGGTTAGTTAGTTTCCTAAAGTATTTCGCAATGATCTTCCTAGAATTCCTTCCAATAGGGAGATAGATTTTGGGATTGATCTTCTACCAGATACTTGTCCTATTTACATTCCTCTTTCTAGAATGGCTTCGGCTGAATTAAAAGAGTTAAAGGAGTAGTTAAAAGATCTGCTTGATACGGGTTTCATTCATCCTAGTATTTCTCTGTGGGTTTCTCCTATTCTTTTCACTCTAAAAAAAGATGGGTCTCTTTAAATATTTATTGATTACTGTCAGTTAAATAAGGTAACAGTGAAGAATATATACCCTCTTCCTAGGATTGATGATCTTTTTGATCAACTTCAGAGTGCTAGATGCTTCTCTAAGATAGATCTTCATTCGAGTTATCATCAGTTGAAGATTAGGGAGGTTGATATTCCTAAGACTGCTTTTCGAATCCAATACAGTCACTATGAGTTTTTGGTTATGTCATATCGATTGACTAATGCTATGAATGCATTTATGGATCTTATGAATTGGTTTTTTAGGAAGTTTTTGGACTTTTTGGTGATAATGTTTATTAATGCTATCTTGTTCTATTCTAAGAGTGGGAAGGATCATACCAATTACCTCTGAATTATGTTGTAGACCCTTATGGATCAGAAGTTGTATGTTAAATTTTCTAAATGTTAGTTATGGTTGAATGTTGTAACTTTTATTGGTCATGTTGTTTCTAGTGAAGAGATCAAGGTGGATCCACAAAAAGTTGAGGCAGTTAAGAAATGTCCTAGACCCACAACTCAAACTAACATTCGGAGCTTCTTGGGCTTGGATGGGTATTATCGAAGTTGCTGATGCTCTTAGCAGGCTGTCCATGGGAGCTTATCTCATGTGGAGAGGAGAAAACAGGATTGGTAAAGGACATTCATAGATTGTGTAACTTGGGAGTTCATCTTTTAGACTTTTAGGATGGAGAAGTTGTTGTTCAAAAAGTGGTCAAATTATCTTTAGGTGATGAGGTAAAGGAGAAACAAGCTTTGGATCCTATTCTTATGCAGATTAAGGATAGGGCGTGTCAGCAAAATATTATGGCATTCAAGATTGGGAGAGATAGTATCCTGAGGTACGAAGGTAGGTTATATGTTCCAGATATTGATAGGCTATGGGAGAGGATTTTGATTGAGGCTTATGAGTCCCGATATACAGTTCATGCAGGTTCTACCAAGATATACCATAACTTAAAGAAGATCTATAGGTGAAGCAATATGAATAGAGATGTGGCAAACCTATAGCTAAGTGTATGGTTCGTCAGCAAGTAAAGGTTGAGCACTTGAGGATGGATGACATATCTCAAAAGATCGAGTTGCCCATATGGAAGTGGGAGATGATCAAGATGGCTTTAATTATGGATTTTCCACGGTCTCACAATCAGTATGATTCAATTTGGTTCATTGTAGATAAAATGACTAAGTTCACTCATGACACGACTTGGACTAGGACCTAGTCTTGTTGGGCATCTCAAGTTCATCTTGGACCCGAGACCGCCCCCAATATCTAACCATAACTGCCCTGCACCATCTGAAAGATAAATTCTGAATATATAACAAGATAAAGAAACAGTAATTGAAAGACATTTAATAAATTCTATAACCATAACCAACCAAATATCTGACCATATGTTCAATTGGTGTCAACCCCAATGCCAATACCAATACCATGGGTGATACCAATATCGACACTGCCCATGCCCATAGTTGTCTGACAAAGAATCTATCTAGAATCAAGAACATTCATTCAACATATTTCCCTAACCAAAAAACCAAACCAAAGAAATGATAGAAACAAATAGTTCATAACGATGAAATAGAATCTTCTGAAGTATGGAAGCTCACCACTTCAGTCTAACAAAAAGTTATCCCCAAATTCAAGTTACTAAGCAGAAAGAGTAGTATGGTCAGTTTCTGCATCGCATGGGGATAAAATACCCAAAGACAGTTAGCAGAATAATGTAACGCCCCGAGTCTGTACCCCAGATGCTACACGATGCTCATAATCTCGAAGGACCACAAGCTAACCCATAACAGGTACCTGCTGAATTAACTAAATGATAATATGGCAAATATGCAGAAATTAGGTAGAAAATATGCCATAAGGTTCAGTACTGTAATAAAACTGAATACGGCATAGCATTACCAAAACTGAAACATCTATCTGAAAAATACTATAGTCTGACAAGCCTCTACTATCTGAAATATGGAGTTGATGGAATAAGTCCCCAACTAACTTAAAACTACTAAAATAAGTTGAACTACTAAAATGATCATCATGTCCTCAAACTAAGAGGACTCACCACTAATTCTGTCAGTTGGATATATGAACCGCTAAGTAAGATCGGGAGCCCGCGCGTCTGAACCTATGATATAAAATATCATAGCATAAAAGAAAGGTTTGCATCAGAACTTTGAATGTGCTGGTATGCAAAGTGAGGTAGGCTGAAATGCATGGGTTCATATGCATGAACAATACTAACTGAATGACATGAATATAACTGAATGGGAGTATATGCATAAATATGTATACTACAATCTGAGGTTGTGATAACACTAGATACTGAGTTTTGAATTACTAATTTACTGATATATGAGTTTACTAATATTAGAGCTTACTGATACTATGGATCTAATAACTGAACGACTATATCTGATAGATTTGATTATTTGGAACTATACTGAGTTCCCTACTGAGCTGAGTGACTGTATCTGATAGTCCTGAATCTGTAGAACTAAACTGATTTCTATTCTGAGACTGGAACTGAAACTGAGATTGAGACTGAGACTGTCGGAAGTAATCATCTAACTGATATGCCTCTTTCTGAATAGATTAGGGTCCAACCTATAAGCCTAGTTATAAGGGTGTCAATATTATGCCATGGGTAAAGACAAGCTATAAGTTAACCCTCTCTAATAGGAAGCTCTTTCATCAACCCTCGCTGGCATGAAAACTCAAATGATATGTATCAACCCTCATAATATCTGGCAGGAAGATATCTCAACCTATGCTAGCTACGTAGTTCTGTAATGCAGGGATTGCTATTAAGGGTCAAACCCTCTGCTAGCAAGAATGCCCCCATCCCTGGGCTAGCTCGATGCTAAATCTTACTCTCAACTGAATAGACACTAAACTAATTTTCCTAGTTCATACTAGGCTTGACTGAACTGTTACTGAGTTTACTGAGTTTTGTTAACTGATGGAATACTACTGAATCCTGTTAACTGGCTGAATTTACTGAGGTCCAAACTGAATACTGAACTGGACTGGACTGATACTAACTCTACTCAGTTTTTCCTGAGTTCTGTAACTAATTGAGAGTACTACTGATCATGACATGACTGATACTATCCTGAGACTGACCATGACTCTAGGTAATCAGCTAAATTATTGATTATTAAATATCCCCAAGACTCGATAGCATAAATTATAGGACATGGCACAATCTTGAAACATGATAAATAACTACTTGATCATCATTCATTCATTGGGACATTCTAGCAAACACTTGCATGTCATGAACTTGAATATATGCTAACATGATATAATTTCATTATTTAATTCTCATGAACAACTCATCAACCACTTGAAAGGCATTGTATATGAACATAGTACTCTTCAACACATGAGCATCAAAAATTTCAAGGCTTTAACATGAATTCACATGATACTACATACATAATAGTTGTTTTTATACAAATCTTGCACTTCATCATGGAATAGAAATCCAATCAACAAAATAATCATGAATACACTTGAATCCAAATCATGGAAAACATGAAATCAAGCTACTTGAAGTTCAAAAGAGTTTCTTAGATTCCAAGGGTGGAATGAACCCTTGGATGAGCACTTGACGTACCTTGGTTGCAATATTCTGGAAGATTAAAGGTGAAATATTGAGCCTTGAATTTGAAATTCAATCACCTAGGGTTTTTTTTCTTGAGCAATTTGTGAAATAATGAGTGTATGTTGCAAATAGAAGGCTAAATTTTGTGTTTTTAGGGGCTGAAGGACTTGAGAAATGACCCAAATATTCCTAAGGATGCAGTTTTTTAATGACTAAAATTTGAAGTGTTGACGCGCAAATTGATGCGTCACATCATTGGCATCGATGCGATGGCCAACGTACCGTGTCGTGTCCGCATCGGTTCACTGGAAATTGCCACTGGAGCCAAGGAAAAATATTGATTGCCACGCTGTACCGATATCGGATCGATGCACTATTTTGGGTTCTTAAACGTGGTTCAAACAAGGACTAAAAAATCCAAAACTTATTTGGGAACACCTATTGACATTCCAGATCATGAATCAATCTAAAAATTGATACTTTAAGGTCATAAGAGTTGTGAAATAGAGTTCCAACTTATGAAGGCCAAAATAATACTAAGTCTGAATATTTAGCTAGGATTTTCTAAGTTTGGGACCCCTTAGCTAGCTTAAAAGACTGAGTTGAGCTTAGAATTTTGTGAGGTCTTACAATATCTCCCCTTTGGGAACATTCATCCTCGAATAAGATTGATTAAACTGAGACTACTGATAGACTAGATGTTGACACTGGACATGCACAACTGAAATATGATTTCATGACTAAAATTATTGATGTACTGAATTATCATACTGAACACGCAGATCTGATGCATGAGTACATGACTGAACTAATTCGTGAATGCATGACTGGGTATACAATGTTAATTGATACCAAGTTGATAACTATATCTGAAAATAAGACTGAGTAAATTCAAATAAAATGTGTTGCCTTAGGCTAAGTCTGATTTGCTGAGAAAAGGTGAGGATACTTGGTCCGCATGTCTTCCTCTACTTCCCAAGTAGCTCCTTCAATGGACTAATTCTGCCAAAGATCTTTGAGTAGAGGGACTTTTTCATTCCTTAGTCTGTGAATCTTATAAGCAAGGATTTCAACTGGAATCTCTTTATAAGAGAGGTTGTTCTGAATATCTATGCCCTTTATAGGGATTATGACTATGGGTCACCTATGCATTTCTTAAGCAAGGATACATGGAAAATTGGATACACTGAAGCTAAGTCTGAAGGCAACTTAAGGTCGTAAGCTACCTATCCAATATGGCTGAGAATTCAGTAAGGACCGACATATCGGAGACTGAGTTTCCCCTTCTTGCCAAAACTCTTCACTCTTTTCATAGGAGAGATTTTGAAGAATACAAAATCCTCGATCTCAAACTCAAGATTATTTACTAAATACGCATAAACGAGAACATGAGAACATAACTGAAACTAAAATGTGATATAGGAACTGATTATCATAAATGAAATTGAGCGCCTCACTACATGGCTTACGACTGAGATTAGAACTTGAGGGTCCACCTATGAGTCCCACTACTCCAAATTAGATTCGTTACATGAAGAGAAGATGTAAGTTTTAGGTTATGAAAGCCCAGGGATTATAGTGCATCTCCTCCTTGGGATATTATGTCCCCTAAAGAATGCTGACTTGGTTGAGATAATGAGGAAAAACTGAGATGATGCACAGGGCACCTATAAATTGAATCGTGACTGAATATCAGGGTTTTGAAATTGAGGCATAACACCTTAAATGAACTGAACTCACAACCGTATGGTTTCTCGATCTTGGAATAGTTACATTTATAAGAGTTCGGATAGTGCGACTGGATGGAAGGATGGGAAAAGAAACTATACAAAAACTGTTTGCCTAACTACTAAACTGAATTACTAGTTTTGTGGACTAACTTATGCTGAAACTTATATTTGGATGGAGCCTTTCTTTGACACTTTTTATATTGAGTTCTAGTCATTTTAAGGAGAAAGGAGTCTTTGGCATGGCTGAATAAAATAGCTGAATAAGAAAATCACATCCTGGCTAAAATTCTGTAATATGAGTCGGGGCCTATGAAACATCATCTAAGATAAAGTGACTAAGCCTTATGAACTACAACTACAAATTTTCAAGCTTAGACTTATTCCTTGAATACTCTCTCAACTACACTCTCCACCTTAGTACTGCACTTCACCTGAGACTACTGAAGATATTCACATGGGTGTTGAGTACGAGTGCATAAAATTACTAAATTATCTGATTATCTGAATGGCTGATAGCTAAATACCTAGTTATGTCATATTGAACTGTACTTAGTCTAGATAACTGGACTGGGACTATAGAGTATCATGCATACAAGGTAAGGACTAAATGGGTAACATGAGGTAACTGAGCATGAATTTATGAAAACTATATTATTTGAGAAGGCAAGACCAAGCAATAATATGACTCTGAAATAGTCTGCAAACTGAGGTACTAAAATATTGATAACTGAATAACTGATAATTGTATGCTATGGTCAAGCAAATAAAAAACTGAACTGAGTTACTGATCTGATTATTGGACTGGGACAGTGACTAAGACTGTAACTAAGACTACAACTAATACTGTACTGGAATTGAATACTAGGTTCTGATAACTCTACCTACTAAGGTTTGATCTGGATTGAATTCTCCCATTATGTTCAATCCTACTCTAATCTCCGTAATGCATTTAGTCACTTACACATCAATATGACATTCAATCCTATCTTTATAGCTATAGCCTCGTGTAAAACTAGCATGCAATAATCTTTTCTTAACATGAAACATTTACTCTCTCCCTTCTAAGCAATTGCTTATCACTATGTCATTTTGTAAGGAGAGTCCATTGAAGGGTTAAAACATGAGGACCTGATGTATGCATGAATACTATACCAAACTCAACACTTAACTGAGGTTTAAGAAATAGAATACCAACAGTATGGATTTATCAAAAGATCTAAATTGAGGATATGCATGACGAAATTTGAATTTTGCCGATCGCTAGGAGTGTAGCATGGGTCATGGGAACTGAGCATACTGTATAGCATGACATGGGTACCTGAGTCATGAGCTGTATGACCTGAGTCTGGAGTTTTTGTATTCATGGAACATGATTTGTAGCACTGAGTGAATTGGAATGCCTTATAATAGAAACTGTAAGGATGCATAGAGGTTACATATAAGACATGAATAGATATCATGATAACTGATGGGTTTTGAGAGTCTAGAATACGATTCTGAGGTGATCTATGTGATCATTCTCACTACGAGAATAGACAAGAATGTTATCTATGAAGACTATGACAAACATGTCCAAGTACTGCTTGAACACACGGTCCATTAAGTCCATGAAAGCTTCTGGGGCATTAGTAATACCAAATAACATGACTAAGAATTTGAAGTGACCATAAAAAGTTCTAAAAGCTAACTTTGGAATGTCACAGTCTCTGACTCTGAGGTGATGATAGCCTGATCTAAGGTTTATCTTAGAAAAGTAACTGGTACCCTGAAGTTGGTCAAACAAGTCATCAATTCTGGGAAGTGGATACTTTTTCTTGATCGTGGCTTTATTTATCTGACGGTAGTCTATACACATTCTGAGAGAACCATTTTTCTTATGCACCAATAAAATTGGTGTGCCCTAAGGGGACACACTAGGTCTGATAAATCCATTATCTAGGAGATCTTTTAATTATTCATTTAATTTTTTGAGTTGTATAGGTGCCATTCTGTATGGCAGGATAGATATAGGCTGAGTATCTTGAAGAACATCTATTCCGAAGTTGATTTCCCTTTCGGGAAGAACTCCAAGGAGATCTTCGGAAAACACATATGGGAATTCACACGCTACTAACACTGATTTAAGATTAGGGGGTTCTGAACTAGAGTCCTAGACTCAAACGAGATGGTAGACACATCCCTTAGATATCTTTTTTTTCTCCCCCGAAGGTAAGAAATAAGCTGACCCCTAAGAGCTGAAGTACTACCTCTCCATTCTAGGATGGGCTCATTCAGAAATTGAAATTGGACAATTCTATTTCTGTAATTGATTAAGGCATAGAAGGAATGAAGCCAATCCATGCAGAGAATGACATCAAAATCAGTTATCTCTAGTTCAACTAAGTCTGCTGAAGTGACTTTCTGAGATATCATAATCGGAAAGTTCCTATATACCAACTGGGCTATGATAGATTTACTCGCTATGGTAGAGACTAAGAAAGGCTCTGCTAGAATTTTAGGTCTAACTCTAAAATCAACGGCTATATAAGGAGTAACAAAGGACAAAAAGCTTCTGGTTCTAGCAAAACATAAACATGTAAATGATATACTTGTAACATACCATTGAATATATCAGGAGAACTTTCCTAATCTTGTTGGGACTGAAGTGCGTAGAGTTTATTTGGGCGCTGCCCACTGGTGGCAGTGGATGCGGCACCCTGCAGATTTAAGAGACCAGACTGAGCTGGGGGAGGGTTATTCTGACTCTGAAAACCCACCTGAGGACACTGTCTAACCCTATAGCCTGGCTTGCCATATCTAAAACACACATCACTGCCAGCTCTACAGATACCTTGGTGGTTTTTGCCATACTTCTGACAAAGGGGATTGGTTCGGCCACTCTTTGGCCTAGATATTCTGGCCCTTTTATTCTTTCTTCTCTTTTTTCTACACCTTTCCTCACTCTTTAGAGCATGATCCATAAGCCTAGATAGGATAACAACCAACTAATTATTCTGAGAAACTATTGAATAAGCTAAAGCGGCAAAAGTAGCTCTAAACTCAGCATGAGAAAATGCTCATTCAGGGGATATGCCTGAACGTGCAGAGGGGCTGACTAGTTTTAGTTACTTCTTTTGTTATCTTCTCTAGAAGACATGTTATAGAAGCAGAAGGAAGAGATGAATTATTCTGAGAGTTTAACTTGAATTAGACTGAAACATCTATCTAAATAATACCCTAGTCTGAAAAGCCTCTACTATCTGAAATATGGAGTTGATGGGACAAGTCCCCAACTATCTTTGAACTACTAAAATAAGATAAACTATTAAAATAATCATCATGTCATTAATCTAAGAGGACTCACCACTAATTCTATCAGCTGGATATCTGAATTACTAAGTATGATCGAGAGCCCACACATTTGAACCTATGATATAAAACATCATAACATAAAATAAAGGCATATGTTGACACTTTGAATGTACTAGTATGCAAAGTGAGGTAGGCTAAAATTCATGGGTTCATATGCATGAACAATACTGACTGAGTGACATGAATATAACTGAATAGGAGTACATGCATAAATATATATACTGTAATCTGAGGTCGTGATAACACTGGATACTGAGTTTTAAATTACTAATTTACTGATATCCGAGTTTATTAATACTGTGTAGCTGATAACTGAGCGGCTGTATTTGATAGTCTTGATCCTGTGGAACTATACTGAGTTTCGTACTGAGCTAAGTGACTATATCTGATAGTTTTGAATCTGTAGAACTAAACTGAATTCTATTCTGAGATTAGAATTGAAATTAAAACTGTGGGAAGTAATCATCTAACCGACATGCCCTTTTCTGAATAGATTGTGGTCTAACTTGTAACACAGTTGGAAGGGTGTCAATACCATGCCACGGGTAAATACAAGCTATGAGTTAACCCTCTCGGACAAGAAGCTTTTCCGTCACCCCTCGCTGGCAGGAAAACTCAAATGAGATTGGGGTCTAACTTATAACACAGTTGGAAGGGTGTCAATACCATGCTATGGGTAAATACAAGCTATGAGTTAACCCTCTCTAATAGGAACCTTTTTCGTCAACCCTCGCTGGTAAGAAAACTCAAATGAGATGTACACCCTCATAATATCTAGCAAGAAGATATCTTAACCTACGCTTGCTATATAGTTTTGTAATGTAGGGATTGCTACTAAGGGTCAAACCCTCTGCTGGCAGGAATGCCCTCATCCCTGGGCTAGCGCGGTGCTAAATCCTACTCCCAACTAAATAGACACTAAACTAATTTTCCTAGTTCATACTTGGCTTGACTGAACTGTTACTGAGTTTATTGAGTTCCATTGACTAATGGAATACTACTGAATTCTGTTAACTAGCTAAATTTATTGAGGTCTGAACTGAATACTGAACTGGATTAGATTGATACTAAGTCTACTGAGTTTTTCTCGAGTTCTGTAACTGACTGAGAGTACTACTGATTGTGAAATGACTGATACTATCATGAGACTGACCATGGCTCTAGGTAATCAGCTAAATTGTCGAGTATTTAATACCCCAAGGACTCAATAGCATAAATTATAAGACATGGTATAATCTTAAAACATGATAAATAACTACTTGATCATCATTCATTCATTGGGACATTCTAGCAAACACTTGAATGCCATGAACTTGAATATATGCTAACATGATATAACTTTATTATTTAATTCTCATGAACAACTCATCAAACACTTGGAAGGCATTGTATATGCACATAGTACTAATCAACACATAATCATTACAAATTTTAAGGCTTTAACATAAATTCACATGATACTACACATAAATCTTGCACTTAATCATGGAATAGAAATCCAATCAACATTATAATCATGAATACACTTGAATCCAAATCATGGAAAGCATGGAATCAAGCCACTTGAAGTTTAAAAGTGTTTCTTGGACTCCAAGGGTGGAAGGAACCCTTGGATGAACAATTGACAGACCTTGGTTGCTAAATTCTTGAAGATTAATGATGGAATCTTGATCCTTGAATTTGAAATTCAATCACCTAGGGTTTTTTCTCTTGAGAAATTTGTGAAATAATGAGTGTATGTTGCAAATAGAAGGATAAATTTCATGTTTTGGAGGGCTAAAGGACGTGGAAAAAGACCCAAATACCCCTAAGGATGCGACTTTTTAATGACACTATCTTTGGAATGTCATACTCTCTGACACTGAGCTAGTGGTAGCTAGATCTAAGGTCTATCTTTGAAAAGTAATCGGCACCCTAAAGCTGGTCAAATAAGTAATTATTCCTAGAAAGGGGTACTTATTCTTAATTGTGACTTTGTTAAACTGATGGTTGATGATGCACGATTTGTGGGAAACAAGTTTCTTATGCACCAAGAGAATTGGAGTGCCCTATAAAGAGATATTGGGTTGAATGAAACCTTTATCTAAAAGGTTCTTTGATTTCTTCTTCAATTTGTTAAGATCTGATAGAGCCATTTTCTAAGGGTAAACTAAAATACGTTGGGTGTCTGGAAGAAAATCTATTTCAAAGTTTATCTCCCTCCCGAGATGGACTCTAGGAAATACTTCTAAAAACTTATTTATAACTGGAATAGACTAAAGGGTTAGAGTTTTGGACTTACAATCCTTAACTCTTACTAAATAGTAGATACAACTCTGGGAGATTATTTTTCTAGCCTTGAAAGAGACAAACCAACTTATAAGTATTGGAGTACTACCCTTCTATTCTAGGAATGGTTCATTTGGAAACTAGAACTTAACGACCCTAGTTCTATAGCCGATTGAGGTATAGTAGAATGTAACCAATCCATGCACAGATTATATCAAAATAAATCATATCTAACACTATTAGATAAACTATGGTGGTTTTCTAGAAAACAAAGACTATATAATTTAGGCATTCCCATTTAGCTATAATTGAGTCACCAATAGGAGTAGAGCTAAGAAGGTTTTTGAAAGGGTTTTGAGATTGAAACTTAAATCTACTGTAATATAAGGTGTCATAAAGAAAATTATGGCTCCAAAATCTAAGAATGAAAAAATATCTATGTGAAAGGCCTGTAACTTATGAATGACTACATATGTGGTGAGCTCTCCTAATCCTAACAAGATGATAAAACAAAGAAGTGGGTTTGCCACTGGCCACCTCGTGTACTCGCAGAAGCACCTTGCTGGGCTAGCTGACATGTGGGAGTTGTTGAGAAGGTAGCCTAAGTAGGACCATTAGCGTTACCTCTCTTGGCTAATAGACAGTATCAAAATTTGTAACCTTCTTTACCACATCCAAAACATCCATTCCTACCTATCAAACATTCCTTGGGGTGGTTCTTTCAATATTTTTTACAAGTTGTAAAAGTATGAACACGAGAAGCATTAGTTCGGTACTTAGATCCTGAGATGTCACAACCCAAAAATAGAGTATATGATGGCACCCATCATACCCTCTGGTACAAGTATGCCTATCTTAAACCAAACACAATAATAAAGAAAAATTAAAGCAAAAAAAAGAATAGAATAATCCCAAAATATAAAAATAAAGTAATAATTAGAGAGACTTCTAGGTCTGATTGTCACTGATACAAGCCTCTAATACAAAATGAGATTTGCAATATAAAGTATCTTAAATATGGATAAGGCAAAAGATAAATAAAGAAAGATCCCAGTAATCTCTATCTGACTTCAGCCATAACCTAAATCTCTGTAGTGTCAATGCTAAGGGAAATGATTTATTATCTTCTACATAAACCAATACCAATACGAGGTACAAAATAAAAAAAGAAAAAAAAAAGCAAGAGTGAGTACAAAACATGTATACACAGCAAGCATCGTCGATAGATGATCATAATTAAAGTAACAGTGAGGATCACGACCCCAACTACCCAAGGTTTGTCCATCAATCTACAACTCGATAAATACCCCACTTTATCCTAACATGGTGTCTCAACATAATAATTATATATATATATATAAATATATAGGGAAAGCACATTTGTCTAGGTGAGTCAACACTAGTCATTTAACAAATATGGGAAATCATTTAAGTGGGAGACTCACTAGAATAATATATAAGGCTCAATTATCATGCTAAACTAAGATATTTAGGGTAAAGTAGTATAAGTGTATAAATATGTGTATATCATGCTACCTATTGGTGCTACACTACAATCTTACTAATCAAGCCATAGCTATACCCCATGTCTCATAATATCTTAACCTCTAAATTAACCAAGAGATGATAACATATGATGTAATGTAGTAAAATAAATGCTGGATACACGATATCACAAATAAGGTTCCATAGCGGTAATTCAATACAAAAGTAAATACCCAAACATAATATCAAACTATACCAATAAATGCAATGCAATGTAATATAGTGATGATGGTAGGACGTTGTGTATAAACTTTTAAGCCTCAGTGCTTTGGATAGTACCCATGGGGGGTTCTTAACCCATATACTTTTACAATCTTGATCTCATATCTCAATCAACCTAACTGGCACATCCCTTAATATAGGTGTTTTATAAGGTATCTCATTTTTGTACAAAATTAATATTTATCTATCAACCGTACCTGCACATCCCTCGATATATGTGTTTTATAAAGTGTCTCAGTTTCTTACAAAATTAGTATTTTGCTATCAACCTTATCAGCACATCCTTCTGTATAGGCCTTTTATAAATATAGTGATGATGGTAGGACGTTGTGTATACACCTTAGAAGCCTCAGTGCTTTAGATAGGACCCATGGGAGGGTTCACAACCCATATACTTTTATACTCTTGATCTCATATCTCAATCAACCTAACTGACACATCCCTTAATATAGGTGTTTTATAAAGTATCTCATTTTCTTACAAAAATCAATATTTCTCAATCAACCGTACCTGCACATACCTCGATATATATGTTTTATAAAGTGTCTCAATTTCTTACAAAATTAGTATTTCACTATCAACCTTATTGGTACCAATCTTATGAATACGTACAAATGAAATAAGGATATGGTTCTTAGAACCAATCAGTATAAAGACGATGATCAATTTAATACAGGCATGAATAAGCTCAAAATCAACTTAAAATGACAATAATTCATGATAAAAACCATCACATGGCACCATTGTTATAAATAGTTATGTAAGAAATCAATAATATCATTTTAAAAGGTAAGTTATATATTGGTTAAAGTTGGGTTTAAGGGGGAGGCCTAGGGTACGAGTGGTGGGAACCCCTCTTATTATAGGGTATGACTAGTATGGGAGTGTCGTACAATTCTGCAGGACTTTTAAGTAGTTTAAGTTAGAGGTAATTTGGATATTTCCCCACTTAACCTCTTAAGGCCCCATGACTTATATCATTATTGGTAAATCATTCACCCTATTGTTCTAATATAAAACACTTAGAAACTATCTCTAATTTTTTTAACGCTCTTGGGTAAAGAAAGACTAGGATTTCATCAAGAGGATCTATTTGGGGCTTGTACGGGTGATTTCTCTCCATCATCTTCGTAATCTAAGGCATGTACTCCTCCCTCATTTTTAGTTCCAACTAACGGCATGTGTTATATAGTGTTTTCATGGCATTATTATTTTATGGTTTTGGGGTTTTTAAATATATGTTAGAGTTTTGGTATTAAATGCTTGGTTGTAGTTATCCTATATTTTAATTATATTTTTACATGCTTTAATCTTGGTTTGGTTAGTTGGTTGAATGGGAATGGTTAATTGGTAATTGGAATTGGTTTTGGAAACAACTATGCACCCAACATGTTTGATGAAATCCCTACGAAAATGCTTTTACTATAATTGGATTTTTAATTGAACTATTCCATGGTATGGTTTGGTAGTGGAACCCTAAAGGATATAATGGTTTAAATGTTTTAGAATGGTTAAATAGAATGGTTTAGTGGTAATGGTTGTGGTTAATTGAATTTTTTTGTGGGGGTACGAAGGAATCCCCTAAGTAAACATATTAGTGAACAACATGTGGGGTACACGGGATTCCCCCAAGAAAACTTTATAAAGGGACACTTCTAGAGTATACGAGATTCCCACAAGTTAACTTGATAATGTAATCTATGAGTACATGGGAATCCCTTTTCATAAAAGGCTTGACTAGGGATATTTCTTGCAAGCTATAGTCGGTATGACGATACCACTACCCATAGCCTTGGTTACTTATAGTGGAATAATAGTTTGGTTAGATGGTAAAGGTGTGATAACTAACTGTGCAGGTGCGAGCACAATAGATGGATACTAGAAACTCATGTTCGCTGGTATGAGGGTTGGTCATAGTGACCATATATGATACTATGAGGTACATAGAAATCCTATAAGTACATCATACATATGTATCATAGAGATTAAAGGGTACTTGGGAAGCTCCTACTCTTATGGTATCCCTGGTTCATGTGGATACATGCATCGGGGCCCAATCAGGGGGTTACACTAAGCCTATATAGCTTGTGGATGGTTTTAGGATGGTTAAGATACACATACCTAGGTTAATGGTTTTAAAGAAATGCTAAACATAGTTCCCTTTCCTAGTATGGTTCTATATATATATATATATATATATATACATATATATGTGTGTATGGTTTGTATACATGTGGTTGGTCTACTTGTTTTTATTGGATGATATTATTCTATCCTTATCTTGAGTTCATGCTAGTGTTCACCCTCAAACCCGTCTTTGGGAAACTATATCCTCACGTGATACAGGAACCAATTATTTTA
Organism: Capsicum annuum; assembly: GCF_002878395.1. Lineage (NCBI taxonomy): Eukaryota > Viridiplantae > Streptophyta > Magnoliopsida > Solanales > Solanaceae > Capsicum > Capsicum annuum. The sequence continues at coordinate 199,751,282 of NC_061121.1, forward strand.
CTTCTCCTACTTAGTGATCAGAATTGAGATCAACTATTGAATTTAAAGGGGTGAGCTTCTATATTTCAAAAGGCTTCATTTTATGCGTGGATTTCTTTACATACTTTAGTTTATTTATAGATATTGGTTTTAGATATGGTTGGGGGCATGTCCTAATCGGATATTATTTTTATTTTGGTTAGAGGCTTTGTGTGACTACTATAGGTTAGATGGATAGTGTCGGTATTGGTGTCAACCTTAGTATTGACATTGGTATTGGGGATGATATCGTTTGGTTGAGCTTATGATCGTTCTATTCTTTTATGTTATGTTATGGATAGGAACTTGGTATGTTATGGTTGTTGATTTGTATTAGATGGTTGGACTTCTTTTGGTTGATCACAGTTATAGACCTATCCCAGAGTCTGGATTGGTACATAAATGCTATCTTGTTATAAGTTTATAATTTATCTGACTCAGGATATGCATTGGGATAGTCAAGTTGGGTAATGGGGTGGTCCTTAGTCCTAGTTAGACTTGGGATGCCTATTATGATAAGGCTCTGGTTTAGGTTATGTCAAGTTAGTATCAAAGCTTTAGGTTCATGGTTAATCGGGAGTTCACAAAGACGTATTGAGTGAAGTCTCTTTTAAGGGTATGCAGTGCACCACACTTATAAGAGAGAGGCTACAAGACAATTAGGAATGTTTCACTTTCTTAGTATTCTATTTTCAAGCTTGGAGTCTGAGTCCTAAAATCTTCTCTAATCCTGGTTCGTTCTCTTTTCAGATCTTACCTCGACAATCTGAGATGCAAAAAAACTCCTCTGTCTTAACTGGGGTTAATTTTTAAATGACATGCACTACTCAGGGGATCCATACTCAGTCTAGGGGTCTTGTCCCTTACATTTCTAGAGTTTCACCGGTTGCTACTAGTCCTCCTTAGGATGAGGTGACTAATGAGGAATTTTGTCAATCAATTTATGTTATTGCTCAGCTGGTTGCTACTAAAGTTGAGTGGGATGCATCTGGTGTTTCATTTATTGAGACCACAAACATTGGCCAGTTTATGAAGATGAATTCTTCTACTTTTACTGATGTAAAGGTGGAGGAGGATCCTCTAGGTTTCTTGGATGAGATGGAGAAAATTTTTAGGGTAATATAGGCCACGAATGTAGAAGGGGTAAATTTTGCTTCTTATTAGCTAACGGATGAGGCATACCAATAGTACGAGGAATGGTATGGGGCGAGGGGTGATGTTGAGGAGTCAATTTTATGGGAGATTTTCTCCAATTCTTCTCTAGATTGCTTCTTTCCTTAGGATTTGAGTGAAGTGAAGGTGGAGGAATTTGTTAATCTGATACATGGAAAGATGTCTATTAAGGAATATTCCTTGAAATTTCATTAGTTGTCAAGGTATTCTCCAGAATTGGTGTCTGACATAAGGTCAAGGATGAGAAAGTTCACTTCTGAACTATCTCAAAATTTGATCCTTGAAAGAAAGACTACATTACTAATCAATGATATAAACATTTATAGGTTGGAGGTTCATATGCAATGGGTAAAGAACAAAAAGAAGAAGTAGGCTGTGTTTACGGAAAGACAGGGTAAGAAGTTTAGGTTATTTGAACAGGGTGGTGCTCAACTGCAAGGTTGTCGGGATAGAGGTAAATAGCCAAAGAAGAATTAAGGGAGTTTTGATTTTCTCTACAGCTAGTGCTCCTTACCCGAAGCAACCGAGTGATAGGCGTCAGCAAGGTGGCAATAACTTCCAGGCATTGGGTACCCAATCTCAGGAAAGTAGGGCTCAGTCGGCCTTATCATGCCCTCTTTACTAGTTCTATGGTAGGTTGTATAGGGGTTTCTGTGATGAAAAAAGGTATAGGTATTTCAAATATGGTCAGCCACACCATATGCTCAGAAATTATCCGATTGGTAAGGGTTCTACAGGAGCTAGTAAGGATCTGGTTGCTTCATCTTCTACTTCTGCACCAAAGGGTGCTTCTTCTGTGTGTATTTCTACTTCTGGTACTAGCGTTGGTCAGAATAGGTTATATGTTCTTGCTACTTTATAGGAATGTGAGGCATCACCTGATATTGTGTCTGGTACATTACAACTCTTTTCTCATAATGTGTTTTGTTTACTTGATCTGGGGTACACACTATCTTATGTGAGCCCATTTATGGCTGTGTATTTTGGTTTTGATCTCGAGGTTATTTTGGATCCTTTTTCTATTTCTAGCATGGAAGGTGACTTTGTGATTGCAAAAAGTCTACAAGGATGTGTGGTATCTGTTGGTAGTAGGAAAACTTTGGTGGCTTGGTTTGAACTTGATATGGTGGATTTTAACATCATTCTGGGGATGGATTGATTACACTCTTGTTATGCATCCTTAGATTATCGAACCCGTAAGGTTGTCTTTAGGTTCCTTGGTGAATCAATTTTTGAGTGAAAGGGTGGTTCCCTAGATTCTAAGGGGAGGTTTATTTCTTATCTTAGAGCTCAAATATTAATCTCCAAAGAATATCTTTATCATTTGGTCTAGGTTAGAGATTTTAACTCAAAAGATCCTTCTTTGTATTCTATTTTGGTGGTGAATAAGTTTCTTAAGGTCTTTTCGAATGATCTTTCTAGTGTTCCTCTGGATAGTGAGATTTATTTAGGTATTGATTTGGTTTTGGACACTCGTCCAATATCTATTCCTCCTTATAAAATGGCTCCAGCTGAGTTGAGAGAACTCAAGGAGCAACTTTAGGATCTCTTGGATAAGGATTTTATCCATCCTAGTATATCCCCATGGGGTGCACTGGTGCTATTCGTACCAAAGAAAGATGGTTCCATTTGAATGTGCATTGACTATCTATCATTAAATAAGGTAATGGTTAAGAAAAAGTATCATCTCTTGAGAATTAATGACTTGCAAAGTGTCAAATTTTTTTCTAAGATAGATCTTTGGTCTGGGTATCATCATCTTAAGATAAGGGAGGTGGATATCCCTAGGATGACTTGTCATACTTGGTATGGGCACTCTGAATACCTGGTTATGTCATTTGGTTTGATTAATGCTCCAATGACATTTATGGATTTGATAAACAGGGTTTTCAGCCAGTTTCTAGATCTTTTTGTCACTGTGTTCATTGACGACATTCTGATTTATTCTAGAAGTGAGGTGCATCATGCCAATCACTTTCGTGTGATGTTGCATACCTTTAAAGAGGAGTAGTTGTATGCCAAATTCTTTAAGTATGAGTTTTGGTTAAATGTTGTAGCTTTTCTTGGTCATATTATTTCTAGTAAGGGGATCATGGTGGATCTATAAAAGTTAGTTGTGGTAATAATGTGTCCTAGACCCATGACTTTAACTGACGTTTAGAGCTTCTTTGGTTTGGCTGGGTATTATAGGTGGTTTGTGGAAAGTTTCTCGATGATAGTTTCCCTATTGACTAAGTTAACTCAGAAGAAGGTAAAGTTTTCTTGTTCGGATGCTTGGGAGGGGAGTTTTGAGAAGTTGAAGGATAAGATAACTTTGGATCCAGTTTTGACATTACCTCAAAGTAATGAGGGGTTTGTGGTTTATTGTGATACATCCTAGGTGGGACTTAGTTGTATTTTGATGCAACATGGGAAGATAATTACCTATGTTTCCAGACAGTTGAAGGTAAATGAGAGAAATTATCCTACTCATGATTCAAAGCTTTTTGCGGTGGTTATTGCTTTAAAAATTTGGCGGCATTATTTGTATGAAGTGCACATGGATATCTTTTCTGATCATAAGAGTCTACAATATACGTTCACTCAGAAGGAGCTAAATCTCAGGTGGTGGACATGGTTAGAGCTTTTTAAGGACTATGATAAGAGTCTTCACTATCATCTAAGTAAGGCTAATGTTGTTGTTGATGCTTTTAGCAGGTTGTCCATAGATAGTTTGGCTTATGTGGATAAAGAAAAGCGGGAATCGGTGAAGGATATTCACCGCTTAGCTAACCTTGAAGTTTATGTTTTGGACTCCAATAATGGTGGTGTGATGGTACATGAAGTGGTTTGGTTATTTCTTAGAGCAGAGATCAAGAAAAAGCAAATGCTAGATCCTATCTTGATAAAAATCAAGAGTGATGTTGGTGGGCAAAGGGTGAATCTGTTTGAGATTAGTGGTGATGGTACCTTGAGGTACTAAGAGAGGTTATGTGTTCCTGATGTTGATGGTTTACAACAAAGGATTTTGGCTGAGGTGCATGAATCATGCTATGTTATTCATCTCAGCTTGACAAAAATGTATCATGATCTTAAGGAGATTTATTGGTGGAGTGGTATAAAAGGGATGTGGCTGATTCTGTGGCCAAGTGTATGGTGTGCCAACAAGTTAAAGTTGAGCACATAAGGCCTGGAGGGTTGTATTAGGAAATTGAGTTTCTTGAATGGAAATAAGAGGTAATCAATATAGATTTCATTACTGGTCTTCCTCAGTCTGGAAACCAATTTGATTCGGTCTGGGTTATCGTGGATAGGATGACAAAGTTAGATCACTTGTTGCCGATACGGGCTAACTTTTTGGTAGAGGACTATGCGCGGTTGTTTCTTTGTGAGATTGTAATGATGCATGGGGTACCTATTTTGATTATTTTTTTATCATGGTAAACAATTTTATCTCATTTTTGGGGTTCTTTTCATAAAGGGTTGGGGACTAAGGTTAGTTAGAGTACTGTTTTCCATCCACATATTGATGGGTAAATAGAGAGGACCATTCAGACATTGGGAGGACATGTTTCATACATGTGTAATTGATTATGATGGCAATTGGGTTGAGCATCTACCTTTGGTAGAGTTTACTTAGAACAATAGATATCATTCTAGCATTGGTGCGGCCCTTTTTGAGGCATTGTATGGTAGGAGGTGTAGATCTTCTATTGGATGGTTTGAGTTTAGTGAGGCGGATATGTTCAGTTCAGACATATTTTATCAGGCTATAGAGAAGGTATATGTGATCCGGGATAGGCTTAAGTCTGCTCAAAGTCACCAAAACTCCTATGCAAATGTCTAGCATAGAGATTTGGAGTTTGACGTTGGGGCTAAGGTGTTCCTAAGTGTATTTCCCATAAAAGGAGTGATGTGATTTGGTAAAAAGGGAAAGCTCAATCCCCGATATGTTAGTCCTTATGCGGTTTTGCGGAGGGTTGGTAATGTGGCTTATGAATTAGAGTTGCCTTCTAGTTTGAGCTCTATTAACCTAGTATTTTATGTCTCTATGTTGAGGAAGTGTCTTGGTGGTTCCTTTTGAAGGATTGGGTATCTCATATTTCCTGTCTTATGAAGAGGTCCTGGTTTAGATATTGGATTGGCATTTTTGTCAGATGTAGACCAAGGGTGTGGCCTTGGTGAAGGTTCTATGGCGGAACCTTAAGGTGGAAGAGGCTACATGGGAAGCAAAAGCGGACATGAAGTCTAATTACCTGCATTTATTTTTTACTCCATATATTCATGCGGAAGGTATGTATTCTTGATCATATCTTTGTTTTCAAACTTGGTCAAAGTTTGGATTAATGTTTCATAATGGAAATGACTCTGCTTGTGTTTGACTTACCTTGTCTATCATTCAAGGACGAATGTTCCTAGTATGGGAAACTGAAACACCGTGGGTTTTGGAACCTTAGAAAATTTCCTAGATTTCTGGTTTATGGGCAACATATGACTTGTGGGTACCAGTCATATGGTGGGGTACAGTTTGTATAGCTCACCATATGAGTGTTGGTTGGTAGGTTGGGTTGGTTTCTGAAATGGGTATGACTTGGTGATTAAGACTCGTATGGTTGGTGACAGGTTGTATGGTTTGGGTTTTTCCATCACTTAATATGATACTTAGTAACATAACTTAGGTTTGAGTATGAATGACTCACCATGAGCCTTAAGTTAGGGTACGAGTCATACTATTGACTTGTATAGTAGACTGTGTTCAAACTTCCTTTGATCCTATTATGATAGGGATACGATTTAGGGGCACTGATCCTATGGTTTAGGTATGGCTTGGTTTGGGTAAGTCATATGTTGGATAGTGTTAGGTCCAAGAGGGAGGCCTAGGGTACGAGTGATGGGTACCACTCGTATTTGAAGTACGTCTAGTATGGGGGAGTCGTACCATTCTACAGGATTTTTAAGCAGTTTGTGTTGGGGGTAATCTGGAAATTTCCCCACTTAACCTCTTAAGGCCCCATGACTTATATCACTATTAAGACATCATTACCCTATTAGTCTAATCTAAAACACTTCGAAACTCTTTCTAATTCTCTTTAAGGCTCTTGGGTAAAGGAAGTCTAGGGTTTCATCTAGAGGATCAATTTGGGGCTTGTACGAGTGATTTCTCTCCATCATCTTCATAATCTAAGGCATGTACTCCTCTCTCATTGTTAGTTCCAACTAAAGGCATGTGTTATATAATGTTTTCATGGCATGATTAACGTATGATTTTGGGGTTTTCAAAAATATATGTTGGGGTTTTGGTATTAAATGCATGGTTGTGGTTTTCCCATGTTTTAATTATGTTTTTACATGCTTTAATGGTGGTTTGGACGATTGATTGCATGAGAATAGTTAATTGGTAATTAGAATTGATTTTGGAAGCTCTATACCCCCAACATGTTTGATGAAATGCCTATGATAATGCTTTTACTATAATTGGACTTTTAATGGAAGTATTGCATGGTATGGTTTGGTAATGGAACCCTAAATGGTTTAAATGGTTTGGAATGGTTAAATAGAATAGTTTGGTGGTCATAGTTATGGTTAATTGAACTTCCTTGTAGGGTACAAAGGAATTCCCTAAGTAAACATGTTAATGAACAACTCGTGGGGTACATGGGATTCCCCCAAACAAACTTAATAATGGAACACTTGTAGGGTGCACGGGATTTCCTCCAGTTAACTTGATAATGTAATCTGTGGGTACATAGGAATCCCTTTACATAAAAAAGGTTGGCTAGGTACATTTCTTGTAAGCTATAATCGGTATGACAATACAACTACTCGTAGCCTTAGTTAATAATAGTGGAATAATGGTTTGGTTGGATGGTAATGATTTTAATTGGGCAATAATGGCAGGGTGTGATAGATAGCCGTGAAGGTACGAGTCCAATGGATGGAAACTAATGTTTGCCGACATGAGGGTTCATCATTATGACCATATATGATACTTGAGGTACATAGGAATCCTCTAAGTACACTGTACATAGGCTCATGGAGAGAGAAGGGTACTTAGGAATCTCCTACTCTTATGGTATTTCAGGTTCGTGCAGATACACGCATCGGGGCCCGTTCAGGTGGTTACACTGGACCCATATAGCCCATGCGTCATTTTAGGATGGTTAAGCTATACATACCCAGGTTAATGGTTTTATAGGCATGCTAAACCCGGTTCTCTTTCCCAATATGGTTACATGTATGAATGTATGGTTTGTATGAATATGGTTGATTTACTTGGTTTTACTAGATGGCATTATTTTATCCTTATCTTGAGTTAATGCTAGCGTTCACTTGCTAATCCATTTTTGGGCAGCTGTATCCCCAAGCGATGCAGGAACCGACCATTCTACTCCTCCTACTTAGTGATCGGTTTTTGGATTAGCGATTGGATTGAAATGGTGAGCTTTCATATTTTGAAAGGCTCCATTTCATGTCATGGAAGTCTTTACATACTTTGGTTTATTTATGGATATTGGTTTTGGTTATGGTTGGTGGCATATTCCAATCGGATATTGAATTTTTTTGGTTAGAGGCTTTTTGTGACTACTATAGGTTGGAATGGGAGGTGTCAGTATTGGTGTCAGCCTTAGTATTGGCATTGGTATTTAGGCTGATACCGTTTGGCTAAACTTATGATTGTTCCATCCTTTTATGTTATGTTATGGACAGAAACTTGGTTTTATGTTGGTTTGTTCATGGTTGTTGATTGGTATTGGATGGTTGGGCTTGTTTGGGTTGGTCACGGTTATAGACCTATCCCAGAGTCTGGATTGGTACATAAATGATATCTTGTTATAGGTTCAAAATTGATCCGATTAAGGATACGCATTGGGATGGTCAGGTTGGGTAACGGGGTTGGTCCCTATTCCTGGCTGGACTTGGGATGCCCATTATGACAAGGCCCTAGTATGGGTCGTATCATAGGGACTAAAGTTCAATACTGTATATCACCAACCAATATATAAGGGAGAGTGGTAGAAAGTTATATAATAGAATACAAGGCCAATCATACATGAAGAAACAAAAAAGAGAGGAATATACAGTAATACCATACATTCATACATATATATAGGCCTACTCAAGGTAGTAACCTAAGGTAACCAACCCAACTAGTGTTGGCATAATCAGAACCCCTAATCATAATGTCTAACCATGAGATCACTATCCATAATATCATTTATCATAAAAAGGAATGGATCAGAATCATACCTGCAACCTCAGTACTAGTCCATAATTAGCCTTCCATGAACTTACCATAATAACCAACAATAAAGTAACAAGTTGGTCTGGACAAATAATACTTAACGGGCCCCTATAAGCCCAGATAGTTCAATCAACACTTAGCAAACAACAATCATAGCCTATACCTATACAACCCCCCATAAGGCTGATAGATATAAGCACCAAACAATATACTGGTGATAGGCAATGCAAATAAATGAATGAATACAAAGTAAACCCATTGTACCATATTTGATCCGAGTGCCATAATGTACTAAGTGTATATACCTCCTCCATCTCAATGGCTCGCTGAGGCAGGACCTAAGGTGACCTCTTTTTTTGACACTGTGTCTCACGGGCAAAGGGGCCCCTAGGGGATTCGGGAATATCCATATACACTACCTAGTCCCGATCCAGGATTTTCAATAATCATAATCATCAATCTACTCCATCCAGTACCTAATCTATATATATATATATATGTATAATAGGTGCATGGACTCGAACCATGATTAAAAGAGTGTGGGTCTGTAAATCCACTGTCTAAGATTAACTCCGGGACTAAATCAACATAGTAGAGAAGAAAGGGTCGAAATCTCTCACAACCAAAGTAAATGGTAGTGGTAAAAGAGTGGATAAACCATGGACCAAAATCAGTCTCAGTCAAATTTTTAAAATATCATCTTTAGTTTTGAAAGCTCATAAATTAGTAAATAAGGTGGTATGATCCCTGTTATAACATAATCCATTTTAAAAATAGAAAGTAGGAATAAATTAATTTTTTTCTAAAATAGTAGTAAAATCATGGCTTTGGGTGGAGTCGTACCACTAAATGACCATGCATGCACAGGTAGTACACATGCCATCACCAATGTCCAAACAACACAACTATAAGCGTATATAGATTATGTCCACGTCCTTTATAAAGATATAATACTCAACTGGAGTCCAACTGGTACCATAATCATCTTGGGCCTAACAGTATAAAACTAGCATAATAGTAGTACTATAATATGGGAAACAATGGTCCAATTCACTAATCCAAATAGTGAATCTTACACTAAAGTATCCTTAACATTGAACTATGGTAAACATACTTACAATATAGGCTAATAGGACTATATGGCCTCCACGAGTATTTTATGCGAAGGTCGGGTCACATTTCTACCCCAAATATCCTAAATAGGATAAGTTATGATGTACTAGACATAACCATGTCCTATTATCTTTGTGTAGCATGTAATCTACACTATACACCATTTCATGAAGAGAAGTAGACTGTAGCCTACCTTGATGACTAAACACAAGTCTTGAATCATCCAAAAGCCTCTCTTCTTTGGTCTACAATCTTGAAATATCTCACGCTATCAAAATAATAATCTATACATCAATAAGAGTAAAATGAGACCTATATTGCTATAAGTTCCTTCTACTCAACCAAAACCATTCTATAAGGAGGGGTAAAAATAGGATGAGTGTATGGAAGAAGATCAATCTCAAAATCCATTTCCCTATCAGAAGGTGTGCCAAGAAGATCATCAAGAAACACCTTAAGAAATTCAAAGTCCATAGGGACAGTGTGTAAAGAAGGACCTTCGGCTCTAGAATCCTTAACATGCACTATGTGATAGAAGCACCCTTTGGAAACTAATTTCCAACCTCTAAGATACGAACTAAACCTTCCCTTAAGCACTATGGAGCAACTTTCCCATTCGATTACATGCTTGATTGGGAAATGAAAACTGAACCTTTAGGTTCGACAATCAAGAGAAGCATAGCACGAATGCAACTAATTCACCCCCAAAAGCACATCAAAGTCTAACATATCTAACTCTATCAGATCCACCAAAGTCTCACTATCATAGACCAACATCACACAACCCCTATAGACCCTTCTAGCTATAATGGAGTTACCCACCAAGGTAGACATAGAAAAAGAATCCAAAATGCACTCAAGATCAAAGCTAAAATGAATAGCCGCATAAGGGGTCAAATAAGAGAGAGTATACCATGGATCAAGTAGAAAATATACACCATGAGAAAAGAGTTTAAGCATACTAGTAACAACATCGGGGAACGCATGAGAATCCTAGTGAGTAGCAAGAGTATACAGACGGTTTTAACTTGTACTGAAGCAAGAAGCAGAATTAGCACTCTTTGGTGTAGGGGCAGATAAAGAAACAACTGGAATTTTATTCACGTTAGAAGCAACCTTAGATGGACAATCCCTCTGCAGATGACCAGTCTCACCATATTTAAAGCACTTATTCCTCCCTTTCTCATAAAAACCATGATGTATCTGTCCACAAAATCTACAAGGAGTATATCATAGAGCTGACTAAGCCTCGCTAGCCTACGATTAGGCTCTTGGTTATATAAACCCACTATTATACTAAGAACGATGGTCACTCGACGACTTTGGATAAGGATCACTATCCATAAAGTAGGAACTAGAATTGCCCCACTTTTTTTACCACTTCCCGCCATCTCTACCACTCTTCTACCGACCTCCACCTTGATTCAAATAGTGAAATTACATACTCTGCCTTTCACTCATCTCTGTTTGCTTCTTATTTTCTTCCTTCACTTATTGCATATACACCATAAGTTTAAAGCTGTCCATATCCTTATTAAATAAGGAAGCCTTTCTCTCCAAGATCAACTCATGGGACAACCCCAAAATGAACTTTCTTATTCCAGCCCTTATGCTAGAGACCAATTTAGGATAATAACATGACAACTGAGGAAACTTCAAGACATACTTTCTTACTGACATCCTGTCTTGCTTTAGATTTATAAACTCCTCAGTCTTCACTTCTCTCAACTCTAGAGGAAATAAGCGATCAAGGAAATCACTAGAGAAATTATCCTATAAAGCGGACTCAGCATCATCTCACCTGGACTAGTCCCACTCCTCATACCATTGGTATGTTACATCCTTTAACTAATAAGCTGCAAACTCTACACCCTCCACATTATTAGCATACATCATACAAAAGATCTTTATCACCTCATTAATAAAGTTTTAAGGATCTTCCTTAACATTAGATTCAATGAAAATAGGAGGACTCAACCTCATGAATTGTCCAACTTTAGTGGCCTCAGATGATGGGGCAACATATGCAATACTCTCAGTCTAAGAGGACACTAACTGGGTAAGCAAATGAATTGACTGGCAAAACTCAACATTAAACACATCAGCTCGAGGTGCTTGGGGAGGGATAGGGGGAACTGGTGGAGCTCCATCAGGGCAATCAAAAGCAATGACTCTAGATTAGGTTTGAACTCTTAGAGTTGGACGAGCTCTATCTATATTATACTTAAACTAGACAAAAAATTTTCCGTGAGCATCAGATCTCCTGAGACGCATGATCTGAAAAGCGAATACATGGAAATTAAAGAAAATTCAAGACCTTAGACTCTATAACTTGAAATAGAACAACAAGAAAGGGAAACATTCCTAAATGCCTCATAGCCTCTTCCTTATAAGTGTGGAGTGCCACATACTTATAAATGAGACTCTAATTGACATGACTTTATTGGAAACCCAATGACACTAAACCTAGGCTCTAATACTATCTTTGTCATGATCCAAACTAGGTCCTATCCATGATGGGTATTTCAACTCCCATGTGGATTGGAGATCACCCCCTACACCTAACTAAACCAAACACAACACTCCCCAATGTCGGGTGAATTCTTAACATATAATAAGATAGTTTGCAATAATCTTAAGAAAATTTAAAATAAGTCCATAACCACCAACTGATGACCTGCCGAACAATCTACCGACACTACCCAATAACCACAGTAGTCCAAATAAAGACTTCTAAACAAAGAACTAAAACTGAATATCAATAAAGTGTTAGGACCCCTGAATATAGCAAAAAACAAGTCTAACTAGTCTAAGACATAAGAAATCGAATCATGAAATGTAAACTTTCAAAGTATGAAAGATCACCACTTCAATATCAACTCATGAGTTGATCTCTAAACCTAGAAACTAAGTAGAGGGAGTAGAATTATGGCCAATTCCTGCATCACGTGGGGATATAGTGTTCGAAGACGTTTAGCGGGGTGAATGCTAGCATGTAACTCGGGGATAAGGTTAACATATTGACATGATCAATAGTTTAAAATCATTCAAAATCAATGCACTCAATCAAATGCATATACATATATATTTCACATGTTGGGATAGGGAATAAGACTTAACATTCTCTTAAAAACTTTATCTTGGATTGTGTAGCTCAGCTATTATAATATGTACCCATGAGCTATATGGTCCCAGCTCTCGCTCTCACCCCCTGGTTGGGCCCTAGTACGTGTAGCCGCATGAATCGGTGAATAATCTCATATATATGCATAGGGGACTTGAACCTCCCAATCATATACTAAGGTGACTTAAGCACCCGATCATGTGATAATTTATGGGGGAACTTAAAACTCCCTAATCATGAACTAACAATAAGGGGGACTTGAACCACCTTATTCACTTTAACCCCGCATTGGCAAATCCGGTTTCTTGTATCGGTCACTCAGACCTCCACTTTCATGATTCATATATACATCCCATATTAAAGTCGAATTAAAACAAGTATCACATATTCTCATTCATTGAACCATATTCCATATTAAGGCATAGAATGTTGGTATCGTCATACCAACTACACTTGCAAGGAAATAACAACATGTCAAAATAATTACCATTAACTTAGGGAAAACAACTCCCTTTGTTCATTAATACAAGGTGGGGAAACACTGACTCTCTTTGTTTATTAAATCAAACCATTTTGTTTCAAATACCTCTTCATATCATGCAATAATTCAAGATTAGTTTAATGTTACAAATTTCCACATTTCTCATAATTAAAAACAAATTTCACATTATGGGGTTGGGGTCATAACCATTTCAAAAGTCATAAGTTTGGGAAAATCATAATTTCCTAGTTCATTCATCGTACCCATGCACCCACAGCTTCAAAACCATAATTAAAGAATGAGAAATCACATGTAAACTATGAGAAATATCTTTCAATTCATAAATATTCAAAATCCTCAATCCTTGTTTCAAAACCAAAATAAAAATCACATGGACAATACTTTAAACACATGTTTTTGACAAATTAACAATGAGGGAAAATTAACATGTCTTAAACACTAAGAAATTTGGATAGAAATTGACCCTTGGTCTGTTAGTTGACCAACTTGATGAAACCTTATCTTGAATTGCTTGAGGGAATTTAGAGAGCCTTTTGGAGTATTTTAAAAGTTCCTTGATTTGTTTTTGAGTGCTAATTACACCCTAAAGGGGTTATAAGATTTGGGTTTTAATTTTGGTAAGAGGAGAAATGTCCAGAATGTCCTTAACTTAATTGCTGAAAAAGTGTCGCCCTTGACTACAGGTCAACTAGTGACTTGTAGCCACTCTTTATGACTCATTACCACTAGTTTTAACCAAGACAGTACGCCCATACACTATTGACCTTACGACTTAACTATTCCACTCGTAGTGGGACCCTATGACTCTTAGGGTCCAGTCATAGTCAACATAGAACCCAATTAGGTAAACACTAGACATTCTATGATTTACCCCTAAAGACTCGTAAAAATTCCTTATGGCTCATGGTGAGCCACTTGTACTCAAAGTATAACTTAGCCACTTAGTTTCTGATTTAGTTACACTTCCATCCCAATGACTCGTCATGAGTCTTTTCGACTCGAACCCTCAAGTCGTACCCAGAATAGAAACTCAAACACCATTCACTAGATACCTTACAACTAAGATCACCTGACCTATCAAGACACATTAGGACTTATCAGATGATTCATTTCTAGGGCAGAAAGCTGAGGACTAAGAAATTTTTTTACCCAAAAATGAGGGCGTTGCAATATCCTTCATCTGCTCTTTATTTGTATATGGGCTAGTGATATATGGTATAGTACTAGGTTTCGTAAGTATGTCAAGAATAGTATAGTTTATCCTTATTATCTTGTTAGCTTTAGTATGTTACTTCCCTAAATATTTGACTATAGTTTACATTCTTACTTGTATGTTATGTATATTTGCATTTTCTTTGGAGCTCAATCGGTAGTTGCTTATTGAGTACCAAGTGTTTGATACTCACACTACACTTTTTCAATCTAATGATCATAGTATGATTTCTCGTCGTTGTTGTGTGCGTTGAACGGAGTCGTTATGGTTCAAAGATATAGGGTATGCTCCTAATGTTCAGAGTATTTATATTCTCCCTCTTATGTATTAGAATAATATCTTTCTTGTATTCATAGATTGGTTGTATTAGTATATTCATTTAGAACTTTGTTTTGTAATCTTACTAAATTATAAGCTTTTTTTACTGATTCCACCAGGTTTGTGACTATCTAATGTATTTTAGTTTTTTATTTCCATTATTCCATATTCTTCCTCTATATATGAAACACCCTGGGTTTCTGCCCCTTAGAAAATTTCCTAGATTTCTAGTCTTTGGACAGGATATGACTAGGGTAAATGACTCATACACATGGATACGAGTAGTATGGGTTAGTCGTATACTGACCAATGTTGGTTGGTGCATTGGATTTGGTTTTTAGAATGGATACGACTTAGGTGGTACAAGCCTTATCGGTGGACACGCGTCACTTAGTTTGGGTCTTTCCTTCACTTAATCTTAGACTTGGTAGACTAAGCTAGATTTGAGTATGAGTGGCTCACTATGATCTGTAAGCTAGGGTACGAGTTGTAACATGGACTCGTATGGTAGGGCAACGTTCAATCCTCTTTAGATTTTACTGACGAATCATGGGTACTAGTCATATACCACTACTAAAGAAGGCTAAAAAGCAACGAACCGTGTCGCTTTAAAAAAGTGACAATGTTCAACTGTTTTTTTTTTTTAAATTTGGGGTAGGAGAAGGGGAATGGAGGAGGGGATTACAATGTGGGGAATCAAACCCTCACCATCGATATTTGATATTTTTAGTTTAATAAGAAATAAATAACTTTTATATTTTAAAAATTTAAATTAAATATATAAATTTTAAAAAAGAGACGACCAACGTCATAATTTGTCATCGAAATTTAGTCAAGCTTTTAGTCCTCTCATATTAGGGCAACAAACTCATTTTTCCCTTTTCTCTCTCTCTTCCTCTACGCATTTCTCTCTCTCTTCTATTTCTTCTTCTTTTCTTTATCTCTTCCTCCGCACTCTCCCTCTCACTCTTTTTCGATTAGTCAAAATAAAAAAGGAATATTGGTGACTTTATTAGCAGGAAAAAAGGTAAGGTTACTGTGCTAATTTTTTTCTCTTTATGTATGGTTTTCTCCAAATCAGTAGGACAACTGGTTTCATTTGGGTTTTACTGTAATTAACCTTTAACTAATTGTATTTATGTGTACAGTGTCTTTGACATTCTATACATTTACATCAGATGTATATGAAATTAGGGGTAGGGGTTGGTGAAATAGGGTTAGGGTTTTCAAGGTGGGGAATTGAACCTCAAAGTTCAGGTAGTCAACCAACTGCCCTAGAAGTATTACTCCAATTTGGTTTTAAATATGTGGATGATTCAGCCATCCTTAGCTTCTTGAAAAAAATTAAATCTTGTGTTTCTATATGTGGATTACTGATCGGTGTAATGATTCTCAAAGAAATTTTCTAGGGTCCTGTTCACATTAGAAGTTTGATTATTCTACTTGAAATTCAATGCTCTATAAGTTGCTCCAGAACTGTTGTTTGAAGTTCCATTTGCTATTGTAGCATGTGTTGGCTTTAGCTATTTTGTTGAAGTTATTTGAGAAGTTATCTTAATCTACGTTTCTACAGGTTCACTAGTGATAAGTATGAATTTCTTGAATAACATTTCTCGATTTTTCTGTTTGAATTTGATTGGTTTGTGCTTTTGTGATTTTTTTTGAGTCTAAGGTAGCTCCAGATTTATTTTTGGTAATTTACGTCATTCGAACATTTATTGAATTTCCAATCTTTGCATGCACTTTAGGTGTGAATCTCGATAGAGATGTACCCTAGGAAATTATTCCAAACCTCTATGTGTACGTTCTATTATTCAGTTGTTGTTATAAAGTTCATCTTGAATGTGGTTTTATGTTTCGTTGTGTAATTTTTCAATTAGATTGGTCAAGCTTGTTACATGGTGTAATACCCCAGGAAATTTTTTGTTGAAATTTTGTGCGTAAACATGTTGGGTTCTATCTTCTAGAATGAATTATAAATTTTCCATGCGGAATGTCTTAGATTATGACCCACCATTGCATAGAGTATCGAATAAGCATTCCAACGATATGTGGATCATCCAAAACGGACACCCGAGCGACGAGTTATGAACATTCTGATCAAATCGTGAATAGTAGCGAACAGTAAAATGTGCAGGAAAAAGTACTGACGCCTGGCATAGTTTTTCTCCAAATTTAAATGAGCATAACTCCTTGTACACAATGCTCTGGGTGATCTACTATATATCAAGGGATAAATCTGCGAGTCCTCTTTCCAATGAAATTGGTTTCATCCAATTTGTCTATCGGAGCAAAAGGTTATGGTCGATCTACTTCAGCCTATCAAATGAGAATTTTTGGGTCAACTTCAAATGATCATTACTTCTCGTACACATTTATCTGGGTGAGATACTATATATCAATGGAAAGATATGAGAGTCCTCTTTCTAATGAAATTGGTTTCATCCAATTTGGATATCAGAGTAAAACATTATGGTTGATCTACTTCAGACAATCAAAATAGTCCACCAAAGGATAGATTCAAGAATTATTTGATTTTTAGGGGAGTTTTGGTCATTCTACCTCACCCAAAATCCATCCACACCATATATTAAAGTCTATTAGAAGCATTACATGTTATATTTCAACTAATTCCCTCAAAAAGAAAACCCTAAGCTCCTACATCCAACTTCAAGAACCTCCAAAGTTCACCGTTAATTCTGCAAATTTATTCAAGATTCCAAGTTCCTTGTTCAAGAACTCCAAGAACCATTATTCAAAGGCACGATTCACATCTCAAAAATGAGTATCAATCTAAAGTTCATCATTCAAGGTATGTGGGGTTTTTCAACAAGAACTGTCTTTCGTTCTTGTGCCCAAAAGTAATTTTCTTTACAAAGGCATGATTTTTAATTGATTTTTACGAATTTGAAGCGTGAACCCATATCTTATGATAATTATTATGAAATCTTGATTTTTATGATTTTGAAAGATGAATTTACATGTGTGGAGATATAAAGCATGAATCTTGAACGATATTTATCATAATTTTGAGATTTGAGTCGTGAATCGCCATTGGAAATTATGTTTTTTTGAAAAAGTGTTGTTATAAGTACGTTGATGTTGAATATTTGAGATATTTTGAATGATTTGACCTTTTGGTCTTAATGGAGTTGTTTTGAACTCGAGTGTCAAAGAAATCCACAATGTGGTTGATTTTGATAGATGGGAAGTATGATGGCTCCCGATGTATATTTTATATTACTAAAATTATTTTGTTGTGGATTATCTTTGAAATGATCTGAGCTAAGTCTGGGAGAAATCTTTAGCATCGAGTGGGAGGTATAAAGCGACCTTACTTTTCTAGAACTACTTGCCCCCGTAGGAGTGAGCCTAAGGTTGATTTATATAGTGATCACTAGTTTGTGTGGATTTGATACCGATAGTCCTACTCCGATGGCAAGGATAGGATGGCTCTCCCCAACGTGGGTTGTACGTTGGACTCCATGTAGCTCACATGGTTTATGTCGGTTATAGGATCTCTCAGTGTGTGTGTATTTCCTTGTGTCTATGGTGAATGGTGAAGTGATTTGAAAGTGGAATTGTGAAAGTTATTCTTTCAAAAGATTCAAATGATATTTACATTATGAAAATTGATATTCTTGATGAATTAAAAGTGATTGACAAATTATATGATGACTCACATGTGTTATTGTACTTATTTCATCCTCTCATGATTATGATGATTTTCTTCAGGCTATGTGAGTCTTTCATATATTATGCATATTTCTTATAATTATTTATGATGATGATGTTTATACAACTACATACATCCTCATATACTCAGTTCCTTTCCATGGTACTCACCTACATCTTTGGATGTGGGCTGCATTTTCTTGGGATGTAGGTTTAGGTGCTCGGTTCTAGGTTCGATAGTGATTTTTCAGGCACGCTGTTCTACATCCTCTGTTGTGGTAAGTCCTCTTGTTCCGAGGACGTGATGTCTGATGTTGGTTTCACAGAAATTATTTACATTTGATAATTGAGTATGAGTCAGTTGGGGCATGTCTCAATGGCTCACTGGTTTTATTGATTTTCTTAGAGGCTTGTCAGACTAGTATAGATGTTGGAAGTTGACTAATAAGTCGTATTTTGTTATCTTTCTGAAATTCTTTTATTCTTGGATAATGATTACTCTGCTGATATTTGAGCGTTGTTTATGGAAACCCCATTGAATTATGTTGAACTGAATAAAAATGGCTCAAAGGGTTAGCTGGGGCTACTCATAGCCTCGAGCACCGTGTAACGCTCCGAGATCCATTTTCCGCGGCGTTACAAATTTGGTATCAGAGCCTATTATTTTAAGGTGTCATAGGGAGTTTGACAAGCCGCGTTAAGTAGAGTCTTGATCATTGGTATATAGCACGCCACATCTTTAAGCAAGAGGCTACAAGACATGTTAGGAGAAAATGTGATTCTTTCTTTTAGAAGTCTATGGTGGCTAAAGTATCTCTCTCTGCTATTGATTCATGCTCTCCTCTTTCAAAAATATGCCTCCATGTAGATTGAGAAGAAATAATGATGGTCAGCAACCTCAACCCGCTGACCCATTAAATGAAAATGTGTCTCATGCTGAATTTAGGGCAGCCTTTCAGGCGCTGGCCCAAGCTGTTACTGCAAATGTTTAGGCCAACCCAGCCCTGGCTCCACAGCAGCAGGGAGGTGATTCAGCTACTGCCAGGATCCGTGACTTCATGCCGATGAATCCACTAAAATTCTATAGGTCCAAGTCTGATGAGGATCTACGATTGTTTTTAGAGGAGGTGCGGAAGATTACTCAGGTGATATATGTATCCGAGTAACATAGTGTGGAGTTGGCTGCGTATAGGTTGAAAAACCTTGCTTATGACTGGGTTGTTGCTTGGAGGAAAGGTAGAGGTGAGGGAGCTGTCCCTACAACTTGGCAAGAGTTCTAGGATGCATTCCTGGATAAGTTTTTCCCTTTGAAGATAAGGGAGGTAAAGGTGGAAGATTTTATGAACCTGCGACAGGGCTCTATGACTATTAGGGAGTACTGTCTAAAGTTCAATCAGTTGGCCAAGTATGCTCCTGACTTAGTGGCTGATAATCGGGCTAGTATGAGTAGGTTTGTGATGGGAGTGTCTAGTTATGTGGTTAAGGAGTGTAGGTCTGCTATGCTGAATAGTGAGATGAAGATTTCTAGGCTGATGACTTATGTCCAATAGATTGAGGCAGATAAGATTAAGGAAAGATATAGAATTAGAGGGAATAAGAGAGCTAAGTCCGAGCAGCACGGACAGGGTCAGACTAGATCACAGGGAGGGAGTCATCCTCAGTATCTGGATCGTTCATCTATGCCAGCACCGTCATCTGCTAGTGCTCCCATGCCTAGAGATTGGCAGGAGCAAGGTAGCAGGACATATGCATCCAGGTCCCAGTACAGTGCCGGCAGTAAGCCGAACCATCCCCTGTGTCCTAAGTGTGGTAGGGCTCATTCGGTTGAGTGTTGGGGTGAGAAGAGGGGTTGTTTTCAATATGGTGACATGGGTCACAAAGTTAGAGATTGTCCACAAGATGGACAAGGGCATCCTGAATATCGCCTTCAGACCCAGACTCAGATTGTTAGTGCTCCAGTTCCAGCGACTCGCCCAGCCCCAGCTCAGGGAGCCTCTTCTAGTAATGCTGGCGGGCAGCGCTAGAATAGATTCTATGCTTTACCGTCTCGCCAGGAACAGGAGGACTCTCCCAATATTGTTACTGGCATACTTCATATATTTCAGTTTGATGTGTATGCTTTGTTGGATCCTGGATCCAAGTTCTCATATGTTACACCTTTGATTTCTGTGAATTTTTAAATGATTCCTAAAACTATTCCTAAGACTATCTTGTTTCTACCCCAGTGGATAATTCGATTGTTGCCAAAAAAGTGTATAAAAAGTATCCTGTTACCATTCTTCATAGAGTCTTGTTGGCTGATCTAATTGAGTTAGACATAGTAGATTTTGATGTGATTCAGGGTATGGACTGGCTGTAGTCTTCTTATGCCTCTATTGATTGTCGGACCCGAGTTGTCAAGTTTCAGTTTTCGGGTGCATCTGTGTTTGAGTAGTCTGGGAATTCTGTGTTACCCAAGAGTCGTTTTATCTCTTACCTTAAAGCTAAAAAACTTATTTCCAAGGGGTGTATTTACTATTTGGTTAGAGTCAAAGACACTAAGTCTGAGACTCCAACTCTCTAGTTTGTTAACGTCATCAATGAGTTTTCTGATGTCTTTCCAAATGATCTCCTAGGGATACCTCCTGATAGAGAGATAGAGTTCGGGATTGATCTTCTTCTTGATACTCAGCCTATTTCTATTCCTACTTACCGTATGGCCCCTACAGAACTTAAGGAGTTGAAAGAGCAACTCAAAGATCTACTAGATAAGGGTTTCATAAGGCCTAGTGTTTCTCCTTGGGGTGCTCCTGTGTTGTTTGTAAGAAAGAAAGATGGATCTTTGCGTATGTGCATGGATTACCGCCAACTAAATAAAGTCATCGTAAAAAATAAGTACCCCCTTCTGAGAATAGATGATTTGTTTGACCAATTGCAAGGTGCAAGTTATTTCTCAAAGATAGACCTTCGTTCCGGCTATCATCAACTCAAAGTTAGGGAGTGTGACATCCCGAAAACCGCTTTCCGAACTCATTATGGCCATTTTAAGTTTTTTGTTATGTCTTTCGGGTTAACTAATGCCCCAGCAGCTTTCATGGACCTCATGAATTGAGCGTTCAAACCATATCTGGATATGTTTTTCATAGTGTTCATCGATGATATACTGGTTTACTCCCATAGTGAGGATGAATATTTTGATCATCTTCGAACTGTCTTGCAAACCCTTAGAGATCACAAGTTGTTTGCCAAGTTCAGTAATTGTGAGTTTTGGCTAAGGTTAGTTGCTTTTCTAGGTCATATCATTTCTTTCGCGGGTATTAGGGTTGATCCCCAAAAGACCGAAGCTGTTAGAAATTGGACTAGACCTATTTCTGTGACTGATATTCGAAGTTTCTTGGGTTTAACTGGCTATTACCGCCGTTTTGTTAAGGGTTTCTCCTCTATAGCGTCTCCTATGACTCGGTTCACCCAAAAGAAAGTGAATTTCTTGTAGTCCAAATCTTGTGAGAAGAGTTTTCAGGAGTTGAAGACTCGACTCACTTTAGCCCCTGTTTTGACTTTGCGTAATGGTGTTGATGGTTTTGTCGTGTACTGTGATGCTTAGAAAATTGGGTTGGGTTGTGTATTGATGCAGAAGGGTAAGGTGATAGCTTATGCTTCTAGATAGTTGAAACCCCATGATAAAAATTACCCCACCCATGACCTTGAGTTGGCTGTTGTTGTGTTTGCTTTAAAAATCTGGAGACACTATTTGTATGGTGTCCATGTTGATGTTTTCACTGATCATAAGAGTTTGTAGTATGTGTTTACCTAGAGAGAATTAAATCTTAGGCAGAGACGATGGTTAGAATTGTTAAAGGACTATGATATGAGTGTGCTGTACCATCCGGGCAGGGCCAACATCATGGCAGATGCCCTAAGTAGAGTGTCCATGGGTAGTGTTTCACATGTGGTAAAAGGTAAGGAAGAGTTGGCTCGTGATATACATTGTTTGTCTAGATTTGGGGTTAGGTTGTTTGACTCTGTTGAAGGTAGTATAGGGGTTCAGAGTAGTTTCGAATCCTCCTTGGTTTCGAAAGTGAAGGAAAAGCAATACTTAGATGCTAGTTTGGTCAGACTAAAGAAGTCAGTCAATAACCAAAACGTAGAGGTTTTCTCCCAACGAAGAAATGGTGTGTTGAGATTGCAGGGTAGATTGTGTGTCCCAAATGTTGATGATCTGAGACAGAGGATTATGGCTGAAGCACACGAGGTGCGATATTCTATTCATCCTGGTGCCACCAAGATGTACCAAGACTTGTGGAAAATCTATTGGTGGAGTGGCATGAAAAAAGATATAGCAACTTTGTAGCTAAGTGTACAACATGCCAACAGGTTAAGGTTGAAAACCAAAGACCTGGTGGTATGATGCAAGAGTTTAGTATTCCCACGTGGAAGTGGGAAGAGATAAATATGGACTTCGTGATTGGTTTACCTCCTTCCCGATGCCATCATGATTCCATTTGGGTTGTGGTTGATAGGTTGACTAAGTCTTCTCATTTATTGCCTATTCATACTTCATATACTGTTGAGGATTATGCTAGATTGTATATTCGAGAGCTAGTCAGACTGCATGGAGTTCCCTTGTCTATCATTTCGGATAGGGGTACTCAGTTCACTTCGCAATTTTAGAAAGCTTTTCATAAGGGTCTTGGTACCCAAGTGCTTTTGAGTTCCGCTTTTCATCCGCAGATCGATGGTCAGGCTGAGCGGACCATCCAGACCTTAGAGGATATGTTGAGAGCTTGTGCACTTGACTTTAAGGAAAGTTGGGACGATCACTTACCGTTGATAGAGTTTGCTTACAATAACAGTTTCCACTCTAGTATTGGCATGACTCTATTTAATGCCTTATATGGGAGGAAGTGTAGATCACCCATAGGTTGGTTTGAGGTGGGTGAAACGGCTGTGAGTGGTCCTGATTCGGTATTTGAGGCTATGGAAAAAGTTAAGTTGATTAGGGAAAGGTTAAAAACTGCGCAGAGTCGTCAGAAGTCATATGCGAATGTTAGAAGGAGAGACCTTGAGTTTGAAGTTTGTGACCTAGTGTATCTGAAAATTTCACCCATGAGGGGGATGAAGAGATTCGGAATGAAGGGAAAGAAGGATGAAGACCTAGTGTATTGCCTTCTGAGTTGTCCTCTGTTCATCCAATATTCCATGTCTCTATGCTTAGAAAGCATATTAGCAATGTTGTGGTAGTGGATTCCTCTTTGAGTGCTGACATTCAAGAAAATCTTTCTTTTGATGAGATTTCTGTTGAGATTCTTGATTTCAGTATCTAAAGACTAAAGAACAAAGAAGTTTCCTTGGTCAAGGTGTTGTGGCGAAACCAATCTGTTGAGGGTGCAACTTGGGAAGCTGAGGTGGATATGCGATCCAAGTACCTGCACCTATTTTCAGCGAACTCCGATCAAGCCGAAGGTATCGTTCTTTCCTAAATCATGCACTTTTGATAAAAGTTGCAGCAATTCAGCTGTCATTTATTATGTGTTCAGCTGTAGTTTCTTGAATTTATACATTCTATGTTGCATTCGGAGTGAGAAACAATATGGTGATGAGTCTAACGAATGGTTTCAGCTATATGCTCTATTCCCTATCTAATCTTGGTTTGTCTAGGGTCATTTGAGGATGAATGTTTCCAAGAGGGGGATGATGTAATACCCCGGGAAATTTTTCGTTGAAATTTTGTACGTAAACATGTTGGGTTCTATCTTCTAGAATGAATTATAAATTTTTCATGCGGAATGTCTTAGATTATGACCCATCATTGTGTAGAGTATCGAATAATATTTCCAACGATATGTCGATCATCCAAAATGGGCACCCGAGCGACGAGTTATGAACATTTCGATCGAATCGTGAATAGTAGTAAACAGTAAAACGTGCAGGAAAAAGTACTGAGGCCTGGTGTATTTTTTCTTCAAATTTAAATGGTCATAACTCCTTGTACATAATGATTTGGGTGATCTACTATATATCAACGGGAAGCTCTGCGAGTCCTCTTTCCAATGAAATTGGTTTCATCTAATTTGTCTATCGGAGAAAAAAGTTATGGTCGATCTACTTCAGCCTATCAAAAGAGAATTTTTGGGTCAACTTCAAACGATCATAACTCCTCGTACACAATTATCTGGGTGAGATACTATATATCAACAGAAATATATGAGAGTCCTCTTTCTAATTAAATTGGTTTCATCAAATTTGGATATCAGAGTGAAACGTTATGGTTGATCTACTTCAGACTATCAAAACAGTCCACCAAAGGACAGATTCGAGAATTATTTGATTTTTAGGGGCGCTTTGGTTATCTCCCCTCACCCAAAATCCGTCCAAACCCTATATTAAAATCCTATTAGAAGCATTATATGTTATATTTCATCAAATTCCCTCAAAAAGAAAACCCTAAGATCCTACATCCAACTTTAAGAACCTCCAAAGTTCACTATTAATTCTGCAAATTCATACAAGTTTCCAAGTTCCTAGTTCAAGAACTCCAAGAACCATCATTCAAAGGCACGATTCACATCTCAAAAATGAGTATCGATCTAAAGTTCATCATTCAAGGTATGTGGGGTTTTTCAACAAGAACTCTCTTTCGTTCTTGTGCCCAAAAGTAATTTTCTTTACAAAGACATGATTTTTATTTAATTTTTATGAATTTGAAGCATAAACCATATCTTATGGTGATTATTATGAAATCTTGATGTTTATGATTTTGAAAGATGAATTTATATGTGTGGAGATATAAAGCATGAATCTTGAATGATATTTCTCATGATTTTTATATTTGGGTCGTGAACACCCATTGGAAATTGTGTTTTTTTGAGAAAGTGTGTGTTATAAGCACGTTGATGTTGAATATTTGAGATATTTTGAATGATTTGACCTTTTGGTCTTAATGGAGTTGTTTTGAACTTGAGGGTGAAAGAAATCCACAACGTGGTTAATTTTGATAGATGGGAAGTACGATGGCTCTCGATGTATATTTATATATTACTGAAATTGTTTTGTTGTGGATTGTCTTTGAAATGATCTGAGCTAAGTCCGGCAGAAATCTTTAGCACCGAGTGGGAGGTATAAAGTGACCTTACTTCCCTATAACTACGTGCCCTCATAGGAGTGAGCCTAAGGCTGATTTATATAGTGATCACTAGTTTGTGTGGATTTGATATCGATAGTCCTACTCCGATGGCAAGGATAGGATGGCTCTCCCCAACGTGGGTTGTATGTTGGACTCCGTGTAGCTCACATGGTTTATGTCGGTTATAGGATCTCCCAGTGTGTGTGTATTTCCTTGTGTCTATGGTGAATGGTGAAGTGATTTGAAAGTGGAATTGTGAAAGTTATTCTTTCAAAAGATTTAAATGATATTTACATCATGAGAATTGATATTCTTGATGAACTGAAAGTGATTGACAAATTATATGATGACTCACATGTGTTATTGTACTTATTTCATCCTCTCATGATTATGATGATTTTCTTCGGGCTATGTGAGTCTTTCATACATCCTGTATATTTCTTATAAATATTTTCGATGATGCTGTTTATACAACTACATACACTCCCATATACTCGGTTCTTTTCCATGGTACTGACCCACATCTTCAGATGTGGGCTGCATTTTCTCAGAATGTAGGTTCAGGTGCTCAGTTCCAGGTTCAACAGTGATTCTTTGGGCACGCTGTTATACATCGTTTGTTATGGTGAGTCCTCATGTTTTGAGGATGTGATGTCTGATGTTGGTTTCACGAAATTGTTTACATTTGATAACTGAGTATGAGTCAGTTGGGGCATGTCTCAATGGCTCACTGGTTTTATTGATTTTCTTAGAGGCTTGTCAGACTAGTATAGATGTTAGGAGTTGACTAATAAGTCGTATTTTGTTATCTTTCTAAAATTCTTTTATTCTTGGATGATGATTACTCTATTGATATTTGAGGGTTATTTATGGAAATGCCGTTGATTTGTGTTGAACTGAATGAAAATGGCTCAAAGGGTTAGCTTGGGGCTACTCGTAGCCTCAAGCACTGTGTGATGCTCTGAGACCCATTTTTTTGGGCGTTACACATAGTTTCCCGTAGATGTTGATGATGTAAAAACTGGAGTCGACCTAGTGGTACCATTTCCATATTTTCTGGTGTCTTTTGCCAGTACACTGGTAGTAACAAACACTACAGTAGGCTTTTACTTTTTAATAGGCATATTACTTTTTGATTCTTTAGAATCGTAACCTCTGTAACAGGAATCTCCATTTTTGACATGAACTAGTTTTGCATACACAAAAAGTTTTTATGTTAAAGAAGGAATATAAATTCACAATCAGATATCGTCTACCCCAAAACCATCTTTTCTCGATCAAAAACCACCCGATAGCCAGTCATAAAATTTTTCGCATAGGGGTACTCATATCAGGTGTCATATCTTTTATTTTGTCCTTCATCTCTAAATCAAAATATGTGAAGACTCAAGATATAAGATGAAAACAAGGTCTTAGGTTGAAATCATCTATTGGGAGTTTTGGGTTTAAATACTGATATTTTAGCAACATGAAAAATAGGTCTTAGGTATTTCTTCCAATTAGTCCAAGTCTTGGTGGCTAGAGTTACTTGATACCTATGCTAGTGGGAAGTAGAACATACCCAGTCGAAGGTGTGCGCAAGCTGACCTGGACACCATCATTATTAGAAAAAAGATGAAAAATAAAACTTTTGAATATTTCTTAACACTTGCTATTTGTAAAAGTTTGGTTCGTTTGTTGCAGAAATAAGTAGAATGTTATTACTATGTATTCATGTCCGATGATATTGACATCCCCACTTTTGACAACAGCTAAACAATATGTTGTGGAACCATCTTGAGGATTAAGCAGGGTTATTAGAAAATAATAAAAAGAATGATCTAATTCTTATATACAAAGAGCGTACTATCTTACTGGAAAGGACAATGTTACAACTGGATCAAAAAGATAAAACTGTTGCCATCTTTCATTATCAAATTCACATCAAGAATTTCAAAGGAAGTTTGATTTGCCCTGTATACATATATGGTGTTAAATTCTTTAGAGTTTATAGGGAGTTAAAAGAAGGAATTCTGGAAAATTGTAAAAACTGGTTTACCTTAGACCATAGCAGTACTCAAACAAAACCTGGACCATAGGTTGAATACGTAGCTCTAGTGCCTGGGAATTAAACTGCAAAATATATGAAATATATTTAGTTGTCTAATATTAAACAACAAAATCTCCAACTAGTGATCATACATTCAACTCTTGATCAAAGACAGATGTAGGATTTAAGCTTGATAAGTTCAACTTTAAGTTTTCTAGTTGTAAAATTATTGTGTTTTTGAAATTTAATATTTGTTGAAATTTTAGTATATGATATATTTGTATTCCTTGTCGAAATACTTTCTCAGTTGAATAGTGAAATAGGTGGCGTTCGTCTTTGTTCCTAACTCACATTCTTTGTAATGACTTTGTAAGCTGGATCATTTAAATATGTGAATGAGGTACCAGAATCAATTATGCCTATGAAATCAACATCAGTATTCTTGTTTCCCACAATTATTCCCATCAGGCTAATGTTATAAGTTTGGTTGCATTTAGAGTAATAAAAAAAAGGAAATATGCATCAATTCTAACCATCCAATATTGGAATAAAAAGCTGGGGCTTTCAAATGCTCTTGATTTTGGTTGCAGGTTTGATTTTGAGGATTATACTGACTACACTGATTGTGTGGCTACTGGCTTTAGAGTTCAGCAACAGTTGATAGAAATTGATAGTAATGCATCTTATTCTACGAATTGTTGTTACTTTACTGTTTTGTATGTTGTTGGTGTTGTGAATGAGTTTGGTAGTGAAAGTACTCGTGCCATATCATGTATTTTAAGTATTGATTTGAAAAACACTAGTTCATCAAGCGACATTTAGCATTAATATTTGGATTGGATGGTATGGCAATATTATGCATGTCTTTAGTGTTGGGGCTTCATAATCCTTAGTTAAGAATAGGAAAAGAGACTACATAATATTTTTGCTTATGAATCATGTTAATGATTTTCGCTTATTTCATTTTAAAATCCCATTTTTAGTTGAATCCCAAAGATTATTCTTCAAAGAATGACCTTATTTAATGTTATGTCGACAGAAATCCTGGTTGAGAAATAGCGACTATTTGATATTGTGATTGCGTTAACAATCACTTGCCTCTTTCACTTTAAATTAGGCCAAATAATGGTAAGTTTATTTCTCTCTATTTTCTTATAGTGAAGTCTTTATATGTAATGTAATGGTGGGATTATTTGTTGTAGAAGGCTTTTAAAGCCATAGATTTTGTGATGATTATATGGTGTAAGAGGGAGATGCGACGCCTCTACTTATTAGCTTTATTAAATTTATTGAATCATCTGACTTATATTACAATTGAGAATGTGAACTAGAAATTAGAAAATGGTTAAATATAGTCACTTGAAATGTGAAGTTATGATTTGAAAATGATTAAGTGTAGTTACTTGAAATTGTGAACTTGACTTGAAAATGGTTTTTTAAATGGGTACTTGAAATTGTAAACTTGTGACTTGAAAATGCTTAAGTGTAGCTACTTGAAATGTGGTGTTAATAACTAGAAAATGGTTAAGTGTAGCTACTTAAAATGTGAAGTTAATGACTTCAAAATGCTTAAGTGTAGTTACTTGAAATTGTGAACTTGTGACTTAAAAATGGTTAAGTGTAGCTACTTGAAATGTGAAGTTAATGACTTGAAAATGCTTAAAGGTAGTTAGTTGAAATTGTGACCTTAAGTGTAGCAACTTGAAATATGAAGTTAATGACTTGAAAATGCTTAATTGTAGTTACTTGAAATTGTGACCTTGTGACTTGAAAATGGTAAGTGTAGCTATTTGAAATAGTGAACTTGTGACTTGAAAATGCTTGAGTGTAGCTACTAGAAATGTAAAGTTAACGACTTGAAAATGCTTAAGTTTAGTCACTTGAAATTCTGACCTTGTGACTTGAAAATGGTTAAGTGTAGCTACTTGAAATATAAAGTTAATGACTTGAAAATACTTAAGTGTAGTTACTTGAAATTGTGACCTTGTGACTCGAAAATGGTTAAATGT